>NC_091794.1:92237500-92537500 GCF_041296235.1 Equus asinus | reverse complement strand
CCTTTCGTGCTTTGTTTTTTTCCCCATACCTGGTGTGCCCTACCAGTGCTGCAGCCATCAATTTGATGGTGGCACATCTAGAAACACCACTGACTGAGATGCTAGGGCTGTCAGTTGATTGTTTAACATCAGTTTGCTATAGTTGCTGAGAATATTTTTCATCTGTAAAAATCCCACAGAGAAATTGGAGCCTCAAGTTTGATCCTGTTATTAGGGAAGTTATTGATGAAGACTGATGAGGTGTTGACTAGAAGGCAGTCAGTGGAAAGAAACTTTGAAATTAGACAAACTTGAGCCAGCCGTGATGGCCTAGCGGTTAAAGTTCGCTGAGCTCCGCTTGGGCAGCCTGGGTTCAGTTCCCCACGCGGAATCACACCACTCGTCTGTTAGTAGCTGTGCTGTGGCAGTGGCTCACATAGAACTAGAAGGCCTTACAACTAGAATATGCAGCTATGTACAGAGGCTTTGGGGAGGGAAAAAAAGAGAGAGGAAGACTGGCACAGAAGTTAACTCAGGGTGAATATTTCCCAGTTAAAAAAAAAAAGAAAAATGAAATTAGACAAACCTGAGTTTGACTCCCACTTTCTCACTTCTTAGCTGTATGTGCTTGGGAAAGTCCCTTCACCTTTCTGAGTCCCACAAATGTATATGTAAAATACAGGAAACAATTGCTGCTTCATGATTGTTGTAAGAACTGAATAAGATTAAACATGTAAAAGCATATAGCTCAGTGCCTGGCATATAGTGGGAGCTCAGTAAGAGAGCTGTTATGCCAAACTTCTTCCAGAGGATTCTGAAACAATACCAGCCAGTGTGAACTGCTAGACCGTCAGAGGAACCAGAAGACTAGAGATTTTGAATTTAAGCTTTGGGGAAGAGTGTTTGATAAATAACTGATATTTTTTCCATTTTCAGATGCAAGCACTATAGAAGCAAATGAGGATATGGAAATTGCTTACCCCATAACTTGTGGGGAGAGCAAAGCCATCCTCCTCTGGAAGAAGTTTGTATGTCCAGGAATAAATGTGAAATGTGTCAAGGTAATTGTCTTCTCTCCTTACCATGGCCTATTTTGGGGTTCCTTGTTTTCAAAGGGCATGTTTTTGATGCCTCCTGTCTCTCTTCCACCATATCAATGTTTTTTGATTTTGTGCCTATAGTCCCATTGTGTCACAGTAGAAAAAACAAGGACTTTGGAGTCAAATAGACCTGGATTTAAGTCCCACTAGAATACAAGTTCTATGAGAGCAAGGAACTTGTCTGTCTTGTTCACCATTGTATTCCGAGCACCTAGAATAGTGCTTGGCTTATAGTAGATGATTAATAGATATTTATTGAATGAATGAATGAATCGAGTCTCATCTCTATCACTGACTAGCTGGGTGATCTTAAACAAGTCATTTGATGTTTCAGAGCTTCAGATGTTTCATTTCAGATGTTTCAGAGTATGTTAAAATACAAATAATGATATATACACACTATAAGGTTGCTAGGAGATGAATGAGATAATATATGTAAAATCCCTTACATTGGTGTGCATAGTGGTAGAGTGTATTGGAAATTATTAATGATGAATTAAATAATCTTGGGGACCAGCCCCATGGCATAGTGGTTAATTTTGCATGCTCCGCTTTGGCATCCTGGGGTTTGTGGGTTCAGATCCTGGGCGTGGATCTACACACTGCTCATCAAGCCGTGCTGTGGTGGCATGCCACATACAAAATAGAGGAAGATTGGTGCAGATATTAGCTCAGGGATGATCTTACTCAAGCAAAAAAGAGGAAGATTGGCAACAGATGTTAGCTCAGGGCCACTCTTCCTCACTAAATAAGTAAATAATCTTCACGAGAGCACAATGTGGAAATAATTGCTTATTCTAACTCCATTGGTAGCCACAGCTGTACCCATTGATAGTAATCACCCTCAGTGGCATCATCCTAGCATCATTAAGGACTACAGAGTTTTGAGGCTCCGCACTGCTATTGGTGGAAGTAAATATGGTTATAACCATGCTTATTCTTTCTGCCACATCGTGAATCTTATCATTAAAGCTGGATAGAGGGCCGGCCCTGTGGCACAGCGGTTAAGTTCACACGTTCCGCTTCTTGGCAGCCTGGGGTTTGCTGGTTCGGATTCTGGGTGCAGACATGGCACCGCTTGGCAAAAGCCATGCTGTGGTAGGTGTCCCACTTATAAGGTGGAGGAAGATGGGCATGGATGTTGGCTTGGGGCCGGTCTTCCTCAGCAAAAAGAGGAGGATTGGCAGTAGTTAGCTCAGGGCTAATCTTCCTCAAAAAAAAAAAAAAAAAAGCTGGATAGATTACTTGGGTTTATTTAAACAGCCTTTGCAACATTGGACCCAACTGCCTGATTAAGGGCATGAATAGATTTTAAATGCTAAGCAATATATTGATGTCTGATCCTCCTTGTGTCTTCTGTAGCTTTGTATCAGGGACAGGGCACTGTGCTCAGAGAAGGATCATCTCTGGCACAATAGGACAGGAGGCTGGATAATTAGGCTATGACTTAAGAGGTTGTCTGGGTATTTTTTGTATATAACAAGTAGTTATCATCTCCTTCTTTTCCCTCTTTCTCGTCCTGTCTAAGTTGACATTGGATTATTTTAGACTTTTCTTTTCACTTTAGTTCAATGATCAGTTGATCAGCCCCAAGCATTTTGTTCACCTGGCTGGCAAGTCCACCCTAAAGGACTGGAAGAGAGCCATTCGTCTGGGTGGAATCATGCTCAGGTGAGCTCTAATGGCAAGCACATACCTTTCAACAGACCTTGAGACACTTAATCATGGTAGAATCCAGAGAATCCAGTCTTTGCTCTGTAATTTCAAATTTTATTCTTTCTGAAGGATTGTTTTGAGCAATCCATGCATTATTGGACTTTCATCAACCTGTTCTTAAAATCCCTGGGAGAGAAGGAATATTGAATTAATTAACTCTTCTCAGCATCTGGGGCAAATTTTTCTGATGTCAGGATGGTGGGTAGGATCCTCTTTGGGCAGAGGAGCTCAGGAGTAGATGACAGTCCTGCCTGACATCACCAAGCCTAGGCAGAGCTAAGACTGGTGCTGAGAAAATGTGACAACCACAGACAAGTGTAAGCTGACTGACAAATCCTGGGATAATCTGATAAAGTAGAAGGGTGCTGTTGATAAGTAACAGTTATGCACAGGGAATGTAATTTTTGCCATCATTGTATCACAGAAATAAACTTAGAGAAGTGTAATATTCCCTCCCCCACTCCTTTTTTGCAACAAGTTTACTATTGTAATTTTTTCCCTCTGATGAAGATTGACCTTAGTTGGTTCCTTGAGCACTTGCCTATTGATAGAAAATTTTAAAATATGGTCAAGAATTAAAAGTTCCCCACAAAACTGTATCAAGAGCCTTAAAAACATTTTACCCTTTGTCTTTAATTCCTTTCAAGGAACTTGTCTTAAAAATCTATAGTGCTTGTAGAGATTCACGCATAAATGTTCATTGCAACATTATTTATTATGGGGAAAATTACAGTCTGCTTTAATATACAGTCAAGGTATATTTAAAGTAAGTTATGGCTAGTCTAAATAGGTATGAGTATATACTATGGGATATAATGCAGTTATTAAAATATTTCTAAAGAGTTTTTAGGGGCTGGCCCTGTGGCCGAGTGGTTAAGTTCACGTGCTCTGCTTCAACAGCCCAGGGTTTCACCAGTTCGGATCCTGGGCGCGGACATGGCACCACTGGTCAGGCCATGCTGAGGCGGTGTCCCACATGCCACAACTAGAAGGACCCACAACTAAAATATACAACTATGTACCGGGGGGATTTGGGGAGAAAAAGCAGGAAAAAAAAAAAGATTGACAACAGTTGTTAGCTCAAGTGTCAATCTTTAAGAAAGAGCTTTTACATGGAAACATGCTTATGATATAATGTGAAGAAAGAAAACAAAAGATAAAGTCGATTAAACAGTGTGATTTTAGCTGTGTTAAAAAATACACATATGTAAGTAAAATTTAGTAGAAGAAAATATGCCAAAATGTTGATGTTATCTCTGAGTTGTGGGATTTTTTTTAAAGGTTAGTTATTTTCTGTACAGCTTTCTGTATTTTCCACAGAAAATGTTAATTTTTTATTCACATATTATTTTTATAGTCACAGACAATTTAAAAAAAATTCACCCCAGATGATTTGTGTACAGAAATCAGTAGTTGAATAAAATTGGGGAGGAATACCTTTAACTTTCATTTTCATGGTTCTTGGCCCGTTTTATTTGCCCAGAAACACAAGCATATGCCTACTTTCTGCAAATGTAAAAAGGAATCAGAACGCCTAAAAAACCTTTAGTGAAAGCCAAGTAACGTTATAACATAGAGTTTCCTATAATTAAAATACTCCACGGTTTTGCACATGACCTATAATAACAATGTCTTGTGGATCCACTTAGAAGGACATTTTATAGTGGGGGTTTAGTATAAGCAACTTTGCTCTGTATTTATAGGAGAGATGTTATCAATTTTTTTTTTTAAGGAAGAAAATATGCTGAAGTTTTATGTCTCCAAAAGTGGAAACAGATCTTGCTGATCTATAAATACTAATACATCAGAATCTCATCATAAAATTCTAATTCCCCTGTGGCATTTCTCAGTTGTTCTGGGGTATGAGCTAGTTTTTTTGCCTTTAGGGTTTGGTTTTAGTGAAATTCTATGGGGAAATAGCTATTGTCAGGAGTGTTTACCTAAAGCTTAGTGATAAGGGGAAATAAAAGAGTACTCAAAATGTGTAGACTGGGGAAGGCAGAGGAATACTTGTAAATGTGGGCAGGACCAATGAAAATTTTATAGCCCCAGTTAGAACTTTTGCAACCTAATGACTTTTGAGGTTTTGCTAATCTGCAGAGTAGACTCAGCAAGTTTGTCCCCGAGGCCTAATTCCCTCTAGAAGTGCAGACTGAACTGGTCCTTCTTATCTCCCTTTGCACAGGAAAATGATGGACTCTGGGCAGATTGATTTTTACCAACATGACAAGGTTTGCTCCAATACCTGCAGAAGCACCAAATTTGATCTTCTGATCAGCAGTGCAAGAGCTCCAGTGCCAGGACAGCAGACAAGTGTGGTGCAGACACCCACTTCGGCCGATGGTAGGGGGTAGGAAACCACCTGAAAACCCGCTATGTTTTTCAATAGCACTTTCCCTCTCATTTCTTCTTTGTGTTTCTTAATTTTGATTCTCATGAGCATTGATGTCTCTGTAAAGTATGAGAATCTTGGGTGGGATTCCATGCTTTAGAAACAGACCTCTTCATTTTCTCCCAAATGGTTCCTATTGGCCAGACCGCCTTCCTTGTTTCTTTGTTACAATGCATGGTAAGCATTAGAAGGATGGTTTGGTAATTCTAATACTTATTCAGCTGTTTCACTTTGGTGCCACTTGGCATATCTAGGTTGAAATTAGACTGTTTTGAAAATCCTTTGCTCTATTAGTGGTCAAAGCAGGAAGGTGGATTAGAATGGTGGATGGTTTTCAATTGTTGAACTGAGATGTATCAAAGATGATGAATTGTTGACTGGGCTGGACTCTGGAGACTGTGCTGTAAGGATCAAAGAGCTCTGCCTGGAAGGGATCCAGATAACCCAGCTGAGGCTTCCTCTCAAATAAGGCAGGATGGGCACACACTTAACTTCAGTATTGTTGAGCTTAGGACTGGGGCTCCCTGCCCATCTCCACGAATGATGTAGCTGTGTGAAATTGTTACTATTAAGCATTCACTTAGTCCAACTGGAGACTTAGCACAGTTGGATAGAAGTAGTCTCAACTTCTATCCAGAAGACTTATAAGTATGCCTGACAGAGTTGCAAGAACCCTAAAGGATGTAAGGGAAGTACTGTGCTTTAAAGTTTTTGAGGTTTCTTTTGATCAGCCCTAATATTCTGTGAGTAACCACTGGGTGAGTAGAAGCCAACTGTCTTGGAACCCAAGTCCTTTCCAGGAAAGTATAAAATATCTGGCAGCTTGGATTTTTGGTCATGTGACTCACTGGAAAAATGGAAAATGCTGTCATTATTTACTTCCTTTTTATTTGGCTAAAACTCCTTTACATGATTATCCATATTGATACTACTTTTTTGCTTGATTATTGATATCCTCCAGCATGTAGAGTCCACACTTGTCTGTCTGGATCAGTTTGATTTTTCTCAATTCTCTTTGTTTAAAATCTTAGGGGGCCGGCCCCATGGCCAAGTGGTTGAGTGCGCGCATTCTGCTTCGGCAGCCCAGGGTTTCGCCAGTTTGGATCCTGGGCGCGGACCTAGCACCACTCTTCAAGCTATGCTGAGTTGTCCCACATGGCACAACTAGAAGGAGCCACAACTAAAATATACAACTATGTACTAGGGGGCTTTGGGGAGAAGAAGGAAAAATTTTTTTAAAAATCTTAATATACAATTGATAACAAAGGGTTTTTTTCTCTGTGAATCTGCTATTCATGGATCTCTTCTTATCTGATTTTTCTTTGGTCTCATATCTCTTGCTTTCTTTTACATAGGCTGATAAATAAGCTATAGCAACTTCAGATGTTCTAGATACTTAGTAACAAACATGCTTGTAGTAGGGTTCTTGGTTAAGCACCATTCTCTTCTCTTATATTTTTTTAGGTCCTCTTCATCCTCACTAAGTCTCGGGTAGGCAGCCCGGCAATCATACCCACCTTCATTCAGTCTCTTTCAAAAACATCCCTGCTCAGGAAGCAGATTGCTCTTTTGTGATTTTATAAGTTATCTTTCACTTTCTATTCAGAGTAAGAAGAGAGCATTTTCTTTTGCAAGGCAAGTTTTCTTTAGAAAATCCAATATTCATCCTGGCTTACTTAGGATTCTAGTTTTTAATATATGGACCTGCAGGCAAAAGGTCAGAAGGTTAAAATAACAGGGTCTCTTTGACTGTGAGTATGAGACAGAGAATAGCTATGATTTTTCCATAAAGTTCACTGGCCTTACCTCCAATGGACTGCTTTTAGGTAGCATCACACAGATTGCCATCTCAGAAGAGAGCATGGAAGAGGCAGGGCTGGAATGGAACTCGGCTCTCACTGCTGCTGTCACCATGGCCACAGAAGAGGGCGTGAAAAAAGACTCAGAGGAAATTTCAGGTACTTTTCTATAGGGCTCAGATACCTTGCGGGATTTTGTAATCCTTATCACTATTATGATTATGGACACAGAAGGCATCTTAATTACTTTTGCTGGTTTTTCTCATGCATATTAATACTACTTATAGCTGCAAACATCTTATTTTAATCCATGCAACAGCCCTGCAAAGTCACATTTTACACGTGAAGAAATTGAGATTCAGAAAGGTGCAGCAACTTGCCAAAGACCAGTCACACAACCAATAAGTGTCAGAGCTGAGTTCAGCTGTTTGACTCTGTAGCCCATGCTTTTCATCCAATCAAACTGCCTCCAACTTTGGCACATTTCTTGGCTAAACCAAGCTGCAAGATGTTAGAAGGAAAAATTAGGTAGCAGGTTGTGTAGAGGATGGTGATTAATGATGATTCACTTAGAGGGGACCAGGAGAGGCCTCACATTATCCTCCGTTCATTAATTCATTTAAAAAATATTTATTGCTGCCTGTTTGTGGTTGGCACTGTTGCTAGAGGCTAGATAAATAGATGAAAAGATGTAGCCTCTGCCCTCGGGGAGCTTATCACCTCATCTATGCAACTGTTTTGTTTGTTATTTTTTTAAGTAGAGGACTAGGACGAATATATCTTTAGTTTAATATCTTTATTATTTAACTTTTAAAATATTAAATAGTATTTAATTTTAAATTAAATTATTTAAATAAACAATATTTAATTTAATATCTTTATTAGGACGATACCTGCTCGTTATAGCCAGAGCCATGACAAATTGAGGCAATTATCCCAAATCCCTTTAGTTGCTGAAGAGGCCAAATAATTAGGTACCAATTCAGGGAGGCAGCTAGTTTTTCAAAAGCTTCTTCCCTTTTCCCAGAAATGGCCCAACAAGAAATCATTTTGAATTGAAATAATTTTGAATTTAATATGTTGTAGACATGTGCCTAAGAATATATAGTATCCTTTGTTTACCCTCTGTCTTATCCCTCTTGTACCAGAGGACACTTTGATGTTCTGGAAAGGAATAGCTGATGTAGGACTGATGGAAGAGGTTGTCTGCAATATACAGAAGGAAATAGAGGAGCTACTGAGGGGAGTTCAACAGCGGCTCATCCAGGCTCCCTTCCAGGTCACAGGTAAGTGTATTAATCCTAACAATAGTAGTCATTTATTAAACACTAACAACTGTAGGCAGATCCTGTTAGCCTCGTGAAAACAGTGAGGTATAGGTGTTATTATCCCCATTTTACAGATTAGGAAACTAAGGCTCATAAAAGTTAATTTACTTGTTCAAAGTTCATAACTAGGTTTTGAAGTCAGATCTGGCCATGCTTTTTGCAAAGGTAATTTTTGCCTTTGTAAATGGTGCCAGGAAGCAACCTCTCTCTGTCTCTATATAAATGGTCTGAAAATTGGAGAAATCTACCTGGTTTTAGATAATTCTCATATTCTATTAGTTTAAAGGCTCCAGAACTACAGAACTATTGTGTGTACTTATAGCTGTTTCTGAATATTCACAGAGTGCTTGCTGCTGTGCACAATGTAAAAAGGATGTTCTAATCATCTGATACCAAAAGGGGTCATGATGAGATCTCATAAGGTTGTGTGTTCATTGAGTTCTTAGATTTGTTGGTTGTATCTTATCACCTCTTTATAACTCATACATAATGTAAATACACCTAAACAAACTTTACAGAAAAATCTTTTTTTACATGCTTGAAGTAAAAAAAAGGCAAATAATATGGAGAATGGGGGTGGCTATTTTAGATAGTGTAGTCAAGAAAGGCCTCTTTAAGGAGGTGGAATTTGAGCAGAGATCTGAATTGAAGAAGCTAGCCATGTGACAAGCTGGGAGAAGGAACATTCCAGGCAGAAGGAACAAAGACCTTAAAGTTGCAATGAGCCTGATGGGTTAAAAGAGTTACAGAAGCATCGACGTGGCAGGTAGTAAGGTTGGGGAGCGTGATAGGTGATGAAGTTGGGGAGGAACAGAGCGGACAGTTTAGATAAGCTTTGGTGAACTTTGGGCTTTATTTTAAGGTGATGGTAAGCCATCATAGTGATTTTGAGTAGGGGAATGAAGTTATCAGATTTATTCATATTTTTAAAAGATCACTCACACTTTTAAAAGATCCACACTCTGTGTGGAGAATAGGCTATATGGGGCAAGAATGGAAACAAGAAGATTGATTGGGGAACTCTTGAAGGAATTACTCCAGGCAGGAGATGATGGTGGCATGGATTAGAGTGGGTAATGGTAGACCTGGGAAGAAGTGATCATACTGGGGATATGTTTTGAATGTGGAACTGACAAATCTTGGATTGGATGTAGGGTGAAAGAGAAAGAAATCCAGGATGACTCATACAGTTTTGGCCTGAGCTGTGAATGGTGATATCATTTCCTGAGATGAAGACCACTGGGAGAAGAAATCAAAATTAGTTTTTGACTTGTTAAATTGAAATGCTTATGAGGCCTTCAAATGGAGCTGTCACTCAGCTAGATGAAAGTATGAATCCGGGGAAGTATGAATCTGGAACGCAGGAAAGAGGTCAGGGCTGGAGATCTCCATGTGGGAGTTCTCAGCTTGTACATGTTATTTAAAAGCATGGAACTGGATGAGAAGATTGTGGAAGAGTTATAGGTGGAGAAGTGATCCGATTTAAGGAAGTAAGGACCACAGTTACTGACAACTCTTTCAAGAAGTTTTGTATAAAGGGAGACAGATAATACTATTAATAATATTGTATGCCAGTCCCCATGTTAAAATATGATATTTCTGGGGCCGGCCTGGTGGCACAGCAGTTAAGTTTGCATGTTCTGCTTTGGTGGCCTGGGTTTGCCGGTTCGGATCCCAGGTGTGGACCCTTGTCAAGCCATGCTGTGGCAGGTGTCCCACATATAAAGTAGAGGAAGATGGGCACAGATGTTAGCTCAGGGCTAATCTTCCTCAAAAAAAATAAATAAATAAAATATGATAATTTTTCATTATCTTCATATCTATCTTGCAGAGTAAGTATTATTAGTCCCACTTTTTTTCAAATGAGAAAACTGAGGCATGAAATGACTTATCCAAGGTCACACAGATAGGAGGAAACAGCAAAACTGAGATTCTATGACCATGTTTTCTAAAACAAAAGTCAGAACCTATAACCAGATGCAAGATTTTTTTCCTTATGTTTGTATTTATTTATATGGAGAGATGTATAAAAATATAACAATTAAATCAAAATTAGTTATACATGTGATAAATCTTTGTTAAAATTTTTAAAAAATGCGATTAGAATCATCCTGCCATTTCTGGGTTGTTTCACGTTTATAAGCAGCAAAACAGGGATTTGGTGGAGCATTTCTGTTTTAGCTCAACAGGCATGTCTTTTGTTTCCAATAGATGCCGCTGTTCTCAACAATGTAGCACATACATTTGGCCTGATGGACACAGTCAAGAAGGTTTTGGACAACAGAAAGAACCAAGTGGAGCAGGGGGAAGAGCAGTTTCTCTATACTCTGACAGGTGTGTTTAGCTTCTCTCTCTTCTTAGGTGATACTGTGCTAATATCCTTGAGTCTTGCCATTTCTTTGTTGACTTCTGTTAGGACTGGCTTCCTCCCTCCCTCCCTCCCTTCCTTCTTTCTTTCATTTCTTCTTCATCATAGTCCTCCTTCTATATCTTTTGGAGGATTAAGAGGTTGGCTAGAATGCTCCATTAATCCAGTAATATTGGTAGCAGAAGAAACAAATTTGCCTTTGTCTTTTTTTATATTATTGATACTGCATCTTTTGATAGATATAAATTTAGCACCCTCTCTATTATTCGTGGTAATCAGAAATTATGAAGACATGGATAATTTAACTCTTTTTATCAAGTATTTACTTTGTGCTGTCTCCACACTAGGTTTTAGAAATATAATGTTGAATAAGACAGGCTCCATTTCTTCATGGTCTTCAAGGAACTCAAGGGAAAAGCAGACATAGAAATAAGTCCAAAGAGTAGTTCAGTTTTGTGACAGAGGCGTATAGCAGTGGGTATGGTAGAAGAACAGAGGGAGTTGGCACTTATACCTGGAGAGAATCAAGAGGCGCTTTTGGGGGGGGTAAGGCAGATGAAAGATATCAAACAAGTCAGAGGTTTGGACTCTCAGCCTTTGAATGATGCAGGATGTATTATAGTCAGTCATGAAGCCAAAAGGCAAAGATCATTTGGTAAGAGAAGAACAATTTATGTTGTCTTAAACTTATTTTTATGCCTAGTTTATATTTTAAACTCAGTTTACCAAGTACTCTTAGAGATGCCCTTTTTCATGTGATCCTCCTGAGGATGTTATAGGCTGTAATCCCTATTTTACAAATGACCCAATAGAGGCACAGAGAGGATAAATGATTTGCCTGGGGCCACACCACTACTTGACAGTGAAGCCTGGAGTAGAACTCTGTCTTCTTATTCCCAACCCAGTGCTATCTTCCACCTTGAAACTTTACACCATCTGAAAAATGGTTTTTGTTAGAAATGTAGGCTTCTGGTTACTTGTCCATATTATTTTTTTAGATAGTTTTAATTATAGTATACATGAAGTTTTGTTTTCTGCTTTTTTCACTATGACATATTAATATTTTTCTGAGTTAGCTACACAGTACTTCACATAGACATGCTATTAGGAGACATTTGAATTTTCAAAATTTTCCTCAGTAGCTTATATTATTGCTGTGAGCTTGTATGTATGTAACTTTTTCTTTTTCTTTCTTTCTTTCTTTTCTTTTCTTTCTTTTTTTTTTTTTGCTGAAGAAGATTGGCCCTGAGCTAACATCTGTGCCAGTCTTCTATTTTGTATGTGGGTTGCTGCCACAGCATGGCTGCTGATGAGCAGTGTAGGTCTGTGCCCAGGAACTGAACCTGGGCCACCAAAGTAGAGCGTGTCAAACTTAACCACTAGGCCACAGGGCTGGCCCTACTTTTTCTTTTTATGTCCTTTTAAACTACTTCCGAGGACTAAGCTTGAGGTTAAATGGTATTGATAATTTTTTTATGGATTTTTGTGACCTATTGTCAAATTTCCAAGGTGATTATACCAATTTATGTCACCAGTTTGAACTTACCAAAATTGGGCGCTGTTATTTATAATATTCTCTGATTTAGCTTTTTTTTAAATTATAGATTTAATCTGTATCTTGTTTAGGTTCACATTTCTTTGATTACTACTGAACAGGGAAAAAATGGAGTATTTTGTAACCTTAAAGGGCAGTATTTTAAAATTTTTTAACATGTTCTTAATCCCTGCCTATTCCTTTTATTCCAAGCAAGGAATTAACTTGCTTTTGGTGTTCAATAGGAAGCAAAGTGCTCTGCAGGTGAAACTGACTACTTATTGGATGCTTATCAGGTACTAAGCAGTAGAGAAGTTCTGTTGTAGAACCAGACTCACCAGTGGTCACCAAGGTTAGATTGGACACTTGGGAGAGGGATAGTGACAGGTGTATTGTGGTGGAAAAGCCACCAAGTTGGCCATCAGGAGACTTTTGTCTTGGCCCAAGATTTGTGACCTCAAGTAAGTCACTTTACCTCTCTGAATCTGTTGAAATGAATGTGCTAGAACTCCAAGACTTCCTTCAGTTCTGTAATTCTTAGGGATTTCTTCTGTAACTTTATGTAGACTTCTCTGGGGGCTAATGGTAGGCTAAGGCCATTTGGATCACCAGCAAGGTGAACCTGCCTTGAAGGACATTTTGGAAATCACTGTTTTTCAGAGTGACCATTGTAGCTCCTTTGTCGGTCCACGGCAGATACAAAGGGATTATGCAGATGTTCCTTATTTTCATCTGTAGACCAGGCAAGGTGTATATAAGCTGCTAGATCAACTGGAGGCTTCTTTGGTTTGCATTTTGGTGACAGGTGATAAAATGCCACAGGAGCTCCTGGAGTTGAGCTATAGTAGGATCACAGCTTAAAAAGATTCTGAATTGTTGCCCTGCCTATAATCACACAATTAAATGTAATTACTGGAGGGATTTTAAAAATCATCCAGGGGCCAGCCCAGTGGTGTAGTGGTTAAGTTTGCACGCTCCACTTTGACGGCCTGGGGTTCACAGGTTTGGATCCCAGGCTCGGACCTACACACCACTCATCAAGCCATGCTGTGGCAGCATCCCACATACAAAATAGAGGAAGATTGGCACAGATGTTAGCTCAGGGCCAATCTTCCTCAGCAAAAGAAACAAAAAAAATTCATCCAGTCTAGTTTCTTCTTGAAAACAATCAAGTGACTTGCCTGAGGCTACATAGTGGCAAAACCAGGACAAGGCTCCAGGTCTCCTCACTCCAAGTTTACTGTTCCCAAGATTAGACTTCCCTCCACACAAAGTCTGTCTTTTTTTCCATAGACTTGGAACGCCAGTTGGAAGAGCAGAAGAAGCAAGCTCAGGATCACAGGCTGAAGTCCCAGACGGTTCAAAATGTGGTACTGATGCCTGTGAGCACTCCTAAGCCTCCAAAAAGGCCCCGGCTGCAGCGGCCAGCCTCCACCACTGTCCTGAGCCCTTCTCCTCCTGTCCAGCAGCCTCAGTTCACAGTCATCTCACCCATCACCATCACCCCAGTGGGTCAGTCGTTTTCCATGGGCAATATTCCAGTGGCTACCCTCAGCCAGGGCTCCAGTCCTGTGACTGTCCACACACTGCCTTCTGGCCCTCAGCTCTTCCGCTATGCCACAGTGGTCTCCTCTGCCAAGAGCAGCTCACCAGAAACAGTGACCATCCACCCTTCATCTAGCTTGGCACTGCTAAGCTCCACCGCCATGCAGGATGGGAGTACCCTGGGCAACATGACCACTATGGTGAGCCCTGTGGAATTGGTGGCCATGGAGTCTGGCCTGACCTCGGCAATCCAGGCTGTTGAAAGCACCTCAGAGGATGGGCAGACCATCATTGAGATTGACCCAGCCCCAGACCCAGAGGCTGAGGATACTGAGGGCAAAGCAGTCATTTTGGAGACAGAACTGAGGACTGAGGAGAAAGTTGTAGCTGAGATGGAAGAACACCAGCATCAAGTTCACAACGTGGAGATTGTAGTCTTAGAGGATTAACTGGGGATCTTGGGGCCAGGAGATATGTTTTGGTTTCAAATTTTAATTATTTGTGTTTTTTTTTTTTTTATCATTGTCCCACTCATTTCCACATAGGATCCTTTTTTTTAAAACAAAATCTCGTTGTTATAATTGAAAATGTTGGGTCCCTCCCACACCCTCATTGAAAAATGGACAAAAACAAGCTGCCTTTCCAGAATTTGAGAGTAGGTCACTCAATGTCCTAAGCCTCTTACACCAAGAAAGTTATTTCTTTTAGGGGAGGCATCAAGATAACCGGAAACCCTATCCAGAAAGCTCTTTCCAGACTAGTCTATCTGTGTACGCATGTGTTTTTATTCTCATAAAGATGCATTGACCAAACTCTGGAACAGAGATCTGACACTGGAAGGCAACCCACTCACACATGGATGCAGAAGGATACTTTATTTTGTATCTTGGAAAGGGCCTCAGAGGCCAGTGCAAAACTGAAACAAAAGGAAGTTGAACTCTGCTTGGAGGGGAAGGTGGCATGCCAGCAGCGGCTTAAAAAGGGAAGTGCTTTGGCCAGGATGGGGCAAGGAAATTATCTTACTTCCAGAAGTGCAACTGATGCCTCTTGATATCTCTGAGGGTTACCACCATGGGTGCCGTTTTGAGGAGAGGGCAGTGATAAGTGGAAGGGTACGTCTCCATGGAACAAGCAGCATCAGGGGCCTGCGGCTTTACAGAAATAGCAATCCAGGGATGTCACAGCTGTGCTTTGGGATTGAAGCTCACCTTGCCCCTGACTTTGTCAAAGCACTTAACCCTTCTAAACTAGGATCAGTCCATTCCTTTGCAACATGTGTTTTGTGGTGTAAATTGCTCTGGTTCTTGGACTGTGGCTGTCATGGGGGTGGGGCTCCAAGGCCATCATTTTTACTGCATGACCCCAGGAGCGGGGGAGTTCCTCATCCAGACCAGCTGCCCTCTTTGGTGGGGCCATGTTTTGGCTTTGGAACCAAAAGCAGCCACTCATTTGGTGCTTCCTCTTGTTCAGCCCTCCATCCTTCAACTGTTAATGGCATCTGTCTTCTGGATCCCACGCTCTTCAGCTTTTTGGCTGATTCTGAGAACAGTGACAGGTGCCTGCCTGCCTTCATCCCCTTTTAGATTCATTTATACCATTTATACCACAGATGTTTCTGTGAGATATTGAGCTCATAAAAAAACCTTAGGCTTGGCAGGGAAGACTCAACACCCCCAGCCTATCCTGAGGCACTGAGTAGATGTCTCCTCCTGAGCGAGCTGGACTCCCTGGGAAAGAAGCATTGTCTGCCACGTTACATTGTAGGAAATGTACAGCAATGTCAATAATGATGTCTTTGGGGGGATTTTTTTATGTTGTTTGTGTATTTAGAGCTGGGCCATTTTCCGTGCTGTGATTCCTTCTCTTTGACCATCGTCAGTGTTTGGGGGCAAGAGTGGACCCTGGTTTTTATTTCTTTGATTGCATTGTTTACTGCACTAGGAAAAACATAGGGAAACTGCAGACAATTTAAAGGAAAAATAGGTCAAAAAAGAAAGCACACACCTTAGGAGTGGGAGGATTTTTGTGTTTTTTTTTTAATTAAAAGCAAAACTTTGACCTGTAGTTTCCTTTTTTTTTTTTAAAGAGGGCAGCCACCTGAAGCCATGTTTCTTCCAACAGATGTTGGAAACCCTGTCGTCAAACACGTGAAAACCGCATTCTGCCATCCTTCAGATGGCTCTATATAGTTAGAGAAGCCCTCTAATTTGGGAGGGACAATCTTGAAAGCCTTAAGTATGAGATTTCTGAACCCCATTCAGTTGTGGTTTTCAGCTTTAAAATTATCTGGGGTTTTATTTTCCTTGAAACATTCAACAGACATAGCAACCAGCTTAGAACAAACCTTTGGCCATTTATGTATCTTTAGTGAGGGAAGTGGCTTTTATTTCTTGCTTCTTTACATTTTCTCTTGGTACATAAACAAAAACAAAATTTCTGACTAAGCCTAAAACTACTACTTGAACCTAGAAAGGCGCAGGTAATCCCTATTGTGGTTTTTAGGGACACTTCTCTTTCGCAGAGACAAGAGGCCCAATTCAGGACAGAGCAGGAGCCCTGGAGAACACCTACATGCTAGCTCAGGTCCCTTTCTTTCCTCCGTCAGAGCTGTTGGCAGTGTTTTAAAGTAGTACGAACAACATGCTTCCAAAGTCAAGAGAGCTCCTCCTCCTAAAGACAGCGTGTTTACTTTCACTATCTGAATATTCTGACTGGTGGAAATACATGAGCCTTGTTGTTTTCCTGGTCTTCCAATAGCCTGTCATTATTGCTAGATGCTATGGCACTTGTTGTTGAGTGTGGGTTCCCTCACAGCCCTGGTCTAGATGATCTCAGACCGGGTGAGACATATGCAAGCCATTGGTATGTGCGCAAGCAGTTGCAATGAATCATTCCTCAGGCTAACTTGGCAGTAGCCATCTATCTTTCTGTTCATTCATTAAATAAACATTTGTAAGTACCATCTATGTGCCAGGCTTTGTGCTAGGCACTGGCAGTACAGAGATGAAGACATAGTCCCTGCACTCAAGGAATTCGTACTCCGGAGGTTATCTGGAGTTAAGAACTATATTTCAATATAATTGGTTTCCTTTGTAATTCTATATATTTTATTTCATGCATTGAAAAACATTCTGAGAATTGGTCCATAGGTTTCAGAGGACTACCAAAGGCACAAAAAGTTAAGGCCTTCTCTAGTGAGAGACTGAAACAGATCATCATATTGGGGTAAGTATGGAGATAGAGCTATTGGCTGGAAGCTGTGAGAACAAAGGATTGAGCACCTAACCTAGCTTAGGGCAGGGGTCAGCAAAGATGGGAGCACTCCCTGGAGAAGGTGTATACCTAAGCTGAGTTAGGAGAGACCATTTTTAGCTAGTTTTTCTGTACTCCATTTTCAAGTAGTTGAAATTTAATTTATTTCTCTTATTTATATAAGAAAAAATACTCCTTAGTCTCTTGCTGCTTCTGCCTCCAGAGCTAGGCAGAGTCAGCAGTATGGGCAGTCTCTCCTGAGAGTACCCCACTAGAGAAAGCCAAGCCATGTGTTGGCTTCTCTGGGTTTCCACCAGATGAATCCAGTGCAGAACTGGAGTTTAGCTTATAGAAGGTAAATGCCCCAAACCTTCCTGCCACATGGTTTCCACAAAGCCCTCAGAGTCAACTGTACCACTGCCTCGCCTTGGCCATGTCCCTGCTTGGCCCCTGCCTTGTTCTCTTTTCCTTCCTGCCCCTCCCGCCTCAAACAACCAAAACAAAACAAAAAAACTCCCAGTCATTCTGGAAATGGACAACAGACTTGAATATTCAAGCTTCAAAACCACTTCATGTGAAGTTTTTTTCACACCTCTGCCCATATTAGGGAAGGAGGACCAATGTTAATCCAAATACCATGGAAATTAATATTCAGTTCCGGTGGTCTGACACCCTTTAATGGTGGCATTTTATCCCATTTCGTGAAAGGCTCTAAAGGTAAGTCTGTATAGTGGGAAGTATTGGTATTGGTAAAATTTGATTAGAAAGATTGTAAAATCGAGCATGAAATATGGAATTACTAGTTCATTGAGTTGTAACTGGTCCAGGGTTTAGTACTATCAAGGGGGTGGAAAGGACAAAGAAAAGTTTGAATTCTCAAAATAGGCGTGAGGTTGTGATTCACTTTGGGCAATACTCCAGAGGAAACAGTCCTCTCAGAGACAAATTCTCGTAATGTCCTCCAATAACAACCAAAGTTGTTGTACTAGACAAGGGATTCCAAGGGACCAGTTCTGCCAGATTTGGACTCTCTTTGCTCCAGGTCTCCTTCCCAATCCTGGAACACCTTTCTTAGTCCTGAGCTATGCAGTTTGACTTCCTCTAGAAGGTTCTACATTGCTCAAACTTCCTTATCCATAATCCTACATCTCTAGCCCTTGCTTTTGGGAACCAAACGTTATTTGGTTACCAAATTCTGCCATGTTAGTAAGTACCTTAGTGCTGTGTCAGTAACACATTCAACTCAAGACAATCATTTCTACTCAAGGCACTGCCAAGACCCAAACCTCAGCATACAACCATAGATCGCAGGCTTCACCACCTAAAACACCCTTCCTAACTCTATCAATCACCTGAATTGAAAGCACCTTTGGGATGTGCTTGTGCAGTGACTTATAGGCAACTTCCCCAGAACATCTAGAATCAAAAACCTCTCTTTTACACCCAATTCATTCTCGACCTATGGTCTGTGGCCCAGGCTAAGACATGCCTGTTTCTTGGATAAATTATTTCAGCCCAGTATGATTCCTGCTACGTCTTCACAACTGCCTGAAATTTCTGTTACATCTTATGAGCCTCTCAGTCTAAAGAGTCCTGATACCTTCTCAGCGTAAAGGAGGCCACGCCCTACTTGGAAATTGCTTCTGAGTTCTCCTCCTGCATCTGTGGTTTCCAATTCTGTAGCTTTACTGAAAGTTATGGCTTATAATGTAGTATATATGGATTTATTTTTCTGATTTGAGAACAAGAAGGAACAATAGTATTGGATCACATATAAGGGTAAATGTGAGGCTGGGTAATAACCCAGAAGGAAGGACGAGTTCCTCATGGGGCTTTGTAGGAGCTTCTCTAAGGGAAGCATACACAGGGGGATTTACCTGTATTTCAAAGTATAAATTTGGTTTTTTAAAACATCTCTGCTATTTTCTCTAAAGAAATCTATGAATTAGAGAGCAAACTGGAAGCCCACAGCCCTAATCCAGCCTGAATACCTACTCTGGCCCACATTTTTTTTGTTTTGTTTTGTTTTAACTTTTTATTGAAGTATAAATGCATACAGGAAAGTTCACAAATCACTGTTCATTTTGGTAAATTTAATGAACTGAACCCACCCCTGGAATCAGCTTCCAAATCAAGAAAAAAAATATTACCAGCATCTCACCCAGCCAGGGTAACCACTACCTAGTTCTTTAACTCCATAGCTTAGTTTTACCTATTTTTGAACTCTTCTGTAGCTAGCTGTTTTTCAGTCAACATTGTGTTTGAGATTCACCCATAATATTGTCTGAAGTTGTAGTTGGTTCCTTCTCGTTGCTGTGTAGAAACAGTGACTATGCCGCAGCTGACCCATTCTAATGATGGGCGCTTGGGTAGTTTCCAGTTTGGGGCTATTGTGAATAATGCCTCCAAAGATTCTCGTACATGTCTTTTGATGAGCATATACAGGTATATGCATTTATGCCTGCACAGAGTTTCAAACAGTTGGACAGTCCATGTGAAAAGTTCAAGATACAGTTTTTCTTCAAAAAACAAAAACCAGGGGGCTGGCCCCGTGGCCGAGTGGTTAAGTTCGCGCGCTCCACTGCAGGCAACCCAGTGTTTCGTTGGTTCGAATCCTGGGCGCGGACATGGCACTGCTCCTCAGACCACGCTGAGGCAGCATCCCACATGCCACAACTAGAAGGACCCACAACGAAGAATATACAACTATGTACCGGGGGGCTTTGGGGAGAAAAAGGAAAAATAAAATCTTTAAAAAAAACAAAAAACAAAAAAAAAACCCCACAGAAACCCAGAAGATCTGACAACATTGGGTCCACATTTCCTCATAGCCACACTTGACTGGAACTGAGGCCCGTCTTAGGTGGGGCATGGCTTCTTCACGGACCCTGTCACTCCCTATTACAAACCTAGACCTACTTATTCAGGTAATTTATTTTTTTGATTCAATAATCTCTTAGGACACTCTTCCCCCAGATAACTGCAAAGCTTATTTCCTCACTTCCTTCAAGTCTCTGTTCACGTTACCTTATCAGAGAGGACTTCCCTGACCACCCACCCTATAAAAATGGCAACTTCCCCCTGCACTGTGCTTCCTTTTTTCCTTTTACCCAGCTTTATTTTTCTCCTTTTTACTTATCATCTGACGTACATTTATTTTTTCTTCCCCAACTAGAATGGAAGCTCTATGAGAGCAGGGACCTTTCTTGTGTCTTAGTCACTGCTGTTTCTACAGTCTCTGGAATGGTGCTTGGCATGTAGTGGAAACTCAGTAGATATCCGGTGCATGAATAATAATGCTACTAACAGCCAATACTTATTGAAGGGTAACGGTGTACCAAGCATTGTTCTGAGCACTTTATACATGTTAATCCATTTGGTTCTCACAACCATCCTTTGTGGTGGATAGCATTATTTACTTCATTTTACAATGAGGAAACGAGGGGCCGGCCCTGTGGCCGAGCAGTTAAGTTTGCACTCTCTGCTTCAGCGGCCCAGGGTTTCACAGGGTCAGATCCTGGGCGCGGACATGGCACCACTCCTCATCAGGCCACGCTGAGGCGGCATCCCACATGCCACAACCAGAGGCACTCACAACTAGAGTATACAACTATGTACCGGGGGGCTTTGGGGAGAAGAAGAAAAAAGAAAAAGAAGATTGGCAACAGATGTTAGTGCAGGTGCCTATCTTTAAAAAAACGAAACAATACAATGAAGAAACTAACATTTATATTCTACTTTAAACAATAGATACATTTGAAGCATTGTATACCAATCAAATTTATTAAACAGTGTCTTTAAATGTACTAGAGAAGCTTAATACCTAAAAGGAACCCTTCAACAAATCATTTCATAATGATGGTATTTTATTGATAACATGTTTAGTCATTACTTAAGTTGTTTTGTTTACATTCAACTTTTTTTTTTAAAGATTTTATTTTTCCTTTTTCTCCCCAAAGACCCCCGGTACATAGTTGTGTATTTTTAGCTGTGGGTCCTTCTAGTTGTGGCATGTGGGATGCCGCCTCAGCGTGGCCTGATGAGGAGTGGTGCCATGTCCGCGCCCAGGATCTGACCCTGTGAAACCCTGGGCCGCTGAAGCAGAGGGCACGAACTTAACCGCTCGGCCACGGGGCCGGCCCCCTAACTTTTTTTTTTTTTGAGGAAGATTAGCCCTGAGCTAACATCTACTGCTAATCCTCCTTTTTTTGCTGAGGAAGCCTGGCCCTGAGCTAACATCCGTGCCCATCTTCCTCTACTTTATATGTGGGACGCCTGCCCAGCATGGCTTGATAAGCAGTGTGTAGGTCTACACCCAGGATCTGAAATGGCGAACCCTGGGCCACAGAAGCTGAGCATGTGAACTTAACTGCTGCGCCACTGGGCCGGCCCTCAACTTTTAGTATATTAAAATTTTCAGTTATAGGACTGGGCCTAGATCAGGACGCAACTTAGCTGGGATTTCAGAGATCTGGGGCAGTGTTAACTGATCAGATTCTGCTATCTGTGATGGGCAGCAAGTCTTGTCGACCATCTCTCACGAGTTCTGGAGAGGGAGTAGTGGAGGGAGGGAAAGTCCACTTACCTGATGAAGGATTTTAGAACCCAGATCATCTGTCTGTCACAAGAAGCTCTGATTTATCACTTTGTTAATAACCCTGTTTGAGATGATGCTGATGTCACAGTCCCTGGTTAGAACTCCTTCATTTCTTTGCTAAGCTCCTACTGTGCAGAGCCCAACCCCACATGCCAGCTGTTACACAAGGAACCTACTCCATAGAACGTTGGTAGTACTGCAAAGCCTGTGCCAACTGAGCAAAAAGCAAATATTCCCTGCTCCAGGGACAAAAATGTATCTACTATGCCTCAGAAATGCTAAGCTGACACTTCCACTGACTGAGACATTCTGGTTAGCCTTTCTGAGCAAACTGAACACAGCTCTCATATTCTTGCCTTGTTTAAGTTCTCTGCAGTTACCACCCAAGGATCAAAGGGGAAGGATTTATGTGTAAAACATTGTCACAAATAGTTCAGACACACATTCATTGGTTTAACTACTTTTTTCTTGGCACAGACATATAATTGAACCAGTCCTTCTAGGGGTTTCCTGGCTTCATTTCCCCTTGGTGTTATCTCCAGAAATTTGGTTTGCCCTTCTTTCTTCTCTCTAGCCTTCTGTCTTAGATTGAGACTGTAAGGTGTTCCCTACCACAGTGCTACTCGGACTTTTAGATTCCATGTATTAATAAAGAGAGGAACCAACATGGAGTTCCCAACATTATGTTTTAACAAAGAAGGATTTTATTTATTTATTTTTTGGTGAGGAAGATTGGCCCTCAGCTAACATCTGTTGCCAATCTTCCTCTATTTTGTGTGTGGGACGCCACCACAGCACAGCTTGACAAGTGTGTTAAGTCTGCACTGAACTAGCAAACCCCAGGCTGCTGAAGTGGAGCACACGAACTTAACCACTACACCACGAGCTTGCCCATAAGGATTTTTTTAGTGGTCAACCCATATTGGCATCATTTGAAAAGAAAAGGCATTTTTATATCAAAAAGAGAAATAACGTCAGAATAAAGAACAGTCCTTTACATTGAATAAGTTTAGCTTTATAAAAAGCTCATTATAGGGCCCAGCCTGGTGGCACAGCAGTTAAGTTCACACATTCTGCTTCTCTGCAGCCCGGGGTTCACCGGTTCGGATCCTGGGTGTGGAGCTGGCACCGCTTGGCAAATGCCATACTGTGGTAGGCATCCCACGTATAAAGTAGAGGAAGATGGGCATGGATGTTAGCTCAGGGCCAGTCTTCCTCAGCAAAAAGAGGAGGATTGGTGGTAGTTAGTTCAGGGCTAATCTTCCTCAAAAAAAAAAAAAACACATTACATTGTTATCACCTTTCTCACTTCCTGGAGGACCGATGAAAATTTCTGCTCTCACCCCTAGACTCTGAATTGAATCTTCAAGGCTCCTTTACTGCTGGGTCTTTCTTGGTTCTTGTTCTTTCCTGCCCATGATGTCTCTAACAGCTTCCCTTGGTTACACACAGCTGTGAATTCCTAGTGTCTTAAGGCCATCTGGCCCAGCTGTAGGCCTTTTCTTCCTTTAGCCTCATTCTCACATTGCTCTCTTGATACCTCCATTCAGCAATTCATAAAACACACCTGCACATGACAAAGCCAATCATCAACTTCTCTAGGGATTTCCACAGTGCCTTTCCTTTAACATTCAATTAAGCTAGTTAAGTCTGCGCTTTTAACTTTTTAACACAAATGTTGGCCCTACCAAGTTTTCTTTTTTGAGGAAGATTAGCCCTGAGCTAACATCTGCCACCAATCCTCCTCTTTTTGCTGAGGAAGACTGGCCCTGAGCTAACATCCGTGCCCATTTTCCTCTACTTTATATGTGGGATGCCTTCCACAGCATGGCTTGACAAGTGGTGCATAGGTCCGCCCCCCCAGATCTGAAGCAGCAAACCCCAGGCCCCTGAAGCAGAACGTGTGAACTTAGCTGCTACACCACCAGGCTGGCCCCCACCAGGTTTTCATTAATAAAATGGGGATTGACATTACTAGGGAGAATTTTGAAAATGAGTGCGACAAATTAATTCAACATTTACTTAGCTTTGGATTATAAAGATTAATAAAAATGTTCTTTGTCCAGCAAGCAGTCATAGATTGATTGGAGAGGCAATATGTAAGCTAGGGGATGGTCCTCTTAACCTGGGGTCCATGGGCTGGATGGACTTGGGGAAGGGGCTACTTAATGAGATCATTGGCAGAAATTTGGATGTATGTGCATTTTTCTGCGAAGATTCATTACTCTCATTAGATTATCAACTCAAGACTTCCAAAAGAAAAACAAATATTGATGTAAGCAGATAGTTTTAATACACTAAAATGTTACAATAATGAGATATGACCAATATTATGGGTAAACAAAGAATAGAGCACCTTCTTTCTGCTTGGAGGAAGGCTTTGTTGGTCAGGGTCTTGAAGAACAGATAAGACTTGAGTGGCACAGATGGCAAGGGCATCTCAGGCAGAAAGAACTACATATGCAAAATAATGGGTTCTCGAAAAAAAAAAAAGAGTATTTGGGAAAAAGTTGAGGAGCACGAGTACGCAGTGAGAAATATACAGGGCCAGAGACCGGCAAGCTTTGTACACTGTGTGGACTGTAGAGAGCCAGGAGAAATCTTTAAAAATAGGTTTTTACACTGGCAGTTGTGTGAAGTATATAAACATTTCTAACGAGATCTCTTCTCTTCCTGCCTTACTAAGCAGGTGACTTGGGCAATGAGGTCTACTGTTCCTGAAGGCTGGAAAAGTTGGAGAACCAGAGCTCTAGGACCCAGCCCAGCCCATGGCAAAATTCTGAAGAATATGTAAAATCTGCCATCTTTTCCTACTTCTTTTCTCTCTCCTATCCCTTCCTCGCCCTTCGTATGCCCAGGATCTCTTTGGTTTCCATCTTCCAGAGGTCTAAAATGGTGGAACTATAAGGGACTTAGGAGTTATTTTGGTCCAACTTCCTTATTTTACAGTCTTGGAAATAGATTCTGAGTGAGGAAATGATTTACTCTCCGTGTCTCCCCTTCTATCTCTGGCTTGGTGTGGGGTCTTTTGCTCTTCTCTCTCTCTTCTCAGGAAATCTCATGGACTCCTTTGGCTTCAACTAGTATCCCTGTACCAAAGACTCCAAGATTTGTATTCCCAGCCCTATTTTTTCTCTCTAAGCCCCAAACCCTTTGTCTACAGAACGTTTCTATCTGATGTTTTATGTTCTCCTGAAACTCAGCATGTCCAAAGGTAAATCTTTCTCCACTCCTACGAATCTCCTCTGGTGTTCCCCACATTAGAAAATGGCACCTTGGGGCCAGCCCCATGGCAGAGTGGTTAAAGTTCCAGGCGCTCTGCTTTGGTGGCCTGGGTTCATGGGTTTGGATCCTGGGCACAGTCCTATTCCATTCATCAGCCACGCTGTGGAGGCAACCCACATACAAAATAGAGGAAGTCTGGTACAGATGTTAGCTCAGGGCAAATCTTCCTCACCAAAAAAAAAGAAAGAAAGAAAGAAAAAAAAAGAAAATGGCACCTCATCCACCCAATTAGCTCAAATCAAATCAGGTATCATCCTTGATACCTTTTTCTCCTTTAGTGTCCTCCCCCAAATCCAATCACCAAGACCTCTTATTTTACCCCCTAAAATGTCTGGTTTGTCCATTTCTCACTGTCTTCAGTACCACTATATTACACCATTATCTTTTGCCTGGACTTACTGCAATGCTCTTCTAACTCCTAATCTACTCTTTTATCCCTAAATGTATTTTCTGCACTGCAACGAGAGTGAAATTCTTAAAACATAAACCTGGGAATGCTATGCTCCTATCAACCCTTTACTAGCTGATCATCATTTGCAGCTAACGACTAACGTTCGTATTTTTCTCCTTTCTGCCCAATTCTCCAGTCTTACCTGCTGCCACCCTGTCTCTCATTATGCATCAGTCATGCTGGCCTTCTTTCAGTTCCTCATGAGTGCCAAGTTCCTTCCCTGCTTGGGGCCTTTGCACACATTGCTCTCGCATTTCCTTTCCCTCATTGTCTGGTCAATTTCTGGTCATCCTTCAGGTTTTAGCTGAAGCTCATGACCTTAGGGAAAACTTCCTTGCCCCCCCCCCCACCCCCCCCCCCCGCCATAGGGCAGGTCCACCTATGCCTTCTCCTTGCACTTTGCACAAGTGTAATTGAATAACTATTTGAATAACTATTTGCTTACTGTCAGTTTTTCTGACTAGTCTATAAGCTTCAAGGGGATGTGAACTCTTAAGACTCTGTCCAGCACATTGCGTGGCCCTCAGTAAACACATGTTAAAAGATGGATTGAATGCTGTATCTACCCAGTGGCAGAGCTGAAACTCAAACCCAAAACCATTTCCAGCATCGTATTCTTTTCTCAAACCATTAAGGGTCTGTCCCCATAAACTGATACCCTACTCTCCAGACTTCCTCTCCCTCTTCTCTCCCAGTGATTAAATATATGAGTTACGTGCGTTCTGTTCAGGAGCCTGTTAAAGCCAGTCTGGTAAACTAATCCAGGTTTAGAAATTATCCTTTCCCAAGCATATTTGCATTTTAACTGGGAGCTCCTGGAGGACAGAGAGTAATCCCAAAGGAATAGAAATTTCAGGCACTATGAAGATATCATTGGAAGGAGGGAATGTTCACCATCATCCCTTAATGAGATTATACGAAAGGAACTTCAGTGTACCAGACTTACTTTAATGTCTGTGTTGTTTTATGTTTTTAAAAAATTTACCTTCATAACAAATCTGTTAGGTAGATTTTATTACCCCTTTATCAAGTGAGGGAATCTCTGGACGGTTTAATAATTTACCTAGTATTGTAAATCTGGTGGGGAGGCCACTATTTATTCCTCCCCCTCCGAGGATATGACTCCTGGTCTAATCCTCTTTTTTCCCATACCATGCTGCTTTCAAGGGTAAGTGTACGCAACTGCTTCCAGTTTATACATAAATCTTGGCCGTGGGGTTAACTGGCTGAGTATCTTAACAAAAAAAAGGATTACTAGGTTTTTTTTTTAATTCCCTTGGTGGCATCTATGTTCTGAAATTTGACATTTTACTGTCTGCCAGAAGTCCATCACATTTGATGCCTGACCTTATTCATTCCAACCATAAATGTGATCATGGGCAGAGAAAATGCTTTGAGCGCTTTGAGCAAAATTATGTTGCAAAATCCAAGATGCTATGTTATTTATTTTACTAGTGAGTCCACCAAAGCCTCCTGTATCCAGGGAGTGGATGGTATCAGGTTGACCCTGAATAGTGCATTATTTATCTGCTTACTACTATTTGCAATAACAAAAGCTACCAGGAGATGCGCTGTCCTCATATCAAATATCCCTGCCTCACTTGGGTTTGCCTCTGATTAACAATGCTTTTGCCCATCCTTTGGATCTCTGGATTCTGGGTCCTGAAAACAGGATGTCTCTCGGGGGTGGAGGGACACTGTTGTGTTCCTCTTCGTGTCAGATACACCGGCTATTTAAAAGCTTTGTGACCTTGGGCACATTACTTAACCTGTTTCCCCAGTTTTAAATGGAGAAACTGTTAGCTACTTTGAAGATGCGGAAAGCCTCTGTTTGAAAGCACCTAACAAGGAAGCCTAACTCACAGCAGGTATTCAAATAGCGTTAAATTTCCTCCTTCCCAAATAAGGACATTCCCTCTTGATGTCCATAGATTTATAGGTTCTCAGGACTGAAAGTACATGTAAAATTTTGTGTAGATGTATGAAGTGTGTTTTTCTTGGAAAAAAAGCCCACAGTTTAACAGATTATCACGGAGGCCAGTGACTTGGCTAAGAAAGAATTGTAGATTCTCCTCCGTGCAATGCCAAAGGGTGAATCTCCTTTTCAAGGGACAAGATTTTTTGTGGATGTTTTTGTTCTCTGGGCACTCTTTTTGCAGTCTGCTAACAGAAGAAGATAATCAGGCCCCTGGGCCCCCCAACCATGTCTTTCTCGGGGCAGGGTCCCCATTACGTTTCCCTAGGGGCTCTGTGACCCCTCTTTGGGTTCCCCCCCAGATGGGGGTGGGGTGCCATCTGTAGCTGGGAAGGTTTATTTTAAGGTCTCTCAGACTTCGGGAATTGCTTCCTCACTGAAAAACCGGCTTTTGTGTGTTTCCTCAGGCTAAAGCTACCCTCTCTTGGTGTTAGTCAAAACCTCGCGGCGCGACCCCGAACGCCCCCACCCTCCTAGGCCCCAATCCCGAGGCTGTGGGGGCGGGGAGGCAGCGCACGCCGCTTCCGCTCCTCCAGCCCAGCAGAGGGCGCTGCGGCCCCGCCTCTTCATTCCCGGGGTGCTTCGCGCCGGGCCCCTTCCGCGTGGGTGAGTGAATGTGAGAGTCAGCGTCGCGCCGCGCGCGCCGCCCGCCTCCGCCGCTCGGCGCCCTTATTTCGGCTGCGAGGGGCGGGCGCGCGCGTAAAGGCATAGAGACGGGCGTTGAGCTGTCGGGCTAGAGCGTCGCCGAATCGGAGCCGGAGCCCGAGCCGCGCGCTGTGTCTCCGCTGCGTCCGCCGAGGCCCCCGAGTGTCAGGGACAAAAGCCGCCGCCGCGCCGCCTGCTCCCGCCGCCGGGGCTCATCCGCCGCCGCCGCCGCAGCCCTGAGGAGAGTCCGCCGCCGTCGCCACCCGTGAGGATCCGAGAGCCATGTCGGCCAGCAGCCTCTTGGAGCAGGTACAGGCCCGGCCCGCATGCCTCGGCCATTGTGTGAGGCGAGAGGGAGCCTGACTAGGCCCGGGCCCGCCGCCCCCGGTCGGGCCGAGCCCAGGCGGCGCCTCTGGCGGGCCGGGTTTCGGGCCTCGCAGGCTGGCCGCACCCAGCGCCTCGCGCTCAGCCGCCTCTGCCCGCGTCTCCGGGCCCCCGGCCGCGCCGCGCTCCCTCCTCTCAGCGGGCCGCGTTTTCTTCCTTGTTTCCTTCCCCTTCCTTGAAGCGCCGGTTTCCTCGCGGCGCTTCTGGCGCGTCCTCCGCGGGCCCGCCGGCCTGGCGCGTTCCCCCGCCTCCCGCTTCCAGCCTCCCCCTTGCCCCCATCCCTGACGCCTCCCCTCAGGCCTGCTCCTTTATCTCCTTTCGGGCCCGGCTTTAATTTGTCTTCCCTTTTCGATTTCTTCCTCGGACGACTTGCTGCTCGGCGACGTTTCCTTCGCCCGCAGAGACCAAAAGGTCAAGGAAACAAAGGTGAGCCCAGCTCCGCCGGTGGCCCCGGGCCGGGAGGGGGGCCCCCGAGTGGTGGGGGCGGGGTCTCCGGGAAGCGCCCCGGGGAGAGGACCTTTCGGAAGCCGCTTAGTTCGCAGGTGCCTGCCACTTAAGTATTTGACCCTTTTGGTGTGTTCTTGCAGCTGGCCAACAGCTTTTTAGTGAACAAGGAGTAATTCATTAAGGGTGGGGGTGGATGCGGTTTTGAAATGTCCCAGGTCCTTAGTTTCCTGTAGGTCTTAGAAGGCCTTTGTTTTTCATCCTCGTGGATCGCACTCTGGAAGTACTCACATGTGATGGGGGAGGGGAAGCGGGAGGGAATTGAAATCGAGAGGAGCCAATAAAATGACCTTTTTAGATCAACTTGCTCTGGGTGGAGGGAGACATTTTCAGTGACGGATGTTGCTCAGCATTCGCTCTCGTCTTTATCGTTCTGAAATTCAAACTGATTTGCTCTGTTTAGTAAGGTTTTTTTCTCTGGTTAGAATATGTTTGATTAATTTGGGGGGGAGGTTGTGCGATGGAGACACTCCTAATTTGAGTTTTTTTCCTTTAGTACAAAATGGATCTGTACATCAAAAGGATGGATTAAACGATGATGATTTTGAACCTTACTTGAGTCCGCAGGCAAGGCCAGTGAGTAGTTAACCATTTACATGCCTGATCAAAGGGTCTAGTATACCGTTATACCTTCTCCGCCCTGTCAGTAAATCTCATTTCCGGGGGTGACTTTCTTAATTCCAGTCAATGTGTTGTAAAAACAGTTGTTACAAATGTTAATAGACTTTTAAGATCCCCACGTCTGTTGTCAGCAGACATTGTATCCTGAGACTAATATTGATAACATTTTACAGCGTAGTAACAGTAACACTTGTTTGAGTAATTCTTCCTCCTTACCAAGAATAGAAGAGTGCAAAACTTACAAATACTTCCCAGTGTTAGGTGTTCTGAATTTTTATCCCCTAACCCTTTTTCTTTTAGGAAAATTGGATTCGTGTGTGTTGGGAAAACTGATATAAAATCACCTGAACTTTATTCGGTGCTGCAGAACTAGTTAGCGGGTTCTTAGATTATCAGAACTATTTTGGAGTTAGGTGCTCGTTGTAGAGTTGAGCTGTATCTATAGAGACCAACTTTGTAAACCTCTGGCTTCTCACTTAAGAGAACTATAGGACTTACGAAATGGAGTTAAAGGAAGATGAAATACTAAGCACAGAATACTTTAGCACAAACTAAGATTGAGATTTTTGCAGTGCAATCAGTCGTCCAACGTGTAGATTAGTTGCATATAAGTTCATATGTTGATGTGACCTGTGCATGTGGAAACTTGTTTGATTTGGCAGTTCTTTCATATTAACATCTTGGATCCCAAAGACGTGGTCACAAAGTTTTAGCTAATAAATAGAACTCTCCAGACTAATAAACCAAAAGGAAAATTGACAATAACTTATCCAAAATATTCTAAAAGGTGAAGAAGCTTATGGAACATTTGTGTAAATTCTGAACAGATGCTGTCTGACATGTATAATAGTCTTGAATAAGTTCACATGATAGTGCATGCCCATTTTTGGACCTAATTCTTACATAAAGTTTTCACATTCTCTATGTAAAATTTTTTGCACTGAAAGTACAGAAACCGCTTAAGCAAGTGATAGGAGAAAAGTTTTCACAGAAGACAACCAGTTAATCAGGAAAAGTAGGAAAGGAAGTAAAGGAATGAACTATTAATAGCTTCCTGCTATTGAAGTAGTTTGCTTACATAATCGTTATAACAGGGAGAGTGGGAGCATTTGGAAACAGAATTCTAGGTAGTTCTTGTGAAACATTGTGTAATTAATTCAGATTTGTGAGCTCAGGGGCATGTGGGAACCTGCCAGTTAAGGTGTAGGCATTCAGGAATATAGTGGCATAACCTGTGATATTAAGTGTTTGTTTTTTATTTCTCAAGCTAAAGCTTACATGTCTTTTGAAAATTTGAGGGGAAAATACAGATCTTGGTTGAATAGATGAATAACTTGAGAATCTTTGTCCATTGTAGTTTATTGTCAAGAGTATTTCATCTACTTTTTAACCAATTTTTCATTGCCTTGTGTTGGAATAATCCTTTAGATTTAATCCATTGATTATAGACTGCTTTTCTCTACATAATGAGTTTGGGTCTGTTAAAGTTTTAGCATTATCTTCAAGAAATAACTTCTCTTAAACTTCAGAGTGTGTGAAAAGACTTTTCTTTGTTTAAGGAAAATTTTAAATTAGCAGAGAAAAGCACCGTTTTATCAAACCACATCAGTTGAAACACTCAGTCTTCAAGAGATGTGTTTTAGTGGCTAGGGAGAAGTACTGTTGGCTTTGACAGTACAGATTTAAGACCTGACATAGTTATGGTCATCCAAGTCTCTTAAGAGCAGAATTCCCTATTGATTAGTCAGTGGATTCTTTTATACCAGAGCTGTTTTGAAGTTACGATAAAGTACTCTCTTTTTTGAGTTGAGCTGTATCTACATCTATAGGGGCCAGTTTTATGTACCTCTCACTTCTTGTTTAGGGACTGTTCTTTGAGCTATAAAGCTTTAAAAAAGTTAAAATACTTTTCAGCACAAACTAAAGATCAAGAATGATTGGGGGTTTTGCAGTGTAATGTCTTCTAATGTAAAGACTAGTTGGTGTAAGTTTATATTTCTGGTTGTTATTCTTTAGGATGATTCCTTTTTTAAAGATACGGATTGTATGGTGTCTTTAGAATTATACTCCTATTTTTAAGTACATTTCAGCTTACAGTCATTAATTTCATAGGTGAAGCAGAACAGTGAGTAACATTTTAAATCCTCTGGAAGCCATGGTGCATTTCCTTTCCAGGTTATAATTAAATAATGTCATCTACTGATGTTCCCAGATGGTTTGGCAAGAGGCTAACGCTAAACTAGATACAGTGAACCTTGCATTTTGGTTTATGGTTGAGGAATGGTTGCACAGTTTTTTGGGATAGAATTTGAAACTTCCAGTTCTTTTCTTTTCATTTTGTTGTCTTCCTTAGTATAGTATGGTTTTGGTAGGAAGCTCTTTTGAACACTCCTCCATTATGCCAAAATTCCCATTCCTTCAATCCAGAGATGCTGGTTTTATTAAAAGCCTCATCTCAGCACTTCTATAGAGCAAGACTTACTCTGTTGGTGAGATAATGGCTTTTCCCTTTTCCAAATTGTGCTAAAGTTAAGGCCCATATTCATTTGTATGTCATTTTAACTTTAAATGTTTAAACGTTTCAGTTATTAAGCCAAAATGTCTTATGATATAAAAATACCAGCAAGTTCATGGGAAGAGACCGTTTGAAATGGTCACTCTCCTTGTTTATATTAGTGGCTTAAACCTTTGAGTTGTGTAAATAATTGGGAGAGGAAATGTCCTGGTTATTGTTTCATTTATTTTTGTGTTTAGTTTTGATTTACCGTTTTTTTTTTTTTCCTCCACAGAATAACGCGTATACTGCCATGTCAGATTCCTACTTACCCAGCTACTACAGTCCCTCCATCGGCTTCCCCTATTCTTTGGGCGAAGCTGCTTGGTCTACTGGGGGTGACACAGCCATGCCCTATCTAACTTCTTATGGACAGCTGAGCAACGGAGAGCCTCACTTCCTACCAGATGCAATGTTTGGACAGCCAGGAGCCCTAGGTAGCACTCCATTTCTTGGTCAGCATGGTTTTAATTTCTTTCCCAGTGGGATTGACTTCTCAGCTTGGGGAAATAACAGTTCTCAGGGACAGTCTACTCAGAGCTCTGGATATAGTAGCAATTATGCTTATGCACCTAGCTCCTTAGGTGGAGCCATGATTGATGGACAGTCAGCTTTTGCTAGTGAGACCCTCAATAAGGCTCCTGGCATGAATACCATAGACCAAGGGATGGCAGCACTGAAGTTGGGTAGCACAGAAGTTGCAAGCAATGTTCCAAAAGTTGTAGGCTCTGCTGTTGGTAGTGGGTCCATTACTAGTAACATCGTGGCTTCCAATAGTTTGCCTCCAGCTACCATTGCTCCTCCAAAACCAGCATCTTGGGCTGATATTGCTAGCAAGCCTGCAAAACAGCAACCTAAGTTGAAGACCAAGAATGGCATTGCAGGGTCAAGTCTTCCACCACCCCCAATAAAACATAACATGGATATTGGAACTTGGGATAACAAGGGTCCTGTGGCAAAAGCCCCCTCACAGGCTTTGGTTCAGAATATAGGTCAGCAGTCAACCCAGGGGTCTCCCCAGCCTGTAGGTCAGCAGGCTAACAATAGCCCACCAGTGGCTCAGGCATCAGTAGGGCAACAGACACAGCCATTGCCCCCACCTCCACCACAGCCTGCCCAGCTCTCAGTTCAGCAACAGGCAGCTCAGCCAACCCGCTGGGTAGCACCTCGGAACCGTGGCAGTGGGTTCGGTCATAATGGGGTGGATGGTAATGGAGTAGGACAGTCTCAGGCCGGATCTGGATCTACTCCTTCAGAACCTCACCCAGTGTTGGAGAAGCTGCGATCCATTAATAACTATAACCCCAAGGATTTTGACTGGAATCTGAAACATGGCCGGGTTTTCATCATTAAGAGCTACTCTGAGGACGATATCCACCGTTCCATTAAGTATAATATCTGGTGCAGCACAGAGCATGGTAACAAGAGACTGGATGCTGCTTATCGCTCCATGAACGGGAAAGGCCCCGTTTACTTACTTTTCAGTGTCAACGGCAGTGGACACTTCTGTGGCGTTGCAGAAATGAAATCTGCTGTGGACTACAACACATGTGCAGGTGTGTGGTCCCAGGACAAATGGAAGGGTCGTTTTGATGTCAGATGGATTTTTGTGAAGGACGTTCCCAATAGCCAACTGCGACATATTCGCCTAGAGAACAACGAGAATAAACCAGTGACCAACTCCAGGGACACTCAGGAAGTGCCTCTGGAAAAGGCTAAGCAGGTGTTGAAAATCATAGCCAGCTACAAGCACACCACTTCCATTTTTGATGACTTCTCACACTATGAGAAACGCCAAGAGGAGGAAGAAAGTGTTAAAAAGGTAACCAGCTTACCATTCTTAAGACTTAGGGAAGGAGAAGGAACTAGAGAGAACAGGAGAGGTATTATACTGAACCATTAATAAGAGCTCTGTAAACAACACACCTATCACTTAACAGTTGAACCCTTTATGGAAGTATAGTTGGTCTTAACTGTTTGAACCTTAGTGTGAAGGAATGTGGGAACATTAATGGAGGACAGAAATGTGGGCTTAAAGGAAAGCAGAAACAATGTTGGTGAAGAATGAGCCTGAAAGAAATGCAGAGGGAATAATCGAAGTGACAGAATAATGAAAATTAAAGTAGGAAAAGATTGAGACTGTAAAATAGCATAGAAAAAGATGAAAGTGTTGTTGGAATTAACGTTTGACCTAGAGTACTGTGGTTATTTTCAAGAGGAGTTGTGTCACCAAGTCCTGACATAGCTTTTTGAGCCTGCTTTCTGACGACGGGCAGTGTTATGGGGATGTTTTTCAGAACTTTCTTCCTTGCTCCTATCCTTCCTAGTGTTCTGCTTAATTACTTTTTTCAAAACCTTTTTCCCATTAATGTTTATTATATAAAACTTGGAAAACAAGATAATCAGAAAAAGCTGGCCTCTTGCTCTTAACATTTTGTTGTATTCCTGAAGACTCACTCTCTTTTGTTTCCTCTGTACAAGTGGTAATCTTGGGCGGAGTGATGGAAAATAGGTCCAAACTAGAGAGTTGAACTTATTTTGAAAGTTAGTAATGCTGGGTCCTTGAGTATTGAGTGAATGTAAACTTTTACCATTTAGAGAATGGTAAAATATTGGGGCAGACCATATGTTATCTAGGACTTAGCTGTATTTAAATGTAGGAAGTAGGTGAAAAGATTATGGGCAAGGAGAAAATTTTTTTAAAAGATCTACATATAGGGGCCGGCCCCATGGCTGAGTGGTGAAATTTGCGCACTCTGCTTCGGCAGCCCAGGGTTTTGCGGGTTTGGATCCTGGGCGCAGACATGGCACTGCTCATCAAGCCATGCTGAGGCGGCATCCCACATGCCACAACTAGAAGGACCCACAACTAAAAATATACAACTATGTACCAGGGGTCTTTGGGAAGGAAAAGGAAAAATAAAATCTTAAAAAAAAAAAAAATCTGTATATTAGTGGTTGAGAGAATCCTGAGCAGTTAGCTTCAAATCTAAAGTAAAAACCAAAAGCTAACAAGCTTATATAAATATGTTTTCCTTAAATTTGTCATGAGTTCCTAGGGATCTTACATCTTTGCTTTAGGATCCGAAGCACTTGTTATGCCTCTATAAACGTGTGTTCCTTTGAGCAGTAGGAGGGCTCTTTGGTAGAGTCTGCACCTCCAGAACAGAAAATCAGGTGCATAGTCGTTTAACTAAAGTAGGATGGTTTCCATCTTGTCTTCTAGTGTGTGTAGATGATTGAGAAATGAAGATATGCTTGTCAGTGATGCCAAAAGTATTGGGGATATGGAGCCAGATTACTGAAAAGTTGGCTGTCAGAAAAAACTTTGTCCTTTTTTGTCTTTTAAATTCTCTTCTTCCTTTCCCCAAAGTTTAACAGTTTAACCTGAAATCTGCCATAATCTTGCAGAAAAAGCTAGTTTACTGATTGTTTTTACCAGACATCTGAAAGGCTCTAAAGATGTCTTCACAGGCTCCTCTTTCTAGGGGAACAGGGAAGGAGGCCATGATCCTTTAGGCATCATGTAGTGGCATGACAGATTATTAACGGGTGTGAGGGGCATTCTAGTGCTTGGTTTAACCACTTGAACCGTGCATAATATCTATCCCATGTTAAGAATCTGCTTGCTTTCATCTGCAAAGTTTTGTCCTGCATCTTGTGATTAAAAGCAGAAAGGCAGAGAGGAATATTTTTAAGAATGCACAGCATAGATACTAAGATAAACTTGGGTGTATTAGAACTAGTGAGGAAACTTGGGTTTAAAAATGAAGTAGCAGGGGCCAGCCTGGTGGCATAGCAATTAAGTTTGCACACTCTGCTTTGGTGGCCCGGAGTTTGCTGATTCGGATCCTGGGTGTGGGCCTAGCACCGCTTATCAAGCCATGCTGTAACAGATGTCCCCCATATAGTAGTGGAGGAAGACGGGTACAGATGTTAGCTCAGGGCCAGTCTTCCTCAGCAAAAAGAGGAGGATTGACAGCAGATGTTAGCTCAGGGGTAATCTTCCTTAAAAAAAAAAAAGAAAAACAAGTAGCACATTTGAGGACTGTTAATTTATGTAAACTTTTAATCAGGTATGTATTTGTATTAAATTCGCTTGAGTGGTTCATTGAATGGTAATTGAACTTAATAAGTAGGTGTAAGATTCATATGTTGGAATTGACCAGCCTTGTGGTGTTTTCGTAGACTGTGATAATAATCAAGGTTTAGCGTCTTTGTTAAGCTAACTAATGGATCTTTCTTAACACCATTCCATAAAGACTTTTGATGAATGAATATCCTCATTGTTCTGAGGCTGGTAAACAGACCACCAAAAACAGAAATAAAAAAAACTTCGATTTTTACTTGTGTCAGATTACTTTTTAGTTTACCTTCTGTAAGAAGAGCTTGCTGAGGTTTCAGGAAGGTCCCTACGATTGCTTCTAGACCCAGTTACCGTTTCAGTCAGTATTGCCTTAACTCCTATGTTTGCCCACTATTATCCTTAACATCCTTACGTAACTGACTGTAAACTGTTCTTCCAGTCTTTATTAGGCTTTCAAGACAAAACAAGTTTCATGAGAACGGACTGATAGCTCTTTGAGGCAGTAGACTCCCTTAGGTGGGGTGTTTGTGTTCTTTTGTATTTATAATATTGCAAAAAATCTTAATGCCAAATGAGCATAGTAACACGATAAGTACGGAAATAACTTAAACGTCGTCCTGAAAACGTCACAGCTATTCTAAAGTTCTGTGTATGGGCATGTATTTGGCAGAAGACCCTGAACCGGAACTAAAGCCGTTTTTGCCTAGTATTACTGATTTCTTCTGTCACCTGATCTAATTCAATATCATAGAACCTTCAAGCATTGGATCTGCCTGGCTTGAAACTTCCAGCAAAATTTAGTGACATCTTCCATATTTGGTTACTCTATTGTATACTTCAGATACTATTTTGCAACCTGCTTTCTGCTTTTGTTTAGAACCTTTCCCTAAAGGTTAAATGTTCTTCTGTGACATCACTTTTGATGGCTTCATAGTATTCTATCATAGATTTATTATAATTTACCAGTCCGTTGTTGAATATATCAGCTACTTTTTAATTTTTCTAGGTAAAGTAACAGTACAGTGAAATTCTTTGATATAAATATTGATTCACATCTGTCCTTTAGTGTTATTGCTGGGTCAAGGGATGTGTGCTTTTAGAAGGTCTTGGCTGTGCTAAATATTGCCATATAGGCCTTTTTCTTACTGAAAAATTTTTTGAGAGAATTACTGTCAGCTCTTCAGAAAAGTGAGTTTTCCCTTTGTCTCAACTTTGGAATAGTCTGGCATAAAGGGAGAGTTATTGCCTCCATTAATGATAGGCTTTTTATAAATCTACTAATATTGGTTTAATTTTTGTCTTTCATTTCTAGCCTTTTAACTATAGGTAAAAATAAGAAGAACGTAGTAGAGGGAACTAAGGACTGTATAATTCTCTTAAAGGTTGGCCCAATGTTAGACTCAGTCAGGCACTTGGGTAAATGATTTTTCTGAATAATTGGAAAGCTAATGGGAGAGTAGGGAGAGAGAGTGAGATCTAGATAAGATATGATTATAGTGACAATAGCTTAAGGCATATATTTTTAAAAATTTCATTGCTATTAAGTGAGAATAGCAGGATTTCTTAAATAACCTCTGGAATTATTCCTGTTTTCAGGCAGAAGATCTAAAAGTAGTGACTTGGAGTGTGTTTGGGTATGCTTAAAATTTATGCTTTATGTTAAGAATTGAGATGAAGCTATTCATCTTTTCTTCAAACAACTTTACTGAGTGCTAGACACTACAGAGAAACCAGGAGTGTATTGTCAGGGAGCCTTACATTAGTGACAGGTAACAGTACAAAACAGAAAGTGTTTTCTCAAGGTATGCACAGGGTACCAATTTGGAAGCTTGAAGATTGCCTAACCCAGCCTGGGGCATGGGTGGATTGGTTGTAGAAGAATCCTGGAAGAAGTGATCTCTGAGCTGAGCCTTGAAAGATGTATAGAAGATAGCCAGAGGTGTTTTGGAAAGAGTGAAGATAGGTTCAGAACAGCCCAAATCTGTGACACTGTATAGATGATAACTTGGAACAGGAATTTCTGTACAATTCAAGAACAAGTGTAATTGGTATTTGTGGAATGGGTTTCCCAAAAGGGAACTTTGGAGATTACATTAGGAAAAGGGAGTTGAATGGAAAGTTTATGTAGTTTGATGTGGAAGGAATCTACTGAGACAGGTACAAAGTTGGCTTTAAGAAAAAAGGACTAGATTTTAAAAGAATGAGGAGTAAGGTGTAATTTGAATCAGGATGGAGGAGCCGTCTTATTTCTCATCATAATATGCCTTAGTGTTTAGCAGAGTATTTAGCATAGAAGAGATGAATTTAGAAGGGGAATATGATAGCTGTTATCAGATGCTTCTAAAATTCTGATAGGTTTATTCTCCTTACCAAAATACACTGCTAGAACCAATGGGTAGATGTTATAAGGAGGAAGATTTTTGTAAATGAAAAGGAGAACTTTCTAAAAATGGAGTTCTTAGTCACAGGAGAATTTCAAGAAGAGACTGAAAGAACTTTTATTAAAATATGTTCTAGAGGGCCAGCCTGGTGGTGCAGCAGTTAGGTTCACACGTTGTGCTTCGGCAGCCTGGGGTTCACTGGATCAGATCCCGGGGGCGGACATGGCACTGCTTGGCGAGCCGTGCTGTGGCAGGCGTCCCACATATAAAAAGTGGAGGAAGATGGGCATGGATGTTAGCTCAGGGCCAGTCTTCCTCAGCAAAAAGAGGAGGATTGGCAGCAGATGTTAGCTCAGGGCTAATCTTCCTCAAAAAAAAAAAAAAGTTCTAGAGAAGATTCTTATATGGGGTAGTGTAGACCAGAGAAACCAAGGATAAGAGAAGAGTTAGCTGGCCCAACAGAATATTTGAGGTTCATGGAGAGGAATTGATGTTACTAAACAGGTCTTTTTTAGGAAGGTTATTGTTTCTATTCTATAATTTCTGACCTAAATACTTATAAAAAATAAGAAAGGACTTGAGGCTAGAAGGACGTGGGTGACAGAAAGGATTGGTGGATTCCCAGTGAATATTAGTATAGGTTAGATATATGGGTAGTTATTTTTTAATGTATTTACTGTGTATTAATGAGAAAATTGTTACCAAGGATGTTTAGAGATTTACTTGTCAAAGGAACATAGAAGTGATTATTTAAGAGAAATGTTTCCTTTTTTTTTCAATGTAGTTTTCCTACAGTGTTGGCACGAGTAATGTTTCTCTTTATAAGGAAGTTTTTTTTTTTTTCCTACAACCATCTTTTTCCTCCTAAGCCCCCCCTTTTTTTCAGTGGGAAGGATTCGCCCTGAGCTAACATCTGTTGCCAATCTTCCTCTCTTTTTTATTTTGTCTCCCCAACGCACCACTACACAGTTGTGTTCTAGTTGTATCCTTCTAGTTCTTCTATGTGAGCTGCCACCACAGCATGACTACCGACAGATGACTGATGTTCTGCACCCAGGAACTGAACTTGGGCCGCCCGAAGCAGAGTATGCTGAACTTGGACCACTAGGCCACTAGGGCTGGCGCTCTTCTTTAACCCTTTAATTTGAACATTTAGTCCCTTGTTGAGAAATATTTGAGGTAATCACCTTGGCTCTATTTTCTACAATAGAAAAAATTTAAAATATCCAAGTTTAGTGATAGAAAAGTCAGAAAGGAAGGGGGCGGCCCGGTGGCATAGGGTTAAGTTAGCGTGCTCCACCTCAGTGGCCCAGGGTTTGTGGGTTCGGATCTTGGGCATGGACCTGCATATTGCTCATCAAACCACATTGTGCAGGCATCCTACTTAGAAAATGGAGGAAGTTTGTTGCTGAGCTGCCATCTGTGCCAATCTTCCTCAAGCAAAAGGAGGAAGATTGGCAACAGATGTTAACTCGGGGCCGATCTTCCTCACCAAAAACTAAAAAAAATAAATATATAGAGAGAGATATCAGGAAGAAAACATCACTTGAGTTAAATATATTGTTTTCTTATTATTAAATCCTTAGGAAATAAATAACCATGGGGTGTTTTTCCTTTCCATTTAGCATTTCCCCACTCCATTGCTGTTTTAAATTGCTTCTTCAGAACTAGTGAATGGGCATCCTGTTTTAATTAGCATGGCAAACCTGAACTTTTCGTAAAATTTTAAGGCTATGTCTGCTTCTGTCTTGCAGACAAATGTACTTGTCTCTCTGCCAAAATGTCGAGGGAATTCAGTTTGTGTTACTCATTACCTGCTTTGCTTTGTGGATAGATAAAATGTCTTTCTGAGCCTCCTTAAAGGAGGACTAGAAGAGAGTAGATGACACTGAATTTGAATCTCTTTGAACCATACCCTTTGTATCCATCTTTCAACAAATGTTGTGTTAATTGCTGGGATAGAACAGGTCAACACAGCACCATCTTTGCTCTAGGACCAGGCACTCTTGTTAGGAGGACAACAAAATGGATAAAATATGGGGTAAGAATTGTAATAGGAGAATGAAGAAATGTTTTGGCTTTATGGAGAAGAGTGATAAATTTGGAAAAATTAAGAAAGGCTTCATGGAGTAAATAACATTTGAGCCGTGCCAAATAGAATAAGTAAGAAGCACTCAGATGATGGCACAGTGCTTGGCACATAGTGCACAAAAATGTTTAGCTATCATCTAATATATTATTCTCATATCTCAGATGAGGAAGCAGGCTCAAAGAGCTTATTTATACAAGGTCTTACAGTAAGCGGTGAAGTTGGTATTTCATTGTAGGTGTGGTGATGTGCTGGAGCTGGCTAAGTGGGAGCCAACTGTTGAGCTTTCAAGAATTTTAGCAAGCTGGTTGTTAACAGTCATTATTAACAAATTACATAAACAAATACATTGTAGTAAAAAGTTTTAAATGCTTTTCTATTTACGTTAATTTATGTTATAAACTACAGTCTGTAACATTATAAATTACAATTAAACTACATAAACTTAGGCTACCATTGTTATTACCATTAAACTAATAAATATTCAAAATCATCACTCGAGGTTATTTACATCTATTGTATCAATATATAGTAACTGTGCTATTGCACATCTCTTCTCAACCCCACATTCAGTAACATCACATTGGTAGCTTGAGCTCAGCCATATTATTTACACAATAGGAATTGGTAAATGTTATATACAAATCAGGACTTGATTTTTGTTTATTTTCTAGACTTAAAGTGACGGAGAAAATATGAATGCAGGTTAAACTCAGTGTGTCATGTCTGTAGCTCTGACATATTTTGAATAACACAAAAATTTGAGGAAATAGTCTTCTAGAATTTGAAAATTTATTATCCATTTTAGCAGAGAAGTTGCTCAAAATCATTGATGAACCAGTGAAGTTCTGACATATGTATTTGTTGTTTCACTTTTGTCTTAATAAGTAAGTGACAAATGAAAGTGTGTTGGAACTACACCCAAAGAGCCACAGAGTCTCTCACCCTAAAGCCCATGGACTTCTGTTGTGGTATATGGAGTCTGTCAGGTAGAACAGTGTGGAGAAGGGCGTTCTGGGAAAAGGAGACAGCATGTTCAGAAACATGGTCTTGTGAATACTTGTGTTTTTAGAATAATGAGAAGTTTTAATGTGGAAAAGAATGGTAAGTGATAAAGCTGGAGAGGTTGGTTGGGTCCAGTATATGAAGGGCTTTGGATTTTTATCCTATACTTTTATTTTAGTTGGATTGTAAGAGAGGGTGGTTAGTGTGGAGTGACAGTTTGGAAGATAGAAGGATGAAACATTTACTGAGCACTGACTTTGTTAGGTGCTTTTATAGTCTTTCTTTAACCCTCACACCAATCCTGGGAGGCAATATTCTATATTTACAGATAGGTAAATGGAAACTCAAGTTAGCAACTTACCTAAACTCATCTGATAAAGAGAGATAGGTGTAGATGGCTCAAAGACAAAATGAGAGGCTTTTACAATAGTGGGAGAAAAAGACATTGAGAACCTGAACCAAGACAATGGGGATGGGGAAGTTGGGTTTGAAGAATGTGGTACACATATTTGTTGATTAGTTATTTTAGAAAAATTTTAGAGAATATGGGAAGAGCAGCAGGTTATGGTTAGGGGTGGAAATATGTTGGCTTTTGGAAATACCGTTTGGGGTGCCTGTGGGGCAGTAAGGTGAAAGTAGGTAGTAAGGTGACAGATCTGGAGCTCAGGAGAGAGATCTGTTGATAGAAATTTGGGAGTTTTCAGCCCTCAAAATAGGTAATGTTATGGGAGAATTTAAGATTATTCAAGAGTATTGGTAATAAAAAATGGCTGATATTATTCAATATTCTGTACAGTGTCTATCACACAGCCGTCCTGAATACTTTACATATTTGTACATAAGTTTTCCTTTAATTCTCGTTGTGAAGTATGTGCAACTCTCAATGTTATGGATGAAGACATTGAAGCACAGAAAAGGGTAAATAACTTTGCAGAGTAGTCACACAAGCTAAGAAAGCAGAGCTGGTATTCCTACTTTTGTAGTGAGTTTCTAGAGCCAACACACAGTGAGAGAAGAGGGCCTAACAAAGAACTCCCAGAAGTAAAATTTAAAGCATGGGTTAAAGAGGGAGCAAGTGAGAGTTTGAGAGGGCATAGTCTGAGCTTTAGAAAGAACAAGGAAAGGGCTATATTTTGAATAGAATTTCAGGCAGTGGGGTATAATCAGTTTATTCAGAGACTGCGGAGAGGTAGCAGATGAGGATTGCAAATGCCAACAGCTATCTGTGGAATAAAAGTAACATGAGTGCTTTGTTGTTAGGGGTTTGAAGGTTTTGGTCTCCGCACATCATTCAACAGACTCTGTATTTGTTTCTTTATTGTTCTAGCCCCTTCCCACCCACAAAATCTTCCAAGCCTTAAAGAGATTTAGTGAAGTAAGACCAGCTTTCATTTAGTTATTATGGGCTGTTATACTATGAGACCAAGTACAGAATAGCAAGACCAGTTATGACTAGAGTCAAGACATTTTTTGGAAGACTGGATTTGAGTTGGGTCTGGAAGGATAGATAGGAAAAGGTAGTGGAGAGATGAAGGAAGAAAATGGCTAAATCCCCAAGTTTGAGCTGTTGGATATGGAGGGGAAAGGGAAGAGGCGGGCAGTTGCTTTTCTTTCCAACTCATTTGCACTTACTGCTATTCTAATATCTGATGGGTCTTAGGAGATATTTGGTACTCTGCTATGTATGTCAAAGTTAAAAAGTTGGCTATGTATTACACTAGTGTAATAATACATGAAGCCATTTAGAAAAGGGTAGACTTTTATAACCTTTTGACTTCATGTGAACTTTTTTTGGTAATCAGGGTGTGGATAGCATGTAGAATTTTTAAAGTGCATGTAAGAAATTTACAATGTGCAAATTTTATATTAATATTTGCAGATTTTGCCCTTGCATTTGTTTCCCTGTAAAATATAGCCAAATTACAGAAAGTGTAGGAAATGAAAGAAAAATCATCCATAATTCCTCTCCTCTAACAAAACTTAATCATTTTGGCATTTTTCCTTGTCATCTTTTACCTACACAGGTAGTTTATACAGTTACAATCATTCTATATAGTATTTATTTTATCCTGCTTTTTCCCCTTAATATTTCAGGCATTTACCCATATTTAGCCGCCCCCCCTTTTTTTTTTTGCTGCAGAAGATTGGCCCTGAGCTAACGTTTGTGTTCATTTTCCTCTGTTTATTTTTCTGCTTTTTTTCCTCCCCAAATTCCCCCCAGTACATAGTTGTATATTTTAGTTGCGGGTCCCTCTAGTTGTGGTGTGTGGGATGCCACCCCAACATGGCCTAACGAGTGGTGCCACATCTGCACCCAGGACCTGAACTGGTGAAACTGCAGGCCGCTGCAGCGGAGCATGTCAACCCAACCATTCTGCCAACCATTCCACAACAGGGCCTTCCCCCTCATTTTCCTCTGTTTTATAAGCCTGCCACAGCATAGCTTGATAAGCAGTGCATAGGTCCGTGCCAAGGATCCAAACCGGCGAACCCTAGGCTGCTGAAGCAGGGCGCATGAACTGCTGTACCACCTGGCTGGCCCGTATTTAGCCGTTTTTTTTGACATCTAGGCACTTTTCATATCTTTGATCCCTTGCAGTATCTTTATTTTACACTTAGGGAACGGAGATTCAAAAAGGAGTAACTTTCTCAAGATCACTAGCTAGGTTATAGAAGTGTGGAAGAGCTGGAATTTGTTTTTCCCCAAAGCTTTTTTTGTTCTTATCCTTGCTGCATCTTCACATTTATCATTTAAAATAGCTACCAACAATGTTCTGTTATCTGCTGATGCCTGTAGCCAGTTGTCTCTGTGGGTATATGAGAACATAATTAATTGAAATTTAAACCTTTATTTAAGCACTCAGGTTGAATCTTCCCTCATCACAAGCATCAATATGGAGTGAATTGGATCTGCTCTACCTAACCTTGTGAAAGTTGCTGCCAGTGCCGGGCAGCAGAAGTAAAGGAGAATGGATAATGTACTCTGAAAGATTATAAAATTGAGAAAGTTTTAGTCTACCCCACTCTTATTTTGTACACAAACTGCAAGATTACCCACTTTAGTGGCAGAGCTAGAACTAGAACCCAGACAAGTTCTTGAGTAATTCCAAGTCATTTATGACAAATGTTGCTTTGCTTGGAGTCCGTGAACCTGCAGAGGGATGGGAGGGGGGAGTAGGGTGGACCTGAGTGAGAGCTTCAGAGCATAAACTCCAAAAAAATGGTAACAATGATTTAAAACAAACTTTGAGTCATCTGGAAAGTATTTACAAAATTACTGATAACTAGGCTCTACTCCCAGACTTACTAAACTAGAAATTTTGTTTAGTAGGCTCCCTAGGTATTTTTTACAGGATTAGAAATGCTTGACGAGAAGTTCCTCAGTTTGTGCGAGTTACCATCTGAGAGTACTTACACTACAGATTCTTGTGCTCCCTCACCTACTAAAGGAGCATCTTTGGAGGTGAGGCTTTTCAATCTGCATTTTATCAGCTTTGTAGATGATCTCTTGTATTTAAAGTTTGAGAACTCTTAGATTATGTGTGTCATTAGTGTTTTGTGTGCCCCCCACCTCCAATTTTTCATGCTTATTTTACCTCTAAGTTTTCTTTCTAAAATTTCTTCCTTTGTACTGTAGTCCAGCCTCCCCCCCCATGCCAAGTTTCTGTTACCTACTAGACTCAGGACTGAATCTTTAGAAACAGTGTTAGAATTCACCATGTGTCTGATAAGCCTGGCTGTGCATTTCAGTACTGTGTCTTATATAAAGGCTAAAAGAGTTCTTTGAATAGTTTGCCTACTTTCCATCAGCTGTCAATGTTATGAGCTTCCAGTGAATTGTCTGCACTTTTGTCCATTAAAAGGTGGCCTTGTCTTTGGCTTAATATCCTACACGTGTAACTTCATGTTATCAGCTACTCTTTTAGAGGCATTATGGCTACTTCTAAGAGGCATTAATGTTTGAAGTTTTACATTATTTAGTGTTTTTCTTTTTTTCCTCCCCAAGCCCCAGTACGTAGTTGTGTATCCTAGTTGTAAGTCCTTCTAGCTGTTCTGTGTGGGATGCCACCACAGCATGGGTTAACGAGCGGTGCATCGGTCCACGCCCAGGATCTGAGCCAGTGAACCCTGGGCTGGGCTGGCAAAGCAGAGCACATGAACTTAACCACTGCGCCACTGGGCAAACCCTATTTAGTCTTCTTTTTATTGTATCTTCCTTTTTATGAACATATTAATATTTGAGAGAGTGGTTAGATAATTTTAAGCTATAAGATTTAGTGGATGGGGCTGGCCTGGTGGTGCGGCAGTTAAGCTTGCACGTTCTGCTTTGGTGGCCTCGGGTCCGCCAGTTCGGATCCCGGGTGCAGACATGGCACTGTTTATCAAGCCATGCTGTGGCAGGTGTCCCACATATAAAATAGAGGAAGATGGGCACAGATGTTGGCTCAGGGCCAGTCTTCCTCAGCAAAAAGAAGAGGATTGGCAGCAGATGTTAGCTCAGGGCTGATCTTCCTCAAAAAAAAAAAAAAAATTCATCAGTAAATTCAATTTTGGGGCCAGCCCCGTGGCCAAGTGGTTGAGTTTTTGTGCTCTGCTTCAGTGGCCCAGGTTTCGGATCCTGGGCGCGGACATGGCACTGCTCATTAGGCCATGTCGAGGCGGCGTCCCACATGCCACAACTAGAAGGATCCACAACTAAAATATACAACTATGTATTGGGATTTGGGGAGGAAAAAAGCAGGGAAAAAAAAAAAGATTGGCAACAGTCGTTAGCTCAGGTGCCAATCTTAAAAAAAAAAAAGATTTAGTGGCTGCTAGCTGTCTTTAGGTTGCTCAAACTGAGATGTTAAAGGCTGATTTTTAAAGGTAGTCAGTTCTTTGGCATGTGAGAAGGGAATCTATTAAGGATATTACATATGATGGGTGTTTAAAAAATATGTAGGTGTATGTATATATTAGGTTGATATTATCAATAGAGCATGAATCCTAGATTCTGTGATCTTATTAACATATCATGTATAGTAGCGGAAAGGCTCTCGGGGCTCTAGAAGACCTGGTGTCTTTTTTTTTTTTTTTTTAAGATTTTCCTTTTTCTCCCCAAAGTCCCCCGGTACATAGTTGTATATTCTTAGTTGTGGGTCCTTCTAGTTGTGGCGTGTGGGATGCTGCCTCAGCATGGCTTGATGAGTGGTGCCATGTCCACGCCCAGGATTTGAACTGAACCGGCAAAACACTGGGCCACTGCAGCGGAGCACGCGAACCTAACCATTCGGCCACTGGGCCAGCCCCAGAAGACCTGGTGTCTTATCTCCACTATCACTGATTTGAACAAGTAAACTTCTCTGAGTCTTAGCATTTTTTTAAAAATAGGGAGAATACCTTATCAGTTTCTTAGGAGGATTAAATATATAAATGAAGTGTTTGCATACAAGTCTTTTCTGAATGATTATTATGATCCGTAAGGCATATATATGTGTATTTTTATATATGCATAAATATACACACCTTTATTTACTTTGAATCAGTCATCAAATTCTTCAGTAACTTTTGGCATGGTACTTAATAGTGCTACTGGGTTTCCGTTTTGGGGTTCAATCCTTGGAATAGACTCGAAGGCACAAGAGTGAAAGGGAGGTCAGTTAAGAATCTGAGGGAAAGTCCAGGTGAGAGATGACTAGCTTGGACTAGAGAGGTATTAATGGAGGTGTTGAGGAGGGTTCCTTTGGAAATTTTTGAAGGTGGAGCTGAAAGAGAGTATCATTTATCAGGTAGCTGGAAAGCATGTTCTAATGATTGATTGTTTCTTTCTGAACTTATCTGTCACATGCAGAATATGCTTATGCTGGGAGTAGGGGATTTGACAAGCTATTAAAAACCTTATTTACCTGAAGTGTTGTGAGAAATTGGTGTTATTTGTGAAATTAGTTTTGGTTCACATGTTCTTATCGGGGAGCCAAGGAGTGATTCAGAGAATAGTCCAGCCTGTCAGAGTATTTCATTTGGTTTAGAACTGGTGTTTTCTCATTTTACTTTTAGTTAAGCTGAAAAATGTTAATGTATCTGTTTATCTTACCCTTTGTTCTGTTACTAGTCAGATTTATTATTCAGGTACTGATAATAATGGATTATTCAGGCTTTTTACTTCTGATTCTTTGGTGAAATGTATACTCGAGTTCAGCTACTAATTAACAGTCTTGGAGAACAATTTTATGGTAGGAAAGGTTCTTAATTAATGCATTTACTTCATCTTGGTGCTCCTACTTCAGTTCCAGAAATTTGTTCCAGTTGAATGTTTATTTCTGCACCTAGGAAACTCAAAAGGGGATGAGAAGGTAGAAGATATTTTGAATAAAATATCACAGTCCTACTTTAAGTTGGAGAACTGATGGAAAATGTTTTTGTTCTCTCAGCTGTAGAAGGCAGAATAGTATATATGTTCAGTCTTTCTGCTATTATACTCATTTAGCTTTTATTCACAGTGTCGGAGACTATAAAGATAATCTGATAAACCATATAAAGCACTGAGAGTGATTTTAGTATAAGCACATTTTTTCATGTTAGCCTATCTAAGCATTTTCTTATTTTTAGCCAGAGGCGCTAAAATTTGTGTTCTTTTCTAACAAAGCCCATGGGGACATAGGAAAAATTAGTTGAGGGCTATATAAGTAAATTTAAATTTGGGGGGTTAATCATCAGGTTTTAAAGTTAATAAAATTATCCCCAACAGATAAATAGAAATATGCTCCAGTTGTGTTTTATGGTCCACTTAAAAGTGGAGGGAGAGGGGTGGTAGTAGAAATGAGAAAGGATCATAAGCTAAATAGAGGAAAAGTAAATAAGCAGAGAGATCTACTGTATGTATTAAAGGAAAAGATTTCAAATGTGCAGACTTTAAGTAACATTGCCACCTTGTGGCTTTTAGGATATTTCTTCTAGAGATGAAGTATTTTATAATCATAGATGTGAAGTCGAGAGGGGCTGAGGTGAGGAGGGTGGATAGTGTGAGTTTTGCCTCTAGTTATTTAAGTGACAAACCAGATATTGAAGGCTAAAAACTTCTTACCCTAGTTTATACTTACTTTAATTTTCTTTCTTTTTTGAGATTGTCGACTGATTTGAAGATTTGGATGAATGTCCTAGTGGGAATTTTGGGGTGGGTTGTGAATTCAGGAAAATCTTGGCTTTGCTGTTTTCCTCTACTCTTTGCTTATTACCGTCATGGTATCCTTGAGCTCTAGGAATGCATCTTCCCTTCGCTTTAGCATTTGAGCTGTTTTCTGGTTAACTGGGACTTTGTAATTAATTTCGTGTTTGTGCTTGAGGATCTTATGTTTACCTCTTTGCTCCTCTGGATAGCCACTCTGTAGTAGGAGCTTAATCTGGACTGGCCAGTCCAGCCTGTTCCTACCACAGGTCTCACTGTAGCTGCCTTGTACCTGGCTGTAGGGGCACTAGGTTAAGAAAGTGTTAGGCAGGCTTCATGTGACAACACCATGGGGAAAACCAACTTGCCATACCACTTGCCCTGCTACAGGGGCTTAGTAGCATCTTCAAATATTTTTATGGAGTGTCCAACAAGACACAAATGTATGTTGTGCTTATGGCAGTTCTGGCTGGGACTTGTACTCTTTGGAGATCCAAGTTTTCTTTTATGTGTTGTTCTGTTCTTTTCCCTTTGTTGTGTATCCATCATCATTCTCCTGCCCCTTACCGTTTCTTTATTGAATATTACCAGAGTACGACTGGTTGATTAGAAATGTCAGTTAATACAGCTGACCTATAAGTGAAGCCCTTTGACCATAAATATGGTCAGAGCATTTAGTGGAGTTGTTCTCAGTGGTGATAGGAAGTAGTCACAAAAGTGAAAGAAAACCTGTAAGAGAAATTTTTATAGAAATTAAAAGGTTTTGGGGCCAGTGCGCACGTTCCACTTCTCGGCGGCCTGGGGTTTGCCACTTCGGATCCTGGGTGCGGACGTGGCACCGCTTGGCAAGCCGTGCTGTGGTAGGCGTCCCACGTATAGAATAGAGGAAGATGGGCATGGATGTTAGCTCAGGGCTAGTCTTCCTCAGCAAAAAGAGGAAGATTGGGAGTAGTTAGCTGAGGGCTAACCTTCCTCAAAAAAAAGAAAAAGAAAAAAGAAACTGAAAGGTTTTATGGAGCCAGCCCTGTGGCCGAGTGGTTAAGTTTGTGTGCTCCAGCTCTGGTGGCCCAGGATCTTGCTGGTTCAGATCCTGGGTGCGGACGTGGCACCGCTCATCAGGCCTTGTTCAGGTGGTGTCTCATATAACACAAGAAGAAGGACCTACAATTAGAGTATACAGCTGAGTGCTGGGGGGCTTTGGAAAGAAGGAGGACAAAGAAAAGAAACTAAAAGATTTTTAGTAGCCAAAAGTGGTTAAAAAAATATTGATCCTTGTGTTAGAACCTTCTCCCTGTCATCTTTTCTCATTCTAAAAGACTTGTAAAAAGCTGCTAGGCAGGCTTTATTTTCATTTTTGCCAGAATACCCTTGTGTTTGATGACTTTTAGTGTAGGTCTGAGAAAATAAACACATTTCAAAGTTTTATGAATTGTTAAACATTTTGTGCAGCTGATTTTTGCAGAAAAATTAAGTAAAAACTGTCATTTTTCCTTCTACTTTTTTTATTTTGAAATAATTTCAATCTTAGAGAAATTTCAAGAATAGTACAAAGAAGTCTGACATACTCTTCACCCAGATTTACCAATGTAATACTTTGCCACATTTGCTTTATCATTCTTTTTGTTATGTGTAATTTTTTTTCTGAACCATTTGAGAGCAAGTTCTAGACATCATACCCCTTTCATCTAAATATTTTGCTGTGTAGTTCCTGAGAACAAGAACATGCACTGATAATCACAGTGCAGTTATCAAAATCAGGAAGTTTAACATTGACACAATACTATAATCTACAGGTCTTACTCATATTTTACCAGTAGTTGTAATGTCCTTGATAGCAGGTTTTTTGTGGTCCAGTACAGGATCTTTTAGTTTTCAATGTCTCTTTATCTGCAAAGATTATATGCACCCATACCCCACCCAACCACCTGTTTCGCTTTATGTCACTGACATTTCTGAAGAGTGTATGCTATTTATTTATTTTTATTCAGGTAACATTGGTTTGTAATATTATATAAGTTTTATGAGTGTATATGCTGTTTATTTTTGTAAAATGTCCCTCAGTTTGTCTAAGGTTTCCTCACTATGTACATTCAGATTATGCTGCTTTGGCAGGAATACTACATAAGCGACTTTGTGTCCTCATTGCATCACATTAGCAGGTATAAGATGTCTGTTTATGCCGTTATTGGGACAGTTAACTTTGATCACTTATTTAAGGTGTTCATCAGGTTCTCCACTGTAAAGCTATTTCCTTTTAGTAAGTGGGAAAATAGAGAGTGTATAAATATCTTATTCTTCATCAAATTTTCACCCTTCAGTTTTAGCATCCATTGCTAATTCTAGCCTAGTTCAGATATTACTATGCTGTTACTTACTTATCCTTAAAGTTATATAATGCTCAAATTGTCACACATTTGGGCAGTGGGAGGATCCTGTTTATAATCTGTACTTGTTTTTTTTTTGCTGAGGAAGATTTGCCTTGAGCTAACATCCACTGCCAGTTTTCCTCTTTTTGTGTATGAGCTGCCACCACAGCATGGCTGCTGACAGATAAGTGGTGAGGTCCACACCTGGGAACCAAACCTGGGCTGCCAAAGTGGGGCGCGCCAAACTTAACCACTAGGCCACTGGGGCTGGCCCTAATCTATACTTTTAATGAGACTAATGTTTAAAAAACCTAATCTGATATTTAAAATCTTGTGAGTCATTTACCGTTTTTTTTTTTATTCATGCCAAATTAATTTATTTTATTTTTCAAGATAGTGTGATGTGAATTGGTGGTCTAGTGGTTAAGATTCGGTGTTCTCACCACCTCATCATCCCAAGTTTGTTTCAGGGAACCAAACCACCTGTTTGTTGGTTGTCATATTCTGAAAGCCATGTGTTGCTGTGATGCTGAAAGCTATGCCACCAGTATTTCAAATACCAGGGTCACCCATAGTGGACAGGTTTCAGCAAAGCCTCCAAACTAGACAGACTAGGAAAAAGGACCTGACCACCCACTTCTGAAAAACTTGTCCATGAAAACCCTATGAATTGCAGTGGAACATTGTCTGATATAGAGCCGGAAGGTGAGAGGATGGCCCAAAAAGAGGTCCCCTCTGCTGTACACAGGGTCGCTAGCAGTCAGAATCAACTCGATGGCACTAACAACCAAGGATGTAAATGCTTAAGTATCTTTGTAATCTCTCAGAAGATGGATGTTATCTTTATTATTTGTAAATATATAAGCTTATTTTTTATGTACACAGCAAAACTGTATTTGGAAAGAGAAGAGCAATTCAGCTTGCTGAATTCTATCAGTGATGTTTTCTTGTTGTTGATCAGGAGATTAAGGCAGCTAATGTCACTTGTATAATTTCCATAATTTAAAAGAAACTTTATGGCATATGGCTGTACATTATGATGCAGGTTGTACTTGCCTTCTTGGTATCATTGTGTATTTAAGATTCAGGAATAGTTTTACGTTATGTTTGGGGCAAAATTGAACAGAGAGGCATTTGTGGGGCATAGTAGCACATTATAAAGAGGAACAAACTTTCTGTTTAAAAAATAAGATGACGCAGTAAGTGCAGTTACACAATGCTTTTTTTTTTTTTTTTTTAAGATCGGCACCTGAGCTAACATGTTGCCAGTCTTTTCTTTTCCCTTCTTCTCCCCAAAGCCCCTCAGTACATAGTTCTATATTCTAGTTGTTGGTCCTTCTAGTTCTGCTATGTAGGATGCTGCCTCAATATGGCTCGATGAGCAGTGCCATGTCTGCGCCCAGGATGCGAACAGATGAAACTCTGGGCTGCCAAAGTGGAGTGCGTGAACTTAACCACTCAGTCACGGGACTGGCCCCCACAATGCTGTTTTGAATTTATTCTGACTAAATATTTTAAATATCATTATTAAGCATGCTAATGAACTTACATATAAGTGTGTTGCTTAGGGAAAAACGGATTTCGCAAAGTCTGGGTTTTTTAATTTAGTGGTAAATTTGGGGCACGTAAGTTTATTTGTATTCCTGGGGTTACAGTACATTAAAATAAGTGATAATAGGCAGAATTTTTTTTTCCAGTTTTTTTAATTTTTTTATTTATTTTTAAGAATGCTGGAAGCATTCTAAAGATTTTATTTTATGCTTTTTCCTTTTTCTCCCCAAAGCCCCCTGGTACATAATTGTGTAGTTTTAGTTGGTCCTTCTAGTTGTGGCATGTGGGACGCTGCTTCAGCATGGCCTGATGAGCGGTGCCACGCCCGCACCCAGGATCCAAACCAGTGAAACTCTGGGCTGCTGGAGTGGAGTGCGCAGAGTTAACCACTTGGCCACGGGACCAGGCCCCCAGAGATTTTTTTAAAATTATGTTTTTTTCTATTACAAATGATATATTCATTATCAAAACTTTGGGAATGTATATAGAAAGGGCAAAAAAAGGGTGAGGGCATCAGTACCGCAGCCCAGGAACTTTAAAATTTTTGACATCTCTTTTATGTTGGACTGAATTTTTTTTTTTTCTTTTCTTAATTTTTTTCCTGCTTTTTTTTTTTCCTCCCCAAATCCTCCCAGTACATAGTTGTATATTTTAGTTGTGGGTCCTTCTAGTTGTGGCATGTGGGACGCTGCCTCAACATGGCCTAATGAGCGGTGCCATGTCTGTGCCCAGGATCCAAACCCTGGGCTGCCGAAGCAGAGTGCACGAACTTAACCACTCGGCCATGGGGCCAGCCCCTGAATTTTTTTTCTTGAATTGAGTTTGATTTCCAGAGATAGGAGTGTATGGGTGAGTTATTTTATTAAATTTGAAATTTCAAAATGGCTTACTTAAAAAATAATATCCCAGATCTTGGTGTGTTGGTGAGTTTATCCCTGAATTCTAGGTACATGAAGTGGGACATCACAAAAAGAAGACTGTTCTTTCTGGATAAACAATTTGCTGTTTTTATGTCCATGGAGTAATTTAGTGGTAGAATAGTTAGTCCATCAGAAAGCCTCACTTAAATTTGTTGACTTTTATGTAAATGTTTGTAATAACATGGTGTAGAGAAAGAGCCATATGGCTCTACATTTGAATCTTGGTTGTTATTTAGTTAGGTAACCTTGCTCAAGTAACTTTATTGAACTTTAGTTTTCTTATCTCTAAAGCAGGAATAATACAGCTCTTACAGGGTGGTTATAAAAATTACTATGTACAGTGCCTGGAACATGGAAGCCCATTCATTTTGAGTCATATTTAACTTTAGAACCATAGCTACCATAGGGTGGATGGGAGCAAATGACTCTACTCAAATAGATTGATGAAGCAAGTGTAAGTTCAGGCCTGTGTGCTCCTAACCACTTAATGCTTTTGCTTTTAAAAAGCATGTCAATTGAGTCATATTTTTAAAAATTCCAATACATGAGATAGTGTGTGAAATGGAAGACTGTTTAGGATGAATTTATGAAAGGCTCATAAAGAATCATTGTTAGGGGCCGGCCCCGTGGCCAGTTGGTTAAGTTTGTGCGCTCTGCTTCGGCGGCCCAGGGTTTCGCCGGTTCAGATCCTGGGTGTGGACGTGGTACCGCTCATCAGGCCATGCTGAGGCGGCATCCCACATGCCACAACTAGAAGGACCCACAGCTAAAAATATGCAACTATGTACTGGGGGGCTTTGGGGAGAAAAAAAAAAGAGATTCTTAAATGAGCAGTTAGATTTATTTCAGGGAAAACAAGTACTGCAGTCAGTTTTCAAAAACCACCTCTTAAGTGGATTTTAACCTCTCCCTAGGGAAAGGGAATGATGTTCCTGTCGTGGACTAAGCTTTCTGTATGTCAGCTCATTAATTCTCCCACAGCCCTGTAAGATACGGATCCTCGTTTACAAACAAGAACATTGAGGTTTATGGATCTAAGGCCTTGGGACTAGTATGAGAAGACTCTCGTAATACTGTTAGGGTTTATATGCTGCTTCCCTCCTTCAGGCTATTGATGTATGTTTGAATTACTTCCATTAGGCCCATATTTTGAGGGACTGAGAAGTATTAGCCTAAACCATCTATAATAGGAAAACAACTCTGTTTAGTCATCTAAGAAATTTTAAAGTCGAAGAAAAATAGTTTTATATTAATTGGGATGCTTGAGTGTTACTACTATGGTTTAAAATATAAGAAGTTAAAGTCAATTTTTGTGGACTATATTCTGTCTAGCACAAATAGTTAAATTTCTGTTGTTATTCTATGAAGTTTTAATTCTTAAGCAAGACTGTTCAGATAAGTTTTAACTAATTCTTTGGTTTTTTTTTTTTAACCTCTGTAGGAACGTCAAGGTCGTGGGAAATAAAAGGCAGTTCCGCACAGACTGCAGCAACGGTTGCATCTGCATATCCTAAGAGGAAAAAAATGACCTTCAAGAGAATTAGGACTTTTTTCTTAATTTCATTGACTTCAGAGACGATTGCAGACTTGCAGTTTAAGTATTGGAATTTCACAAAAGACATAGGACTTAACTGGAAAATGAAAAAAAAAAGAAAAAGAAAAAAACTAAACAAAAAATCCCTCTAGGTAGCTTAGGTGAAAAATGTCCCTTTTATTTTGGCTTTGGTTGTGATTTCAGAGCATAATGCTTTGTTTTTTGTCTTTTTACTATGTTTTTCCGGATTTTAAAGTCCGTAAGTGCATACAGTTTTCTCTAATTTTTAAACCCTTTCCTCCCCCCATTTTGACATTTGCACTTGGAGAACACTTGAGTTTCGAAGGTTTTGGGCCTCCACCCCAGAAAGTGGGAATTTGGTTTTTCCCTTCCGAACTGGAAGAACATTTTTATGAAGAATTTTTGTCTTGGAGAATTTAACAGTGTTACCCAAGGTTGTGTCTTTAAGGGTGGTTCATTTTCTCTGATCCTTTGTTACTCGAAGTAAAGTACTAGGAGTCCTAAGAAATGTTCTGTTCTTGTACATTATACTGATTAAGTCAGGATTAATTTGATTTCAAAGCTAAGAACAGTGGTAAAAACCTGTTTACAGAAATGCATTTTGGAAGAGAAAAATATTGTAAAACGTGTAGTGAATGTTTCTTCAGTTTCTTGTTCAGCCAATGAGGAAAGGGCATTGCCTTTCTTTTTACCATTAATCACTTCTCAATAAACGTGAGATCCTGTTGAGCATCACTTCTAGTACCATTTCTTAGTATTATTTGAGTTTGCTATATTTTATGAAGGATTTGGAGTGTAAGGAGCTTTAAGAGGTGAGATGGTGACTATTTTTAGAAAGTTTGTTGAGACAAAATAGTTCAGACTTGCTTTTGTACCCAAGGCTGGATAACCATAACCTCTGCAAAGCAAGGTGGGCCAGAATTTGTAATGCTTTATTTCTGGATACTTCCCAGAGAAGGTAGAGCTAAATCATTGAACAGATATTTGACTGTGTTTATTAGATGCCAGGCACTGTGCTCACCGTGTGGAAGCCTGGCCAGATAGCTTATGTGTAAAATAGCTAGAGCCCAGTATCAAGGATGTAAGCGTTTCATCTGAAATACGGCTTATTTAGATAGGATTCCGCATGGATGCAGGTCCAAGAATAAGAAATTGCAGTGGCCTGGGTCTTTGTGAACCAACCGTATAACCGTAATGGTATTTGATTCATCCTTTTTTATTTTCTAAGGTTTAAGGCTTCTCTGCCTTAAAGATTTTTAGCCCTTAAGATGTCCCACTTTTGGAGAGTTAGTTAAATGTGTGAGAACTTACATAATAAAAGGGGGTTCTGAAAATGGGTTTTAATACTGTTGTATAGTGTTTGCCCTCAAATGACTTATTCATATTATTCTACACATCCCAGGCTACTAAATCAAGGGTGTGATAAAAGTAATAAATGCTGATTTGTAATTAGCATTATAGTCTAGGTGAGAACTTTTTGCTGCTTGAGGCACAGTACAGTACACCTAAATTTTTTATTCCTATTTGCCAAGCTTTTTGAAATAGATTCCCATTAAACAGGGGCATCCTTTGTATTTTCATCAGTTTGAAGATGCCCAGTTTCTGAATTAGAAATGTAACATTCAGTGTTTTCAATTTTAACTCAAACTTCTGTGACTTCTAGAGGACTCCCATGGACTTAATTGTTTAGTACTTCACCTTCAAAAGGGAAAATATCCTGAGAAAAGCAAATTCAAAAGCAATTTTACCTAGATTTTCCTACCTTGTATTCAAGTTGGACATTCAAGTTGGAGATATTCAAGATGCTTTTTTGCAATTTGAATGTTAAAGTCAGTGCTTCTCACTCTTTCTTTTCATGTCACAGATTCTGGTATGGCTTTGGGAGCACACTGAAGGGAATTTGGAGCCCCTGACAAGACAAGGCTGCTCGTCTAGCTCTCCCTGAGTGCTGAGGGGGTTGGGATGTTGGATTTGTGTGTTAAAAAAACAAAACAAAAAACCCGAACATATTGGCCTTTAGTATAAAAAAGAGTTTGTTCTAAAAGTTGGTTTGGTGAAGACCCCAAAATGCAGCTAAACTAATTTTTTTATTTACTAATGACAGCTTTGCTAGTGGAAATTGTTGACTTTTGACTATTTGCACTCAATACTTCTGTCATTTGTGAATGTAAGACTTTGGATAGCCATGTTTGTTTATTTTTCTCCTTTGTTAAAGATGAGGGGAACCTGAATAATCTCACCACATACCGTTAGTGTCAATTCAAAGCATTTTAAACCTTTAATATGAACAAAATGTATAAATCTTTTTTTTTAAAGGTTCTGTTTTTCGTTTTTCTCCCCAAAACCCCCGGTACATAGTTGTATATTTTAGTTGTGGGTCCTTCTAGCGTGGCCTGATGAGCAGCGCCATGTCCGTGACCAGGATCCGAACCAGTGAAACCCTGGGCCGCCAAATCAGAGCGTGTGAGCTTAACTGCTCAGCCACGGGCCCGGCCCCAAAATGTATAAATCTTACATTCACTCAATTTAATCTTAGTTATATTTGACTGGCCATCTTCCCTCAACATGTTCCATTTTTTAAAAATTATTTTGGAATAATTTTAGACCGTTATGAAAATAGTATGGGGAGTTCTCATGTACCCTTTCCTCAGCTTCCCCCAAATGTCAACATTTTATATAACCTTAATGTGGTTATCAAAAACGGTAAATATTGATACAGTACCATTAACTAATCAACAGATCTTATCTGGATTGTGCCAGTTGTCCAAGGAATGTCTTTTTTTCTGGCTCAGCGTCCAATCCAGGATCCCACATTGTATGTAATTGTCCTTAGCCTCTAACCTGTGAGTTCTTCAGTCTTTACCTTTTATGATTTTGACACTTTTACAGAGTACTAGCCAGTTATTTTATAGACTGCAGAACTGGATTCGTCTCACATTTCATACTATTGATTGAGATTATTTTTTGACTAGAATACCGCAAAAGTCATGTACCCTTGTCTGCATTATATCAGGATACATGATGTCCATATGTCTTCTTACTGGTGGTGTTAACTTTGATCATTGGTTAAGGTAGTGTTTGCCAAATTTCTCCACTGTAAAGTTTCTGATTTTCCCTTTGTAATTAATAAGTAACTCGTGGCGAGAGATACTTTAAAACTATCAGTCTTTGGTTCTCTAATTTTGACATCTTTGGATTGTTATTGCCTGCAACAAGTATTACCATGGTGTTTGCCAAATGTTAATTCACTGTGTATGTTGTTATTCTACATTTATAAGAATTAGAATCCTACTATGAGGAGGAGCTGTCCCTTCTCCCCATTTTATTTATTCAGTTATATCAGTGTTTACTTAGGGATATTTTATTCCAGGGGACAGTGTTACTTATTTTTTTCCTCAAATTTGTCCCAGCTTTGGCCATTGGGAGCTCCTGCAAGGTGGCTCCTGTGTCTTTTTGACATGCCCCCAGTGTTTTTTGGAGCCCTTCCTTACTTTCTCTTCCTAGCTAGTCTTATATTTTCCCTGCCCCAGCCTTATTTTTCCAAGAAACAAAGGTTCCTTTTTTGGGAGAATATTTAGGAACCATCTTTGATTTTTTTTTTTTTAAAGCAATTCTTTAAGTAGCAACAGATTGTAAAGTGAGGTTTTTATCACTGATGTGCGTGCAGAATTATTTAGCCTAATCAGAGCACCTAACCACTTCAGTTCTTCCTCCGTTTCCTAGTGCCATGTATGAATCTTCTGGAGTCATGGAGAGGGCGTTCACTTGACATACTCCTTCACCTAGAGTGAGGCCCAAAGAATGTGGCCTGGTTTGCACCCTTCCATAATTTCTACCTTTAGCCTTGTGAATAGAGAGCCAAGGTGTTGGAAGTCCTAGTTTCTACCCCACAACTATTTTAGAGGTTCAGAGCTTTTTCTACCTGTGAGAAAATAAATGGTCATATACTAAAGTTTTCTGTTGTTTATTATAGAGCTAATATAGCACTTGAGTATTGCTTATTTTGATCTTTAATTGAAAAATGATTTATTTGAAATGTCTGTCACGAATGTAGGACCCTTCGTTCTGAAAATGAGACTGAGAGTAAGTGTCCCTAGGGTTCAGATCTGACAGGGTTTACAATGTTTTTTTTTTTCGTTGTAAAGTAATACCACTTTCCTATGACTGTCACTCATTGCTAGTGGTTTCTGAGCAGCTGGTGAAACCCTGAGAAGCCTTTCCTTGGAACTGTAATACTCATTACAGCTGCTGGGTTTGCATGCAACGTGGAAAGCTGACATGGCTATGGGATAAGCCATGCACAGCGAGGTCAAGTGGATTGGAGAAGGTCCCGCAAACCTGCTGGGCTCTGCTTCCGGGTTTCCGGGCCTGTGCTCAGGGCGGCACCTCCCGCCCCGCCCGGCTCCGCCCGGCCGCGGGGCTCGGGGACTGACGGCGCGTGCGCGAGGCCCTCAGACGCGTGGTTGGCTGCCGCGTTGTGGCCCGCAGGAGCTCTCCCTGCTAACCTGATGCTCTCCGTGCTCCCGCGACCCTGCCAACTCTAGCCCGCTGCAGCCTGCGGGGCCTCTCTACAGACCCTCTGTTGTACGCTTCCCCCTGGCCTGACCGAGTGCCTATTCTACTGCGGGAAACTGGATCAAGATGGTGTCTGCCATTGCTTTTGCACCTGCGCAAAAGCCAGTGCCCGTCCCAAACCCCTTAGCCTCACAGGTGAGCTAGGTCCCCTGAGGGCCGGGGAAATGGGATTTCGAGCTACCCTGCTGCGGGGCAAAGATGCCATTAGTGTCAAGCATGGCTTACGCTTCTACCTTTTTAAATAATGCTCAAAAATAATGGCTAAAAGTTCGAAGGGTATTACTCTGGCCCCACCTACTGGCCATAGGCGCTGTTCACGTGCTCGAAAAAGAAAAAGTTAAAAGTTGCACTTTAAGGGTGAAGCTCCCTGAAGAAACTCTCAATTTTGTTGGTTGGTTCAGTTTTGCATGTAAGTGTAGTCATCTGTTTCTTCTATGCAGTCATTCAGCCTGTATTTTGTGAGCCCCTGTTGGTGCTATTGGTCACTAGGGGAACGGGAACTAAGATTCTTGTCCTCTCAGAATTCAGTTTAAGGATTACATTGTAACGATTTGGAGTTGTGGGAGATACACATGGGGTCCTGTAAGAAGAGAAGAGAGGCATCTACCCAGAAGATTGCTCTTTCTCTATTGGATTTTCCTTCCTAGCTTTTCCTTATCTCGGTGGAAACCACAGGAGCCCCTTGCCTCTTCATCTGCTTCACAGCTTCAGCTCTCACTCCTGGCTACTCTGCTCCATCATTAACCAGCTGTGTGATGTTGGGCAAGTCAGGGGATTGCTCTGAGCACACGTTTCTTCATTGGAAAGAGGAAGTGATGTCTGAAGCCATTTGTATGATTTTTGCAGAGATTTAAATTCATTTTAACTAGTAGTGCTTTTCTAATAAAAAAATTCAGTTACATATATAGAATAAAAGTAAATAGTATAACAATTTGCTATCCTTCTAAACCTTTTATTAAAGAACTTTTGCTTTATGACATAAAATCAGCGTATATAGCGTTGTGTATTCCTAAATATATATAATCCACATAATTTTAAGTTGTTTTACAAAAATGGAATAATGCCAAACCATCTGCAGAGTTCCCCTGCCCCCCTTAGTCACTATTCCATGAAATTTTTTTTTCCTTCTTTCCCCAAAGTCCCCCAGTCCATACTTGTGTATTCTAGTTGCAGGTCCTTCTGGTTGTGCTATGTGGGACGCCGTCTCAGCATGGCCTGATGAGCGGTGCCAGGTCTGTGCCCAGGATCCCAGCCAGTGAAACCCTGGGCTGCTGAAGTGGAGTGCGCTTAGTTAACCACTCGGCCACAGGGCTGGCCTCTGAATTTTCTATTTTAGTCGACTAAAGGAGGACCCAGTTCTTCTATGACAACATAATATGGATAGCTTTCTAGGATCCTAGGGTGAGCAGCACCCCAAGGGCCTGCATCTCCATTATCAAAAGCAACTTGGCAGAAGCTTCTAACAAGCCTTGTTCCTCTTCGGCATTAGAACCCAGACTTTTCCAGATTTCTGCTTCCCCAGAGCCTGTCAACTTTTGCAGAGTTAGGCACTCCATTTTTAGATGAATGTTTCCAAATCAAGGCATTTCAGTGCAGAAGTGTAGGACCTGTCCTGGACATGTGATTGGAGAGTAAGCGGCCATGATTGGATGGAGAGGATAATGTGAGGGAGGGCTGCTGCATGCCAGGCAGAGTTCTAGGCACTGGGGCAACAGCAGAAAACTAAAAGCGCCTGCCTTCAGTGGGACTTTAATTCTGGTGGAGAGACAGATTTGTCAGGTGGTGATAAGTGCTATAGAGAAAAGTAACAAGAGAAAGGTTTGAGGCTGGAAACGAGAGTCATGCTAACAGAAGCCCAGAGAGGTGACAGGAAGACAAGTTGGGTAAGGCTTTGAGAAGAAAGCACCCACTTTTGAGGAAAGTATGTCAACTTTTTCATTTTACCTCACCGTGCCTCCTATCTTTCTCCTTTCCCAGCCTAGATTCCAGGGTCCATCACAATCCTCCTCCTCATCTTGTATTCACCATCAACTACCTTGTGCCTTTCTCTTGCTTCATCTGTTTTCATCGACACAGCACAATCCTGGCTATATACAACACTCCACCTCCCTGCGCCTGTGCGGTTTAACATGGTTGGAAAAAAACATTCAACCAGTGTCTTATTTTAAATGCACGATCAACCTCAGGAGGAGAATCATCATTTCCTCCATCTATTCACTTTCCTACTCACAAGACGCTCGTTTGGTACTTTCTCCCTTTCCTCAAACCTCCATCTTGTATCTCAACTTTACTCTCAGTTAATGACCCTACTTGACTGAGGAAATTGAAGCAATCAGAACAAAACATCACAGACTCCCTCTGCAACGTCTGCTCAGCTCACATAATTGGAGAGCAGTGTTGCTTGAAACCCCGTCTCCCAGCCAGCGGCATCGCACGACCCAGGAACTTATCAGAAATGCAGATTATCGGGCCCCACTTCAGACCTACTGCGTCAGAAATTCTGGGAGTGGGGCCCAGCAATCTTGTGCTTTAATAAGTGCACCAGGTGATTCTGATGGATCTGAGTTTGAGAACCAATGTCGTAGGACGTTGCATGTTTTCATCTAGAAAAAAGCCCTCCACTTGTACACTAGACATGAATCTCACCAACTCAAGAACATGGATCCATCAAATCTCCATCTCTTCCACAGCCCCATTTCACCTCTGTTGGATCATTCCTATCAGCACACAACCACACTGTTGTTTCTCCCATTTCTACTGCCAGTGACCCCATTCCTCTTTGCAGCAAAACCCCAAAGAGGAAACTGGCTCCATTTCTCCTTCCATTCTCTCTAACTCTCTCCAGCCAGGCTTTCATCCTCTTCATTCTGATAGAAGTGGTCTTGTCATGGTCTCTAGTGACGGCGGATGGTTAATTCTCAGTCTTCATCTTTTTGACCCATAAACACATGTGGCATTGTTGCTGTTTCCTCCTTGATGAACTTTCTCACTTGCATTCTAGCACAGCATCCCTCCTGATTTCCCGCCTATTTCACTGGTTGTTCCTACTTAGTCTCCTTGGCTGGTTCCTCCTCTGCTTTTTGTCCTCTTGAGTCCAGAGTGATCCAGGGCTCAGTCCTTGACCCTCTACACTCAATAGATTTCATCCAGTCGTGTGGCTTTAAACACCATCCATGTGCCAACAACTCCCAAATGTATAACCAGCCCAGGGCTGCCTCCTGAGCTCTGGTATATTCAACTGCCAGCTCGGCCCCTCCACTGGATGTCTCACCAAGTCTCAAACCCAAGACTTCCAAACCCCTTCCTTCCTCATCTGTGCCATCTCATTTAATAGCAAATTCATCTCTCCTGTCCTCAGGCCAAACCCTGGGAATAGTGTTTGACTCCCTTTCTCACATCCTGTATCATTTGTCAGCAAATCTTATTGGTTGACCAATTTTCGCCATGTCTGTGGGCCAAGTCACCGCCCTGTCCCACCTAAACGACAGCAACAATCTCTTAGCTGGGCTCTACTTCCACTTTTGCATTCTAGTCCGTCCTCCACACAGCAGCAGAGGGAGCCTGTGAAAGTATACATCAGAGCCTATCAGCTCACACTCATGGCTCCCATCTCACTCAAAGTAAAGGCCAAAGCCTTCAGCGGCTCATGAAGCCTTATGCCATCTGACCCCCATTCCCACTCTGCTCTCACTGCTCTCCCTGCTCACCTTTCCACTGTTCTTATCGACTCCACTCATCTTGACCTCCTTGCTACCCTTCAAACATGCCAGCTTCCTGTCAGTGGGTCTTCGCCCCAGCTGCCTCTCCCACCTGGAATACCCGTCCCTCAGATATCTGCAAGGCCCACCCCCTCCTCCTCTGTCAGGTTTTCCAGCAGGGGTCACCTATCAGCGAGGTCTCTCCTGACTACCCTATTTCATTCGCCATCCCCATCGTCCACACTGCCTCCTTCCCTTGCTCCAGGCTTACAGACAGTGCTGAGATTCCACCCACCCCAGACCTGCCTCTTTCTACACTGAGGTGAGGAGTCAAGAAAGCTAATAAGAAGCTGTCAAACAACTTAAAAATTGAAGGTATCAGTAATGACTGGCTAACAAAATTTTAAAAGTACAGTTTTTATTCTCAAATTCCAACTCCTGCTTCTGTAGAGTGATAGAACACTGACCCAGGAGTCAGAAACCTTGGCTTCTAGCCTGGACCTACCACTGAGGAGCTCTCTGACCTGGGGCAAGCATGTCACTAGGCTCGGTCAGCTGGGAAGAGAGGGAACTGGGCTCAGTGATCTGTGAGATTAACCCACCTCCAATTCTGTCACCTCTACCTCCAAAATAAATCCCAACGCTGTCAATGTTTCTCATCTCCACCGCCACCACCCTCTCCATGCTGTTGTTAGTTCCTGCCTGGGCTACTGCATCAGCCGCCTCGCTCAGCTCCTCCTTTCCCCCTTGTCCTTTAATGCACCTTCCACACAGCTGCCTAAGTGAAGGTTCTCACCAATATAAATCAGAGCCTCCCTGTTCTCTCTTGAATCCTCCAGTGGCTTCTCACTGCATTCAGAATCACTCCTGTGCTCCTTACCCTGGCCTACAAGGTCCCTCACCATCTGGCTCTGTGCTTCTCCATCTCATCTGGCTCCAGCCGCAGTGGTTTCCAGCCCCTCCAATACGCCAAGCTCATTCCTGCCTTGGCAGTCCTTTGTTTGGCTTGCGTGTTCTTCCTCCTCACGTTCCCCTGGTGGATCCCCTCTTATTTTTTAGGACTCAGCTTCAATGTCATTTCCCAAGTGTGAGCTTCCTTTCCTGACCACCTTATCTAAAGCCAGGTCTCCCTTGTTCTTTTAAAATTCAGCTCCCTGCTTATCTTGTTTGTATCATAACATTTATCACAATGTAAAATTATTTTAAATCATGCCATATTCACACAATGGGATACCATACAACTGTAAAAAAGATAGAAATCTATGTATTGATATAGAATGATTTCCTAAGATATATATATATATATATTTTTTTTAAAGATTGGCACCTGAGCTAACAACTGTTGCCAATCTTCTTTTTTTTTCCTGCTTTTTTTTTCTCTCCATATCCCCCCAGTACACAGTTGTATATTCTAGTTGTGGGTCCTTCCAGTTGTGGCATGTGGGACGCCACCTCAACATGGCCTAATGAGTGGTGCCATGTCGGTGCCCAGGATCCGAACCCTGGGCCACCGAAGTGGAGCGTGCGAACTTAACCACTCAGCCACTGGGCCAGCCCCTAAGATATATTGTAAAGTGAAAAAAAACCCCAAGGTGCAGTAGAGAGTGTATAGAATACCACCATTTGTATAATAAGGGGGAAAAGAATATATTTGCTTGTACTTGCGTATGTTTTCTCTGGATGAGCACAGAAGAAATCGATCATATTGCTTGTCTCTATGGAGGGGACTAGGTGGCTTGGGGCAGGAGTGGGAGGCTTTTCGCTGTGGACCGTTTTGTATTTTGAATCATGTAATGTACCAGGTGGTATTATTAAAAATAAATAAGTAAACATTTAAAAGTTGTGTACTTGCTTTTTTTCCTATATCCCCAAAGAGAACATAAACATCACGAAAGTGTTTACCATGTTCTTTCTTGTTTTATGTGTTCAGCACTTAACACCTGGCACGTAATCAGGTGCTCAATAAGCCTTTACGGGAGGAATGAATGAAAGATTGAAGGTCTCTTCCAGCTCTAACGTTGAGATTCTAATCTTAGGGCATCAAGAGTATAACACATGGGTTCCAGGACCCAGCCGTTCAGAAGCAGTGAGAGAGACACTGAATTGTTTTGTAGTGTGGTGTACTGTTTCCCTTTGTTGTTATTAATAAGCTTAAAAAAAAAAAGTGATGGGGAGTGTGTGGGAGGCGGGATGCGGAGGACCTGCCCGGCACAGCTGCGCCTCCGTCTGTGAGAGCCCACGTAGCCACAAGAGGGCGATGTCCTGCTCAGACCGTGCCCCAGTCCTGGCCGCTGGAGATGGCAGCCTCAGGCACAGCCGGAGCAGCCCCCTTTCTTGCCACCTCCAAACATTCAGGATCACGGCTCCTGTCACTCTCCAGTTCTGAGATTGGCTTAGCTGCCAGTTCTGAGGTTTGCTGGTTCTCTGAGAAAGCTGGTTCTCTTCTGTCAGAGGCTGCACTCGGTTCTAAACTCCCTGAGGGCAGGAATTGAGTCTCTCATGCTCACCAGGCTGCTCAGAGCCTGGCACAGAAAGAACAAAAGAATGAATGAAAGAAAGAATACAGGTAGAGTTGAGGGGACCTCAGAACGAGGAAGGGGCGAAATCAGGAGCTGTCATACTTCACTTTGCCAGGAGGTGGCACTGGAGGAGCATCTTCTGAGTTCTCAACTCACCCTGATCCTTACAGTTTGGGGCCCAGAGGCCTGTTTTGACCAGAGGAGAGGGTAGCTGATTGTCGACCAGTTTACTAAGCACTCCAGTGGGAACTAGGGATTGTGAGAAGAGGCACAGCTGGGCCAGGGGGACAGAGGCCCCACTCACATTAACTCTATATAGGAAGACCAGGGATATTCGGGCCCTCAGGAGTCCTGAGAGGGGGGGATTCAGTTTCTTTGAGGCATTTGGGAAAAGGTCGTAGAGGAAGTGCCATCTGAACTGGGCCTTGAAAATGAAGGGGATTTATGCAGTTGGAGGACATTCTAGGAAGAGGGAATGGATTCATGGGAAATTGGGAGAATGGTGAATTGCCCAGGATGGCTGGGTTATCCTGTTTTGGTGGGAGATAAAAAGGTAAAGAAAATGTTCTGCTCTCTGAGAGTTTTACATTTTTGATGAAAGGACAAAAGACTTATGAAATTACCTATGCAACGTATACAGTAGGGGCTAAAGAAATAGGCAATGGATTAAGATTTATGTGTCTGGTAAAGAGTAGGGGCACAATCGTGATGTCGAATGAATGAATCATGGAACTCCGGGTGGTTGCTTTGCTAAATCACATGTTCTTGCTGGTGCTTTAAGAGTATGTTTTCCAAGATTCTTTCCCCCATGTCTGAAGCTCTTCGTAGACAGCTTCTCTTTCCCCTAAAGACACGAAACGCTAACTTCAAAGCGGAAAAGAGGGGCCGGCCCCATGGCCGAGTGGTTGGGTCCGCATGCTCCCCTTTGGCGGCCCAGGGCTTCACCAGTTTGGATCCTGGACACGGACATGGCACCACTCATCAAGCCATGCTGAGGCGGCATCCTACATGCCACAACTAGAAGGACCCACAACTAAAAAAAATACACAACTATGTACCGGGGGGCTTTGGGGAGAAAAAGGAAAAATAAAATCTTAAAAAAAAAGGGGGAAAGATTGCAATAAGTTGTGAGGTCTCCCCATGCAGAGCCTGATCAGGGGATTCCTGAGTCCTGGCCCTAGAAGATAGTCTCCTTTCTTAGGGCGGGAGAGACAACAGTAATCGTCACACGTTTCTGCAGCAACTGATGTCATCCACCCCTTCCACATTGCTAAATCCACTGTAAACATTTTAATCTTCATTTTTACCTAATTCAGAGGACTGCTTCTTTTTCAAAACATCCTCCTTTTTGCTTGTGTGATCCTGTGCTCTCCAGTTTGCCACCTGCCTCTCTCTCTTCTTGGTTTCATCTGCCAGCTTCTCCTGTTCCTCTCTGTAGTCATTAAAGGTGGAGTTCCAGGCCCTAGCCTCCGCTCGCTTTCTCCTCTCCCTGGGTGATCTCATTGCTCGTGGTTTCAATTACCAGCTAGACGTCAGCAGTCCTCAGGGCTCTCTCCGCAGCCCTCTCCCTGAGCTCCAGCCCACACACCCTGTGCAACAGCCTCCTCGGCCTTTCCACCTGGATGTTTCTTAGGCATCTTCATCTCAACATGTATAAAAACTCCTCATCTTCCCCACTTGCTCCCCCTCTAGGGTCCTTATCATGCTTAACGGTCGCATCACCCAGCCTGTTGCTTCAGCCAGAAGCCTGTGTGAGTCACCCTTGACTCAAGTCCTGCTCATTCCCCCAGAGATCTCCTGAATCTTTCCACGGCTCTCCATCCCCATCACTACGATCATCTTGAGCTGCCCCCTCTCCAGGCCATTCTCTCCTCAGTAGCCAAAGCGACTTTTTAAAAATGCAAATGAGATCATGCCACGTCTCAAAATTCTTCCCAAACTCTCCCATTTCTCTTATATAAAATCCAAGCCCTTTAACCATAACCTTTAAGGCCCTGCGTGATCTGGCTGATGTCCACCTCTCAGGCTCCGTCTCACGCTGCTCTTTTCCCCACTCTGCTTCAACTAGTTTGAATTTCTTTTAAGCATTCATTCAGGCAACCAGGTGTTTACAGAGTGCCTCATTTGGGCCAGGTGTGGTACTAGGTGCTTGGGGTGAGCAAGGTGGATGTCTCTGCCCTCGTGAAGCCGCCTGTGTTTTCTCTTCCTGCTTCAGGCTCTTGTCACATGCTGCTCCCTCTGCCTGAACTCCCTCCTCCAACAAGCACACTCTTCTCCCCTCACTACTGACTCCGGCTCATCTTCAGGTCAAGATTAAGCCTCATTTCTTCTCGCAGCTTTCCCGGACCTCTCAGGCTCAGTTCGGAACCCCTGTAACAGATTCCTGTGGTCCTCAACTTGCCCTTCATTACTCGTGTCTGTTTCCCCTGCTGGACCGGAGGCTCCATGAGCCTAAAAGCCAGCTCTGCTGTGTTCCCCCACGCCTGGCACGACGCCTGGCTCACATCATGAACTCAATACATATTGCTCTGAATGAAAGGACGCGTCCTTTTCATTTGGATCTGGTTTTTTAGAGTATTTGAGGATGAGATCTTAAACGCTGCCACAGACACGGCCGCCCTAGTCATAGCCTTGCACAAGCGAGTCTACCAGGCTCCCGTGCTGAGCTTTCAAGCAGGCCGTTGATCCTGACATCTCCCTGGGTCAGGAAGGCGAACAGCCAGCCCGCACAGAGACGCGCTGCTAAAGCCCTTCAGGCAGTCAGCTCGTGCTGCAGAGGGGTGGCTCATGAGCATGCCGCCAAGAACAAGGGCTTTATGTTGCTACGGATTCTTCAGTCTTGGCCACTTACTAGTTGTGTGAACAGGTGGTTCAACGTTTCTGACCCTCAGCTTTCCTACCTGTAGGAAAGACAAGCATAATAACATGTGCATTGCTGGGCTGATGCGAGGGGCTCTGGAGCTGTCACAAGGGACACGCAGGCCATTACCCTCAGCTTCTTTCCTAACCTCAAGGCACTGCAGGGCTGGTGGTTAGCAGTCTGGGTTCTGGGTCGGACAGGCCAGAGCGTGAGTCCTGGCTCTGTCATTTCTTAGTGAGCTGATCTTGGAGAAGGTGATGTGCCATCTCTGAGTCTCAGTTTCCTTATGGGGAAAATGGGGACGAAGTCGTACCTGCATTTAGGGTTGTTGTAAGCATTTATGTGATGCTAATGGGTATACAGGGCTCAGCCCAGAGCCTGGCACACAGTTAGTACTCAGGAGATATGCACAGCATCATGACAGAGATGGTAAGGTGGAGAGAGAAATGGGGTCCACTGTTCTGGTCTGCACTGGTGAATTCATTTGGAAACTATTTATCAAGCATCTAATTCGTGGAGGGTCCTGTGGGGGGTCCTACTCGACACGGACCCCACTGGTATAGGAGAGACATGTACATAAGGAAGGAAGCTCTTGTGTGCAAAGTGATGAAGATTATTAAAAAACAAACGAACAGGGCACTTAAAAACTTGTTGAATGAAAGAAGCTAGAAGCAAAAGAGTGCATACTATGTGATTCCATTTTTATGAAGTTCTAGAACTGGCAAAACAATCTATGGTGATAGAGGTCAGAAGAGTGGGTCCTGCCGGGGTATTGGCTGGGAAAAGGCATGGGGGAACTTTCTGGAAACGTTTTCTGTCTTGATCCGGGTAGTGCACCCCTGAGTCTAAGGAAAATATGTAAAAATTCATCCAGTGGTGCACTTATGGTCTGTAAATTGTATTTAAAAATTTGCACCAGAGTTGTTTAGAGAAGGGAGAGTTTCTTCTGGCTAAGTGGACAGGCAGGCTGCGTGGCCTGGAGCAGGAACCGCGGGGGGAAATGGCTACTTTCTCTCTCTTGGTGACTCAGTAACAGAGGATCTAAACAAAGCACTTAAATTTCCCTTAATGGAGTCGGGAATCATCGGTAAGTGGTTTTGGAGATTATTTGCTATCTGTTTACAATGCAAAAAAAAAAAAAAGTTTGGGATTATATAATTGCAAAAAATCATAGTTAGGGAGGTAATTATCGAGTGTAACATGAGTGCTCTATTTTTGGCCTCATCGCTAGCTCTGCTGGCCCTTCATTCCCTTTGGCTAATGTGATTGCGAGTTTTCTGCAGGTTCTCTTCTGTTGGAGGCGGCTGGCTGACGGGAGCAATGGATGGGGGAATACACAGTGGAATGATAAAGCACATTTCTGCTGGGCTTCAGTGTTCACCAAGCACCTGTGTACACAGCATCTCACTCGATGCTTGCGGTCTAGGAGGAAGGCAGGGGGATCAGTCACGAGCATCGATTGCAAGCAACACAAACCAATTCTGGGCAGCTTAAGCAGAGAAGGAATGTATTGGGAAGTTGTCAAATAGCTCACAGACTCAACAGGCAACGTGGAGAACTAAGGTCAGAAAACAGGCAGGAGACAAGGAAGGCTTAAACTCGTGTATTTCAATATGGCTTTGTGGGGGGCCAGCCCGGTGGTGCAGCGGTTAAGTGTACACATTCCACTTCGGCGGCCCCGGGTTCACCAGTTCGGATCCCGGGTGCGGACATGGCACCACTTGGCAAGCCATGCTGTGGCAGGCCTCCCACATATAAAGTAGAGGAAGATGGGCACGGATGTTAGCTCAGGGCTAATCTTCCTCAAAAAAAAAAAAAGAAAGTTGTCTTTGTTTCAGGAGTTTAATTATTACGGGCACATTTGGGAATGATCAAGATGGACTTTCCAGGAAGCGGTGGCATGGAGATGGATGATAGAAAGTAATTTGACCAGCAGAGAAGGGAGATTCCAGGAGGGAGTCACTGCACGAGCAGAGGCAGGGAGGTGGGAGGGAACAGCGAGGGTGTGCTTGGGGACACAATTTATGGAGGGGGGACAGTGAGAGACAGCTGGGAGTGCAGGCAGAGGCTGCACTGTGAAGAGCCTTGCACGTCTGGGTGATGAGTTTGTACTTAGACCGGTGGGCAGTAAGGATCCTTGAAGGTTTTTGAGCAAGGGAACAAGATTTTCTATTCGTACTTCAGGAAGAATAACCTGGTACCAACAAGAGGCCTGTCTGAAGCAGGAGGAGCTGGACCCAGGCCAGCCGACCTAGTGAGCAACAGTGTCAGCGGCTCCTGAGAGAAGGAGGATGAGGACCAAGAAAGGGCTTTGGTGTCCAGTCTTTGGTAACGCGGAGAAAGCAGTTCCCGGGTGTGCTGAGGCGCGTTTGCAGAGACTTAGGGACTGCTTGGGTGATGAGGCCGTGGGGTTTCAGGCGGACGAGAACAAAGGCCCCAAGTCCAAGCTCTCGGTCGCCTGTCCCAGCCTGTCACTGCGCTCAGCTCCTTCTAGGCTCCTCAACCCCTTCCACAGCTACTCCCTGCCTCAGAGCTGAGTCCTTCTGGAACTCTCTCCTCCTTTCTGTGTCCCCAGCTGCACACAGCACCGTAGCATCCTGAGAGACCTCAGATGGGAACCTGAAGAATTGGGGACGGGAAGGGACTTGCCAGGGACACAGGCAGGAAGAGGCAGCGCCAGCAGTGAAACCCTGCGTCCTCTGCCCTATCCAGGGCTCTTCTCGCCAGCCTGGTGCAGACACGGCCCTTCTGAGAAGCCGTCCCTGACTGCGCCCCTTCGTTGCGTTGTTTCACAGCCTCGTGGGGTGCAGGTGCTCGGTCTGTGTTGAATCTTTCATGGGTGATTTAGAATCTCTCATTTGGTGTGACTTCCAATGAGACCGACAGAGGCCTACTGTCTTGTCCTTGGTGTCTCCTCCAGGACCCAGTCCAGGGCTCTTCATGAGGAGCTCCTGGGCCCCAGGGATGAGGCTGCCCTGCCGGCGACCTGGGGAGAGTGCTGAGCGCAGGCCCTGGCGCCTTCAGTGAGACCCCCAGAGGCAGCGCCCAGCGGGAGAGCACCACAAGGAGGAGGAATCCAGACAAAAGGGCTTGGGTCAGGCCTGTGCCCCTCGGAAGTCCCTCTAGAGATCCTGTGACCTCCCAGGGGGAATTCCAGCACTGCCCCCAGGCCACACAGGCCTCGGGTGGAGCTGTGTCTCTCCAGAGCAGGCTATGGGTCCAGGTCACGTTTCATGTTAATTCTTCAGTTTGTGATTCCAAGTAAGTAGTGTCAAGTCAACTTCCAAACCTGATCTTGGCTTACGAATTCCCCGGGAGATACTCGCCCTCCCACTCTGGATCTTAGTGAAGTACGGCTCCGATCATGCTCAAGAACCTTCGGTGGCTCCCCATGGATTAGAAAGGTAGCACGTAGTTATGTAGTAGCATTTCAGGCCTCTACGGCAGTGTTACCCAACTTTGCAGTCTCATTACCGGTCACTCCCAGCAGGAGTGACCAGGGAGGCAAAGCAGTGACTCAGGGAACATCAGGGGGAAGTACATGCCACCCTCTGGGCACTTGGGGCCGCTTGCCTGGTTAAAAGATGCCCCCCTTTCTGTGCCCTGCCATTCACATTCTCCTCAGACTTTGTTTGCCCACTTCACTCATAACATAGCGGGGATGAAAAAAAATACTGTTTTAAAAACCTGCCCGAGGGGCTGGCCTGGTGGCGTACTGGTTAAGTTCGTGCACTCTGCTTTGGTGGCCCAGGGTTCGCAGGTTTGGATCCAAGGCACGGACCTATGTACGGCTCATCAACCCATACTGTGGTAGCGACTCACATACAAAATAGAGGAAGATTGGCACAGATGTTAGCTCAGGGACAATCTTCCTCACAAAAAAAAAAAAAAAAGCTGCCCCAAATGGTAAATTTTATGTTATGTATATTTAACAACAAAAGCAAAAAAGCAAAAAAAAAAAAAAAAAAAAAAAAACGCTGCCTGGCAGTATTTTCGATACCAAGGCGGATTTCATCTTGGTGGAAGACTGCCTTTTTTTTTCTTTTTTTGAGGAAGCTTAGCCCTGAGCTAACATCTGCTGCCAATCCTTCTCTTTTTGCTGAGGAAGACTGGCCCTGAGCTAACATCCGTGCCCATCTTCCTCTACTTTATATGTGGGACACCTACCACAGCACGGAATGCCAAGTGGTGCCATGTCCGCACCTGGGATCCGAACCGGCGAACCCGGGGCCGCCGAAGTGGAACGTGCGAACTTAACCACTGCACCACCAGGCCGGCCCCAGACTGCCTTTTTTCAAACAACATACCTACTTGGCCTTTGGTCAAGCAAAGCAGGTCTTGGAATGAATGTGGAGGGAGGAGTTGAGACCAAAAGAGCTAAACACTTTGCACGATGAGAGAAAGGGCGTCTCCTTGGGTGGAGAGGCAGTTAGCTTGTTGTGGTTTCGTTGTAAATGCTGCTCTTGTTTTCTTTTTCTGGAGGGCCCAAGACACAGGTGTGGGGCACAGTTTGGACACAGAAGAGAAAGATAAGGACAGAAGACCTTGATCCGAGCAGGGAAGGCCCCACTAATGCGGCAGGGGCTGGGGGACGCTAAGGGACCAGAGGGTCAGGACTGGGGGACCTTGAGATGTCCATATTTGAGTTTTCCGGGAGGATATCACTTTTACGTTTTCTTTTACTGAAGTGCAGTTTCCGCCCGACTTCCCCAAGCTGTCAGCCTGGCTTGTTAGCCTCTACAACCCGGAATGGGCCTGAGGCTGTGCTGCTTGGGGTCGGAGGGAAGAACAGTGAGCCTGTCTTGGGTGAAGGTTATTGGGAGCCTGGCAGCAGCCTGAAAAAGTGGTTTCAAGACAGCCTGGAAGGATCAGGAAGAAACCAGAGCAGCTGTTTAGATTACATGGGAACAAGACCTCTGACTCTGGTTAAGCTCTGAGTTTTGGATTCAGACAGTCTCGTTTTGATTCTGGGTTCTACCTTACAAGCTGTGTGACCTTGGGCAAGTTAATTAACCTCCCTGAGCCTCAATTTTACTCTGTTAAATAAGCATAGGGCTGTCACGGGGATTAAATGAGATACTATATGTATATTGCTTAGTATAGTGTACGTTGTATAGACTTCAGTTCAACTGTATCAAATTGCTGTTTTGTGTTCAGATAAGGTTAAGAGAGGTAAATTCATGGTTCAACCTAATAAGGACCCAATAAACACAGAGCATTATTATTATTGTCATTGTTATTATTGTCAAGTAGCCCCTCTCCAGGAACCCTGGGAAATATTACCGAGAAGACTGGACTCCCCGCGTCACTCAGAAGGGTGGATTGAACTATTTGGCTCTGATATTAAAGGAGAAGGAGAGCCAGGAAGATTAGAAAACAGGGATTCTCTGGTTATCACCGCCGTTGTCTAGACAATAATTTCTCTCAGTTGGACCATTTGCTAAAGGTACTCTTGCATTTCACTCTAGGTTTTTCATACCTGTATTTCCCTTTCAACCTCCCACCCCCACCCCGGATGCCTTTCGTAAAACCAGATTTTTCCTGGACCGTGATGTGAGGAGGAGGCTGGTCCTGTGAAGCAGGGGAGGCCAAGCCTTATAACCCCGGGCGGTGGGGAGGCGCAGGTGCCTGGGTCAGGGTGGCGCCTCCAGGAGGAGATGGGGGGGTGGGGGGAGGCCTGCAGCCCTCTCTGCCACCAGGGCCTGCGGGCAGCCAAGCCTGGGGGCCTCAGGAGGGTGGTGGAGGCTGCAGAGGGCGGAGGCCTTCTCCGGAGCCCAGGCCTGGGTCTGGAGCTGGGAGGAGAAGAAATGGAAGTGAACAGCTGCCTTGTTAACTTGCCTGGCCTCGAGGGCGAGCGGGAGGCAGCTCTGGGGCTGGCAGGCAAATGCCAGGAGGTAGCTGTCTGCAGAGAGGAGCAGGACAGCTGGGCTCCCCTCGCTCTCACTGTGGAGAGAGATGGGAGAGACGGCAAGTTGAGTCTCCTTGGGAGCGCGCTTCTCATTTCCATGGCAGCCTGGAGAGCGAGATGAGTCATGATTGCAAGTGCAGCGGAGGAAGGAGACCCAGCCTCGCCCCTGCCCAGCCCCTCCCCACGTCCCCTGCTGGTGAGGAGAGACCTGCTGTCTCGGCGACTCTGGCAGGATTGTCAGCAGCAGATTTATTTATTTCTAAAAAGATGAAAATAGCTTAGTTGGATTTTTTCTGCTTCTTGTAAAAGATTTAGACAGTTGCATAAAGACATATATTTATATATCTATATCTATAAAGTAAACAAAATCACGTCATTTTATCATCCAGAAATAGCGCCCGTTAGCGTTTTGGTGTTAAGCTTTCCACACTTTGTTTTCTTACGTATCCATATCCAGGTCACCCAGAAATCAGCTGAGGTCTTAAGATTGAGACCCCAAGATGGGCTCGAACCCTTCCTTCTGCTCCCAGAGGGAATTCCAATTTCCTCCTCCAAACTGAGTTTCTCCAGGGGCATCAGTGGGCCCAGGCAGCCCTGGCGCCTACTTCCTCCCTCCACCGAGTTCTTCAGTCTCTGCTCTGCATCTTTTTGGCCGTTCTGGTGTGTAACTCCTGGGACAACGTGGCCTGGTGGTAACTGAGACCTGAACTGTACCTCCTTTCCTCCATTTCCAGAAAACCCCCATTCACAGGAAGCCATGTGTGTTTCCCAAGCATTGCTAAGGTAGGAGGGACAAAGACTGGGGTTATGTCACAGGAACAGAAACCATTTAAAATTGAATGTTGAAAAGTCCTTGGGTCCTCTGTCAGGGCCCTTCGCACCCCCCACCCTTCCTGTGGCCCCCACCCCCGTTCAGGTTGTTTCTGACGCATCTCTTACAGGCTGGTCTGAGAGCCAATGCCCCTGGGAGCATGCGCACTTCCCACCTCAAGTGGTTTATCAAAGTGTTATGTTAAAGACAGACAATTCTCTCCCTAAGGAGCCTGCTGCCATCTGTTAAGGCGACAATTCCCTCCATCCTGCTAGACAGATCCACTTTTTTTTTTTTAAACAAAAATAAGCTCATTCTACACATTCTCTATGACAACAGATCTGATATTCTTTTCTCCAATTTACAAAAGAGGAAACTGAAATGAAAGCTCGGGCCCTTGCCTCCCCTGGCTGGGCCTTCAAGCCAGTCGGAGTGATCCCTAGGGTGCTACACACTTGCAAACGTCTCTAATCGGTGTGTTTAACGTGGTGTTTGTTTCTTATTGTTTCCTCCTCCCACTAGAATGTAAACTCAGTGAGGCCACAGACCAAGTCCCTTTTGCTCACTGCTCTGTCTTCAGAATTGATCACATAGTACGCTGCATTTGTCAGGGTACTCCAAAGAAACAGAGTCAATAGGATGTGTGTATATAGAGAGAGAAAAATTTATTTTAAGGAATTGGCTCATGTGGTTATGGAGGCTGGCAAGTCCAAAATCTGTAGGGTGGGCTGGCAGGCTAGAGAACCAGGGAAGAGCCAATGTTGCAATTTGAATCTGAAGGATGTCAAGCAGGAGAATTCCTTCTTGTTCAGGGGAAGTCAATTTTTTGTTCTATTCAGGCCTTCAACTGATTGGACGAGGCCCACCCACCTTATGGAGGACAATCTGCTTTTCCCAAAGTCCACCAATTTAAATGTTAATCTTATCCAAAAACACACTCACAGAAACATCCAGAATAATGTTTGACCAAATATCTTTGCACTGTGGTCCAGTCAAGTTGACACTATAAAATTAGCCATCGAAGGAGGCCCATGATAACTATTTGTTGAAGGAGTGGCTGAGTGAATGAATGAATAAATGAATTTAAGGAGGGTGAGAGTCTTGCCAGGGTCACGCAGCTGGCAAGAAGAAGGCCCAGGTCCTCTGAATTCCATGCAGGCAGCTGTTCTTTCCATCCCCCACAAGGCTTCTCAGAACCGTGACCAGAGCTGGCCTTGTGTGGTTCCTCCAGCTGTTGTCAGAGCACAAGGCATTCTCCTGCAAGTTCTTCAGAGTCCACAAAGGTCTACACTCCTGTCTGGCATTATCACAAAGTAGGTCTTTTGATAGAAATTTTCACTACCTGTGTGACCTGCAGCAACTAAGAATTTATTCTTTTTTTTTAAAGATTTTATTTTTCCTCTTTTTCCCTAAAGACCCCTAGTACATAGTTGTGTATTTTTAGTTGTGGGTCCTTCTAGTTTTGTCATGTGGGACGCCGCCTCAGCATGGCCTTATGAGCGGTGCCATGTCCGGGCCCAAGATCCGAACTGGCGAAACCCTGGGCTGCCAAAGCAGAGCCCGCGAACTGAACCACTCGGCCACGGGGCCGGCCCCCAGGAATTTATTCTTTCACAAAAAGGAGAGCCTCATCTAAAACCTCCTGCAGGATCAATAAGCTAGTGCGGGACACTGTGGTGTGGAGGTCTGGCCCTAACCCACTGACCCACTCATCAAACCCCTGCCCACTTCGCTTTGAGCTCTTTACCCTCCAGCCAAACTAAGCTACTTCCTGTTTCCGGTACAGACCCTGCAATGAATTCCTTCTTCCTGTTTCACCTGGTGCTGTTCCCTTACCTGGAATGCACCTCCCCCTCCTTTACATTTCATCCATTTTTTTCATTCATTCAACAAAAATTTCTTAAGTAGCTACAAGGGGCAGGTCTTATCTTGCACTGGGGACACCGTGATGAGCAAGAGAGAAAAGGGACTGCCCTTCCAGAACTCACGTTCCAGCGTTTGGGAAAACAGACACAACTCAAGCCAGTAAATGAACAGGAGAATTTCAGGCGGTGATACGCACTGGGAAGAAAATGAGGAAGTAACAACAGATCGCAATGGGCTGATGTGAAAGAGTGCTGGGGTGGGGGAGGGATGTAATTTAGACTGGGGCTCAGGGCAGGTGTTTGTGGAAAGACCCCAAACACGTGGGGACTAGGGAAGGAACATTCTAGCAGAGGGAACTGCAAGTGCCAAGACATAGGGTAGAACAAGTCTGATATGTTAGAAGAACAGAAAGAAAAAACCATGTGGCATACTTTCGGTCAGACGTGTGCTAGCCTCTGGGGATACAAAGATAAATAGGGCATGGTCCTTTCATGCAGAGTTCATTATTTTTGGGGGGAGGCAGAAATTATAGCTGACACTTTTGGGGGGATCTGCCTGGACCATGAATCAATGACCCCACCCCCTACTTTCTCCAGTAACTCTTTCACCACCCAGGGCTGCTGGACCCCTGCAGCTGTGTGTGGACTCTGTGAGCCTGTCCTGCGGCCGTGGCTGACTGGACCAGGGCAGGCCACCTGCCTTAAACAGGACTGGGCAGGTTTCCTTCTCCCAGGGTCAGTGAGTGGGGGTTCAAATACTGCCCCTGCTTGTGGTTGGCAGTAGAACATTCGTTAACTCAATAAACACGTCTCGAGCAGGTGTTGGGTGACCAACCATCCCGGTTTTCCTAGGATGGAAAAGTTCCGTGGTAAAACTAAGAGAGTCCCAGGCAAACCGGGATGGTTGGTCACCCCATCTACTGTGTGACAGCCTGGGTGGTAAACCTGAGACTTTAGGAGTTGCAGGTGGTCAGACCCATCGCTGTGGCTGGAGCAGCAGCGGAGGCTGGTCAGCAGATAGAGCAGAACGGGGGAGAGAGGAGAACAGTGAATGTCCCGGCTTCTGTTCTGGGTCCCAGGGTCTTCCCAGAGCCAGTCTCCAGTCCTGGCCATGGATCCTCAGACACCCCTCTTCCCTTACAGTAATCTCCGTCTGCTTAAGTTAGCCGCAGTGCGTTTCTGTTACTTGCAACCACAGAGTTTTAACTGATAGAGACGGTGTCTGTAAATGACTTCAACCCAGGAGGTACGTGCTTTCACAGAGGCGTCTACAGTCCGGGGTACAGCCGTGGTACAGCCGTGGTACAGCCGTGGTACAGGGAGGATGTGGCCTCCCCACTTGGCTCTGTTCCCAGGAAAGTCTTCCCTACTCAGTCTATGGTCTCTGTCTCTCAACTCCCAAAACCTTCGTCTGACCCTCTCCTCTCTCGTGACACTTACCGCCTCCTCCTTTATATCTTATACGCCACCTCCTAGACTGTGAAGATTCGTGTGTGTTCATCTTTGTGATTCTCCCCAAACATAGTGCCTAATGTGTCTTTTGTATAGAAAGTGCTCGGTCCAATTATTCTATGTACTGAGGGGTTCTACACAGCCAGGGGAGCGTGAATGTTCTTCCTGGGCGACAGGAAGCTCTTGCACTTGTGTAGTGCTGCGGTACATAAAGCATTTCAAGTTCATTATCTGGTGGGCATCCAACTCTTCCGAATTTGTGTATTAGTAATAATAATAGCAGCCGCTATTTATTTTGTGCATATTCTGTGTCCCAGATGAGCAAACAAAAACAACCTTGAGGTTCAGAGAGAGGAAGTGATTTTCCCAAGATCTCCAAATTTATGCCCCAGAGCTGACCAGAGAGCCTTATTTTCAGGCTGCAGACCCATGTTCTCTCTGCCCTGGGGGTGGGGGCGGCAGGATCTCAGGGGCAGAGCACAGGCTGCTCAACCCCCTCCCCCCGCCGTGGTCTGATTCGAGTCCTCTGGGGGGCCCTGGCTCTGCCCTGACCCTCTTGGGGAGCTCAGGTCTCAGGTCACTCAGTTTGCCAGTCTGGCCAAGTCAGGCGAATTTGGCTCCCTGGAGCCACTGTGGTTGCCATAGCACCTTCCCCAGGCTTCTCTCTGTGTAAACCTGGGCGCGACATGTTTTGAAGCCAATGGGGGAAAACAGAGAAATTCTCCCACTAATAGGCAACTAGCGAACAGCCAACCTCTCCTGGAAATTCCTGTCGATGCTTCGCAAGGGGGTCTCAGGGCCCTGGTGTTCAGTTCCTCCATTTCACAGATTAGGAAACTGAGGCCCAAGGTGCTTGGTGTTTCACAAACAGGTTTTGTGCCTCGGCCAGGAGGGTCTCTGGAGTCAGAGAGACCTGGGGTCCAACCCAGCCCCTGCATGTGTTGTGTGACGTTGGGCAAGTTCCTGAACTGCTCTGAGCCCTGGATTCCTCCTCCGTAAACTGGGGATTATTACACTCCTTCCCTGAGAGAGCTATGTAGGGTTCAATCAAACCACATCTAGAAAAGCGCTTTGCAGAGCGCCCAGCACGTGAGGAGATGCGGTTGCCCGAGGTCACCCGGCCCAGTGTGGGGGACGTGCATTGTTGCAGGAGTCAGGAGACAGCGGTTCTGGTCTTGGCTCGCTACTAGCTTGCTGCATGTAAGTCCCTTCACCACTTTGGACCTCAGCATCTTTTTGTGTGAACTGAGGGAGGGTTGGACTAGATGATGCTTAAGCTTTTTTCCCACTTCTGCAGTTCTGTCCCTCTGGTGACAGAATGCTGATCCCAGGGCTTCTAGAGCCGTGTTTGTTTCACCACACCACCTGCCCTCACTACCAGGATGGCCCTGGGTCCCAGCCGGGAGGCCAGCACCCCAGCCCAACGGCACTTTGCTGGAGAGGGAGCGATGCCTCTGGGACAGGAACTTTCCACAAGGGCTGGGGCTATCAGCACTCTGGCTGCCCAGTGTCCACCTGTGGTTCAGGGCTCTGCCCAGGCTTCGCGGGGAGAGGCTGGGGAAGACGTGGATGGTGGGTTGAGGTGGAGAAGACACTTAGGGAGGAGGAGACTGGGGACTTGCCAGTGGGGGTACCCACCTGACAAGGTCAACTGAAAGCAGTTTCTAACACCCTCAGCATCACAGAGAGTAGAGATGAGAGACGGGCAGCTTCGATGCTCCAGAGAGTAATTGCTGAGAGAAAGGAGGAGCGATGGGAGCGGATGGCATTGGAGAGTCCAGTGAAGGGAGTGGGAATCCAAAAGGTGGGGAGAGGGCGGTTTGGGATGGGGCAGGAAGCTGGAGGGAATGAGCAGAAACGAATAAGCAGAGAAAGGAAAGGGCAGAACTGATTTTTGTCTGAGGAAAATGACAGCTTGATAGAAAACACAGGAGACAGACAGAGCTTACTCACCTCCACCATCACGTTGCTCGCTCCCTGCCCGCCGGAGGCAGGTGGGGGAGGCACTGGGCACTGTTCTTGGAGTAGAGGTCGGGAGAAGGTCCTTCTGCACTGGGTCACACTTGGTTGGCTGGGCTGCCGGGGCCCTGTCCCTCAGAGGCCCCTCGCCTTCTGCCTGTAACACCTAGGGCTCTATTCATGCAGGTCTAGTTGGCACTGGGCTGGGGGACTCCAAGGCTGGACCACCTTCTCCTCCAAGCCACCGTCCCTTCCCTGCTACTGCTCATTCATCTTTCAAGTCCCTTCTAAGCCCTCCCGTCATCACCTTCCACCCGAAACAAACAAATCCTGCAGTTTGATGCATGCAAATTAACACCAGGCAGGACCCAGCATACCATTTGGTACATGCACCCGGCACTGGCTAAGTCCCAGGGGCGGATCAATCTAAATCTGGGATCATTTTGCCTCAGCAGATCGAGAAAAGAAGTTTGATATAAACATGGTTAGTGTTATTAATATTAGAAATGGTTATTTCAATAATATTACTAAGAGCTTATTGAATGTTTCCTATGTGCCAGGCACCACCACAAGCTCTGGATTTGTATTACCTCATTTATCTCCTTTGTAATCCTATAAAATATGTATTACTGGGGCCAGCCCAGTGGTGCAGCGGTTAAGTGCACACGTTCTGCTTCGGCGGCCCGGGTTCACCAGTTCGGATCCCGGGTGCAGACATGGCACCATTTGGCAAGCCATGCTGTGGTAGGCGTCCCATGTATAAAGTAGAGGAAGATGGGCATGGATGTTAGCTCAGGATGTTAGCAGTCTTCCTCAGCAGAAAGAAGAGAATTGGCAGCAGATGTTAGCTCATGGCTAATCTTCAACAACGACAAAAAGAAGTAAAAAAAAGAAAAGTTTTATTATAATTTCCTCTTAATAGGTGAGGAAACTGAGGCTTGGTGAAGTTGATAAACTTATCCAAAGTCATATAACTAGCATGTGGCAGACCCATTATTCAAACCCAGAGGCCATACTCTTAATCACAGAATTCCACCTTCTAGTCTCAAAACAAAGATGTATGCATGTCAATAAACCATGTCCACTTCTTCCTGTGTCACTCTTCTTGGGATGTTCCCCTCACACTGATGCATCCTTGAGAAATGCTTTAAGCTGCAAGTAACCAAAAAACATGACTGGGAGTGGCTTAAACAAGATATCTTGAAGCAGGCAGGCCAGAGCTGGTGTACTTAGAGCTCAACAATATCACCAAAGACTCCGGCTTATTCTTTCTCAACCTCACCATAATGGCTTTTCATTCTCATGCTTATTGCTTCATGATTGCAGGATGGCTGCTATAGCTCCAGGCATCATATCAGCATCCCGAGGGGTTTGGGCAAACAGTTTTCTTCTGATGGGGCTTTGCTTTTTATCCTGGAAAAGAAGGCTGTCAGCAGATTTCTCTTTACATCTCATTGATTACATATCCATCCCTAGACCAATCACTGGTGTAGGAAAGTATGTATTATAATGGCTCCTGCTTAACAGATCACCCCAAAACCTAGTGGCTTGAAAAAACCACCATTTATTATAGCTACAAGTCTGTGGATAGCTGAGTAGTTCTGCTGATCTGAGCTAGGTCTGGCTGATCTTGGCTGGGCTTACTCATGTGCTTGTGGTCAGCTGTTGGGTCAGCTGGGGGTTTCCTGGTCTAGGACGGCCTTACTCACATGTCTCGTATTGGCTGGTTGTCAACTGGGGTGATGGGCTAGCCCAGGCTCTTCCAGCGGGCTAGCCCAGGCTTGTTTCCATGGCAGCGATAGGGTTCTGAGAGATTGGGTAGAAGAATGCAAGGCCACTCATAAGGCTGGCCCCGGTAAAAGGAGTGGAAAAACAGACTCTATCGCGTGATGGGAACAGCTGCGAAGTCACATTGCAAAGGACGCAGATGTAAAGAACGAAGAGTTGTGACCATTTTGCAATCTCCCGCAGATCATCATAATTTATTTAGACGAATGCACCCCTGAGGCAGGGAGGCTGCTCCCTTCCCCCTACAAATTGAGGGATACCCCGCTCCCCGATGAGGTGCGCTTGCAGGAAGAAGGGGCTGACAGCGGCTGGACAGGGGCTTAATCCCAGGCACGAGGAGGGGCAGGGAGGTTTGGCAGCTTCAATTTCTCCAAGTCACCTTCTTCCTGAAGAGGGTGATTTTCTCTGTCTTTTGCTGATGCCTGCTCTGGGCCTCCTGATGTTTTCTTCAACAGGTGTATGCATTTCCTCCACAACACTCAGATGCGAAAACAATTAAAGAAATAAGTAAAATGAACTCTGCCCCTGCCCCCATTCACCAAGGCTGTGGGAAAATCCAGTGTCGGTCATTGGAGGGTGGGGCAGCGGCGGGGTCTGTTCCCCTCTCCTCCCTGAGGCATGCGAGGTCCAGGAAGCCTGCAGCAAAGATTTTTGGAATTTGGTCCATCCAGGTTACCTCTGAGGTACTTTTGTCCAAGCCTCAGGGGTCCATTAGAAAGTAGGAGATTCTATCTCCTTTCCCTTGACCCTGAACTTGTTGCAGAAATTTTCTGGGCTCTCACCACCCATCAAAGTCTTCACTCAAGGACCTACAACCTCCTTTGTCCTCCCCTTCGCAGGGAATCCAACTCTTTGCTGACTGGGGCACCCCATCTCTTCAACCCTATGCCCTCCTCCTCCTGACAGACCCAGGCCTGCCCAGCAACCTCTGGGCGGGATGGTCTCCTAGGAACCCAGAACCTCGCTGTGCTTCCAGGAGGAAGCCGGGTCCCAAGGGATCAGATAATGTGTAACATAAACTAATCTAGGGAGCAGGGGAGGAAGCAACTTCTCAGCCGAGTCTCGACAGAGGTGTAGGAGTGCGATGGGCGACCCAGGGGCTGGGGAGCCTGCGGTACAGTGTTCCAGGCAGAGGGAGCATCATCACAGCGATAGCTGACACATCCTGAGCCCTGCCTACATGCCAGGTACTGTGAAGCAGGCGCTTCTGTCGTCCCCACTTTATGAAACATACAGAAGTTCAGTAACTTGCCCGAGGTCATGCAACCAGTAAGTGGCTGAGCTGTGATTTCAAATCTAAGCAGTCTGACGCCAAAGGCTCGATCTTCACCACTTAGACTAACCCGGAGCTGAGAGGAGCAAGGCTTTTGGAGAACCACAAGCAGTTTATTTTGGCTGGAACGTAGCATGTGAAGGGGAAGGCGGTACAACAAGAGGCTAGCAAGGGAGAGACAGCGCAGAGCATCCCACAGCCATGTGACTGCTTGGAGGCAGCGAGTCTGGATGTGGGGAGATCATTTCAGAGCCTGTTTCAGTGGTTTCAGAAATGATGTCAGGCTAGGAAGATGGTGGTAAGAATGAAGAACAATGGCAGGACTCAGGGGTTCTCCAGGAAGAATGGCCAGGACTTGGCAGTTGCTGAGAGATGGAGAATTTGCGAGAAAGAGGGAGGAGTCAAGAACGACTCTCAGGTTTCTGGCTTGGGAAACTAGACCAATGGTCCCAACCCTATTTCTTTCACTGATTTGCTGTATATCCTTGGGGATCTCGCCCAGGCTCTCTAGCTGTCTGTCTTCCTGGCTATAAAATGAAGATAATGAAACCTGACCTCCCCATGTATCTGATGGTGTCAAGATAAGATGAAGTCATCAATCTGGAAGTGCTTCGGAAAGTCAAAAGTACTTTGCAAATGCAAGTGTTTATTATTTTATGGTTGTCTATGGTTATCAGTAAGGTCCTCCCCCTCCTGGGGCTTGCAGATGGAGCCAGACTGAAAGGCAGCCCAGGGGAGCTGCCCGCTCCCTCGGAGGCAGTCGCAGTATTTTCCATCAGGCAGATCTGTCTCGGTGGCAGGTGGGAGCCACATACCCACGTACTAAATTGTTAATAGCTTCCCCAGGGAGTTCCTTTCTGCTCTGACTCCTTCAGCGATTTATGTTTCTCCACTGCTGACGCCTGCGGATGCCCTGGGTCGGCTCAGGATTTCCCAGCGGTTTTTGTTTTTGTTTTTTTTTTAACCTGAAGTCAAGGATGGGGACAAGCCCCAAGCAAAACCAAACCCAGGCATGGAGGGCTGTGTCTACTCTGCTCCATCAAGAGCAGGGATGGACTCAAGAATCCCCCGAGCTCCCAGGAACTCATCGCCCTCCAAAGTGGGGAAACTGCTGAGCAGAGACAAGAGCCATGGGTTCTTGTGTTTTGGGGGTGACTTTCTGGGTTTTGCTCTGAGAGGCAGCATAGTGTGGTAGGCAGGAGACTGGCTTTTCTAGTCGCAGGGACCTGGCTTGGCATCCCAGCTCTGTCTCGGGCAGCTGAACCAATCTCTGCAGAATGGAATAATAGCAGTAGAACCTCAGGCCTGTGCGGCTGCTGAAGATTAGATGAGATCATGCACGAAGCGCTTGGCCCAGTGCCTGGCACAGAGCAAGCTCGCTGTAAATGGCAGCCAACGGGATTGTTTATGAGTTGTCACCTTAGAAATCAGACTGACTTTTAAAGACAAATAGACTAGAATGCTCCCATCCAAGTAAGAGTAGATCTCTTCAAAGTACTCACTGTGAGAGGCCACTGGGGAAACCCTTTTAGATGCCTTTCAAGTTTCCATGCATTCTTCCAATGTCCTCAAGGAAGGCAATTCACATGCACTTGGCATGTGTCTTAGTCAGTTTGGACAGCCATAACAAAGTCCCCTAGACTGAGTGGCTTATAAACAACAGAAATTTATTCCTCCCAGTTCTGTGGCTGGAAGTCTGAGATCAGGGCAGCATGGTCAGGTTCTGGTGAGGACCCTCTTCCCTGTTGCTGACCACTACCTTCTTGTTGCCTTCTCACGTGACAGAGCAGAGACAGCAAGCAAACTCTTACAAGGGGCAGTCTATAATGACAGCATGTACATTTTCTTAGCAACGATCTCACTCATGGACTTGGTCATCTACACGTCTTCTCCAGCTGCTTGATTGTGAGCTCCTTTAAGAGAGCAATGGTCTTACTCAGTCTCGTGGTTCGGTAACTCATGCTCGTGCAGCCTTTCTCAGCTGCACCAACCCTGCACCTCTCCACTTTAGAGATGAGAAAACTAAGGCTCAGAGAAGTTGAGGATCTCTTTTTCTGTCTTTTGCCTCCACTATAGCTATGACTTTCCACCAAGCCTTTCCATACCCAGGAGGAACTCCAGAAACATCATGGATTGCAATTTTTAAAAATTCCCTTCTGCCCAGTATGACTGGAGGACGTGACTGGGGTGAGGAGAGGGGATGGAGAAGGAAGAAGGCAGCCATAACTCCTGGTTGGGACCAGATTGGGGAGAGCCCCAAATGCACCGCCGAGGAGAGAGGGTAGACTTGCTTGGTGACAGCCAAAAGCCAAAAGGGTGGGGGTGGAGCTGGGAACTAGTATTTCAGTTCCAAATAAGATGTGATTACAGAGTTTATGCAAAAAGGTTTTAGGTGCTTAAAAGAATCCCTGGGTTCTTTACTAATCAATATCTGCTCTGTTTCCTTCTTCAAAACGGGAGCTCACCTAAGTTGGAATTGAGCCTCTTTTTCCATCACTCATTGAGCATCATGGACTGTGGTAAGCGGCGGGACAAGTGCACAAGGGGTATAGAAGTGCACAAGACCTATTGCAAAGGTGATGCACAAAAACCCAGGGATTACACAAATAAATACATGAGGAATTCTGTAAAGAAGTGGTACATGATGCTATCAGAACAAATAACAGGGGCATCTGGTCCAGTTGGTGGAGGGAGGGGCAGTCAGTGAAGGTTTCATGGAGGAAGTACCATTTAAGCTGAAACTTGAAGGATGAATAGCATTGAGCCTGGGGAAGTGGCTGAGCCTTCTAAGTGGAAGAGAGTGTGCAAGTGTCCTGAGGTAGGAAAAAAATAGGGTTGTTGGAGGGGGTCAGAACTCTAATAAAGTAGCCCTGCTTCCTGTCCAATTCCTCCCCACCCCCACCCCTGCACCAGAAAAATCTCTGAATAGGCCCTTTGGGACAGGAGAGAGTGCTTTGGCATCACATGTGACCACAGAGCAAAAGTCGCCTGTCTGATGAGTCCTTAGATGGCTGAGTGGGAAAGCCTTGGGGTGGGGAGTCTGCTATAGCTGGTAAAGGGGCTTGGATAGAAGCTGGGAGGGGCAAAGAGAATGGGGAGGAAGGTGAACTTGGGAAACCCGGCTTTGTTCTTTCGGGGAAAGTGTATGAGCCTTGCACATAGATGGAGGACTCAAGTCAGAGAGTGATATGAGGGAGGGGTCCTTGCCCAGCCATGCTCAAGGCCAAGAGCATCACCCCAGAGCCTAGAGCTCGGGAACCCCAGTGCTGGTCCATTCCATTCTCCCCTGGGGCCTTTATTTATCCAACCAGTATTTCCTGAGCGCCCACTGTGACCCCAGCCCCCTACCAGGTGCAGGGGGCAACCAGGCCTGGCCTCCCCAGGGAGGAAACAACCTCAGATAGAAATAATTTCCATCTGGGATAATTTAGCGCCTAGCCGAGTCTTCTCGTCTGTAAAACGGGGATACTGACAATAGAACGTGCTCCAAAGTGTTGACGCCGGGATAAAGCAGTTATCACAGCGCCTGCAGCAGAGTAAGGGTTGGTAGAGAGAGTGTTCTGGGAAGGACAGGAGCCCCAGGATGGAGGATGGCTCTTGGTCTGGGCTGGTCAGGCTCGGGAGAGGGTGTGGGAAGTGCTCCCCTTCCATCTGCTCCTAGGCAGCCAGAGTGATCCTTAAGGTGGTCTCTGAGACCCTGCCGGCCCCCTCATCCCATTCTTCCCACACTGCTCCCTGCTTCTCGTCTTCCCGGCCTCCCTTTAGTCCCTCTGACCACAAAGTCTTCGCACATGTGGTTCCTTTGGAATGCTCTTTTCTTGTTTCTTCCCTGAGTTAGTTCCTCCCCAAACTTCACCTCTCACTTTAAGTATCATTTCCTCAGGGAAGCCGTCCTGACCTCCGAGTTGTGCAGGCCCTGCCCAGGAGTGCCTCGCTTTCCTTCGCTCTCCTCGGTGTGTAACTCTGCCTTCATGAGTGTGGTCTTAGGACAGATGTCTCTCCTCCACGGGGCTGAAAGCCCCAGGAAGCAGGGGCTGCATCCAGCTCTGTGCACTAGCGGATCCCCAGGAGTACCTGGCTCTTCTCTTTGGTACCCAAAAAATATCTACTGAGTGAATGAGTGGGGCGCAAGAAAACTATGGATAATAACGGTTATTTTCGGAGCACTTTACTGTGTGCCCAGCCCTGAGCTACGTTCTTCACTCGCATCTTTTTATTTAATCTCCCCAACAACCCTGTGAGGGAGGTGGTGCCATTATCCTCCTTTTACAGAAGAGGAAAATGAAGTTGAGAGAGGTTAAGGGACCTGCTCAAGGTCATCTGTTCGTTAGCGCAGAGGCGAGAGGCAGGATTCCCATCCAGATCCTTGTCACTCCAGAGCGGCCAAGAGGTGGGGAGGCGAGTCGCGGCCGGGGTAGGGTGGGGGTGCACCCGAGCCTGCGGAGCATCCCTCGGAGGGAGAGGGAAGCCTCCGGCCCAGCTCCGAGCCGGTGGTGCAGCGCCCGCCCCCGGTAGCGGGCGCAGACTGGCGGCCGCCTCCGGGCCACGTGGTGCGCGCGGCGGGCGCGTCCGAGGAGCCCGCAGCGGCTCCCGGCTCAGAGCGCTCCGGGGCAGGAGAGCGGGCGGGCGCCGGGCGCGGGGCCGGGGCGGGCGGCGAGGCAGGCGAAGGCGGCGCGGGGGAAGCGCGGCGGCCGGGGGCTGCAGTTGGCGGCGTCGGGGCCACGGCCTCGGGCCTCGGCGCGCCGTTCGCACCAGGTCTCTGCGCCCAGGGCGCACGGTGGGGAGGGACGCCCCTGGCCACCATGGAGTCGGTCCCCTCCACTGATGCCGAGCTGCAGCCCCCGCTCCTCGCCAACGCCTCGGACGCCTTTCCCAGCGTCTTCCCCAGCGCGGGCGCCAATGCGTCGGGGCCGCCGGGAGCACGGAGCGCCTCGTCCCTCGCCCTGGCCATCGCCATCACTGCGCTCTATTCGGCCGTGTGCGCCGTGGGGCTGCTGGGCAACGTGCTTGTCATGTTCGGCATCGTCCGGTGAGTCCGCTGCGGGCTGGCGCCACGGGCCTGGGCTGCGGAGTGAGCGTGGGGACCGAGGACTTGGAACGCTGACCTCGGTCGGACCCTGGACTCCCCGGGCCTCGGCACCTCGTGCAGGAGACGCCGGGGACCCAGCCGGGAGACCACTTCCCTTGAGAGGAGGACTGGAATGTGTGTGAGTGTGAGTGTGAGTGTGTGTGTGTGTGTGTGTTTTAGTTAACATTTGATCATCTGTTGTCATCCCCTTGTTTCTGCATCAGGCTGTGTGGGACAGTTTGGCGACAGTTTGCATGTCTGTCACAGTTTGTGAGTGGGTGATTCTGTTTGTGACAGTACTAATGCATGTTTAGACTTCTGAAGACCTCGTAGGGGTGGGCATTGATGCCCGAGGTGCCACGGGCCTCTGGGGAGATGGCTGCCTGTGGGCTGTCTATGCAGGTGCCGGCACAGGAGAGTGTGTGTGTCTGCACCATGCTGTGGGGGCACTTACCAAGTCACATTTGGTGATCATCTGTCGGGGTCCCTATGTTGATGTGTGCTTGTCCCACACTGTCAGTTTGTGATTCTCTCGGAGAACGTGACAATGTGACCACGTTATTGTCAAACCCCAGAACCCCTAGGGGGAGGAGACCATCCAGAGTGGCTTTGGACACTGGTGTCCGTGCACCTGTGTGTGCGTTTGCTAATGGAGAGCTCATGGTTCCTGGGTACAGTGGGCAATGGCTGTGGGCGGGCCAGCTCTCTGCTTCCTTCCCTAGGGGCCATCTGGTCCTGAGCTCTGGATGTGATTCAGAGAGGCCTTGATCCTCCTCACAAATGCCCCCTCATTTTCTCCTCCTCTCCTCTCACAGTCCTTTTTTCTGCCAAAGGCAGCAGTGGTTCCTTTGGGCTGGAGTGGAGTTTATGCTTTCACCTTAGGAAGTGAAGTTCTCTTCTTGATCTCTGTGCACAGTGCTGGGACCTTCTCAGAGGGTCTAACACATCATCAGCTTGCCCCGAGGCAGCCTTCCTGACCAGCTCTGCCAGCTCAGACATGGGCAAAAAGAATTGAAAGGAAACTTGTATCCTATGATAACAAAGATGTTGATGTTTACTGTTACTTGGAAATGAGTCATCCATGCTGGTTTACTGCGAGCACAGTCCTTAACCTCTCTGGGCTGTGGTGCCACCAGGCAGGGCAGAGGGCAGATTGTGGACTCAGAGGTTGGAGATGTGAACTGTGGTCTCAGCCCTGTCCCTGATGCCCGTCACACCAGGGGCCCCATTCCTCCTGCCCCCCCCATCTACCTCAGTTTCCCTGTCTGAAGAATAGAGACACAGTCTCAATCGGGAGTATGAATTCCAGAGGATGAGGTCTCTGCAGGGCAGAGAGTAGCGCATTAGAGCGTTGGAGGGGGTGTGTGGGTGTTGAGGGAGCTTTGGCTTCGACGATCTCTGCGGAGACCTTTTCTCCTCCAGGAGGAGTGGAGGGCATGAGAATTTCTGCGCCTTCAGTGACTCATCACCAGCTGCAGCGGGAAGATGCCCCTGGGCGCAGGCAGGGTGGATCTTTGCTTCGAGTTTTTGTCAATGACTCTCTCCACTCTGCCTTCGGACGTAGTGCAGGCTTTAGAGTCGGGCCGATCTGAGTATCAGTCCCAGCTCTGCCGCGAACTGGCTCCTGGACTTGGGTGAATCCCTTAGCCTCTCTGAGCCTCAGTCTCTTCCTCTGTAGAATGGGGTACTAATAGAACCTTCTTCAACAGGGTTTTTGAGAGGTGTCAATGAGTGAGCATATCTAATGCAGCTGGCCTGGTGCCTGGACCCAATAAATGGAAGCTGCCTGTGTGATGAAGAGGAGGAATTTTCCAGATCCTTCAGAATCCAGTGCCTATTAAAGAAGGGAGTGAGGGAAGCGCTTGTCCTAAGGGGGGCCTGAGAGCAGCTCTGAGAGGTCCAGCTTCCTGGCACTGTGCTCTCGAGGGAAGCCCTGGGAGCCCCCGAGGTCCCCACACTGCTAAGACATTTCCTGGGCCAACCATCTGGGTGATAACTGTATGTCTGGGTCTCAGTGATTTAATCCTTGTCTACAGCCCCGTGGGATGGGCACAAGAATCCTCAGCATCATCACCTCTGTTTACAGGTGAGGAATCTGTAGTTCTGAGAGAGAGGCAAGGTGACTTGTTCTCCTAAGGTCCCACGACTAGCCCTGGACCCGGAGCTAGATGCCTGGTCTTGTGACTCCAAATCCAGAACTTTTTCCAGGGCTGCCTGGGGTAGGGGACAGTCACAGGATTGCATGGAGGGAGGGGGCGGAATCCTGTCTGTCCTCTTGTCCTAGAATCCTCAGAGAATGATGGAGACATGGACCCTACACGTTCCTCGGCCCATGTAGTTTACGCTGCTGTCCTTGGGGAAGGGGCAATGAGGGGGGCTGGTTCCCCACTGACAGGGAGGCTAAGGACAGGGCAGCTGCTGGGGCTCAGCTTCTGCTGGCAAAGTCCCCAGGGCAGTGGGGAGAGGGGAGCCCAGGATGGAGAAAAGCCCCTGGTCTAGCTAGTTCTCTGGCACCCTGTGCGAGGCCTGGCACAACCAATAAGTGAGTCAGTTGATTGGTTGAATGGCTGACTGACTGAATGAATGAAGGAGTGCCGCCTGTGGGTCCTGAGCTTAGGCAGTTTGGGGGCAGGGAAAGGTTTGCCAGGGAAGATCCAGAGGACCCTCGTGGCAGGTAAATGGGGCATATAGTGGCAGAACTGGCACTCTGAAGTCACATCCCAGTTCAAATCCTGAGTTCAAAGCCACTTCTTTGCTGTGTATTTGAGCTGGTGCCTTTACCTCTCTGAAGCTCCTTTCTCCACCCGTAAAGTGGGAAGAACAACAGTGCATCTGGGGTTGTGGGATTAAATGAGATAGCGCGTTGTATCTGAGCCTTTTAAGTCCTTTGAGAACAGGGAGGGTCTCTGTGTGAAGGAATGAAAAGAATTAGCTCATTCAGGAAGATTCTATGGGTGCACTGTGCTAGATGCTGACATGAGGAAATGGTGAGGAGGAAAATGCACCATCCCTGCCCTTGTGGGGCTTAGGGTCTGGTGGGAGAAGTAGACATTCATCAGCTGGTCACCCAACAAACTTCAGTTTGTAGTTGTGCTGAGGGCTTTCGCAGAGTGTATGAGGGCTTTCGGATCCCATGATTCGGGGAGGGCCTCAGGTGGTCAGGGAGTTCAAGGAGGCCTCTGAGGAGCTGAAGGATGAGGAGGGGGTAACTAAGTAAAAAGCTGACGAGTCTGCGATGAGAAGCGTGACACAGGAGAGGCTGAAAAAAACAACTCAGGCATCTCAGAATCCCAGATCATGAAACACTCTCCGTTCTCTCCTCCCCCGCACTCTGACCCTCTCCCACTCCATGGACCCGCCTGAGAAGCCCACTCATCCTTCTGGATGCTTGAGAGGGGCTGCTGGATATTGTACTCTTAGCAAACAGCCTGTGATTCCAGAAGCTTCCATGAAGTGTGAGCAGGATTTTTCGGGACATCTGGTCCCCAGGCAGAGCATCACTTCCTACTCTTGCAGTGTGAGTTCCGCCAGCGTCGTGACTTGGGGGGGTCCTCAGAGCTGGACAATCTATCCTCCTGGGTGGAGTTGTGCCCTGAGCAGGGCATCTCAGAGTTCCCATTGGAGCCCTCTAGGCAGGGTGGAGTGCGAAGGGCTTAGCAGACCCCGCCATCTCTGATAGGTGACCCCATCTTTGCTCTCCATGGCCTAGAACTTCCTGGTTTGCCTGCCCCAGAATCCAGGTAGGAGAATGGAGTCGACGCTCTTCCACCTGACCTCTTGTCTGTTCCACAACCTGCCCTGTCTCCCTGTCTCCACCTCTCCCTGATCCGGGTTCCAGCAGGTTCGTACTCTGCTGCGTCTTTTACCCATGCCCCCCCCCCCCCCCGCCCCCTGCCTCTTCATGACTCTCTTTCAGGCTGTGTGCTGCTCTGCGCCTTGGTTTCTCTCTCTGCCCATGTCTCTTCTGACTCTGCTCCTTGGATCAAATGCTGCCTCTGCCGCCTCCTAAGATCTTTAGCAAGTTGGGTCGCCACTCTGCACCTCAGTTTCTTCGTCTGTACTAGGTGGATCATAGTACCTGCCTCATAGGCAGCCTTGCCCTAAAGATTGGATAAGAGGATGTTGGTAAAGCATCGCGCGCCCTCCCATCCCAGGTGACTGCAGCACAGAGCAGGAGGGGAGGTTGAGCCAGAGAGCATGCACTGGGGCGGGTCACAACAGGTGGATGAGGGGTTCTGGCTGCCCCTCTGTCAACTGCTGAGGTGCCAGGGGTCACTGGAACAGGCGCTCACATGTCGACTTTGCAGGATTGGGAGCTCTGAGTCCCCCTCTTGATTTCAGAGGCCCAACATGAGCGCCGTGTCTTTTGCCTCCCTTCCCTCTCTTGGGGCCCACGGACCCAGGGCCCCTAGGTCAGGAGAGGTCCCAGTGAGGTGACACAGTGCAGTGGTAAAGGTCACCGCTGGGAGTCAGGCAGCGCCAGGTCTCCATCCTGGCTCGATCACATCTTATGGTGGCTTTGGGCAAACAGCTTGACTTCCCTGAGCCTCATTTCTGCATTTGTAAAGTTGGGGTGATCAGGACAGGTTACTGAGAGGATCAAATGAGGCCATGCGTAGGAGGCCTCAATACACACTGTGATTTACCAGCACCCCTGAAGCTGCTCCAGGCGGCAGAGCGGGTGGCTGAGGCCTGACTGTCTGCATTTTCCACCTTGGGCCCTTTCCCGCTTCCTGCATCATCTGCACATTTGCTCATTCGACAAGCATTTGCTGAGGCTGACCTCTGCCAGACCCATCCGGCCTCAGTTCCCACTGCCCAGACCCTCAGCTTAAGCCTCAGCATGGCCTCTGGCTCCTAAGGCAGCCATGCCCCTTAGGACCCCCTGGTTAGTTACAGCTCCAAGGACAATTGCAGCTTCCTGGAGCCGTGGGCGTCCAGGGGAGGCACCAGACCGAGTCAGAGGAGGTGACACCTGGGCTGAGTCGTGACAGGGGAGCAGCAGTTGGCTACATGGAGAGGTGGGGGCAGAGCATTCCAGGCAGAGGGAACAGCATGAGCAGAGAAAGGTGCAGCGGACGATGGAGAGCCGCAGAGGAGAGGGAAGTTCACCATGGCTGAGCTGAGAGTGCCAGGGGCTGGGTGGCTGTGAGGATGGAGAGGCTGCAGGGACAAAAGCAGGATAGGCCCTGGAGGCAGGTGTCCTCCTCAGCAGGGTTGCCAGGGTGCCTGCTGTGTGCAGGCTTTGGCTAGGCCCTGGAGCCAGTGATGAATCCACCGACTACAGTCTGTGCCTTCCAGAACTCTCGGTGAGGTGCAAGCGTTAGGGGACCTCCACGGACCAGCCCCAGGCAATTGGAAGGAGTCGTTCTGGTGGGGAGTGGGGAGAGGGAGGACTGAGGAGGGGCCTGGAGACAGGCACGCGTGGCTGTGTCAGGGGCCAGAGGCCCCTCACGGTGAGGCTTGAGTCGCAAGTCTGGACAGTGGGAGCTGAGGCCGCACAGGCTCTCGGGTCCCGGGTAAGGTACGACAGCCGTGCTGGGAAATGAGGGAGTTTTGGGTCACCATGGGGAAGAGGACTTTGGAGCAATCTGTGCGGAATGGTGTTCAAGAGGAGGAATTTGGTGTCAGTGGGGGTGGGGTGGGATCGGGGGTGGAGGGGAAGGGCCTCAGTGTGGGAAACCAGAGAGGCCAGTTTGGGGCAATGGAAGAGAGCCATGTGACCTTGGATGGGTCTCTGAAACTCCGGCCTCAGTTGTCCCCTTTCCAAAATAGAGTGCTGTTGGACCTACAAGGAGGCAGGAGGCTGCGCCCCATGACCTCTGGGGAGGCTGAGCAGGGAGAGCAAGTCACAGCCTGGCTGGAGTTCCTGCCGCACCTCCTGGCCTCGCCCCAGAGCCTACCACTTCCCAGGTCTCGGGTTCATTCCCTGGGGAGTGTGTGTGACTCACAGACACATGGTGGTGAGTCCAGAGGAGTCACTGAGGGCACTAAGGAGGCTCTCCTGAGCTTCGGCCATGTCCCAGAGGCTTCTCCGAGCCGCCGGACAGCCCTGTAGTGGCGGCTGTAGATTCTCGTTTATGGATGAGGATGGGAAGGCTCCGCCTCAGACAGACAGAGGAGCCTCTCCCCTCTAGAAAGGTACAAATCCAGGTCTTTCTGACTCCAGAAGCACTCTGTGCCGGCTCTGCCACTCTGTCCACAAGGCCCGTGGGGAGTAGGGGCGAGCGCTGGGGATGTCGAGCTAGAGAAGAGACGAACAGAGCTGGGGAGGAGGGCAGGTTGCTGTGAGCAAACCCCTGAGGCCTCTGTGTGGGGTGACAGCAGTTGAGAGCCCCGATGACAGAGCTGGACTGCCCTGGGGTCACATCCTAGCTGAGCCTTTTACTGAGAGAGTGAGCCTGGGTAATACGTCCACAACCTCTCTGAGCCTCAGTCTTCTCATCTGTGAGATGGGAGTAGCATAGGACCCTCCTAGGGTGCTTATGAGAAGTTCATGGCCCGTGACATGAAGGACGTCAGCGTAGAACCAGGCATTTGGTACGTACTCAGTAAAGGTTTTCTATCGTTGTGACTATTTAGAAGAGGAAAGAGACTTGCTTCTCATTCATTCGAACCACATTTATTGAGCCCCAAAGGAACTAGAGTTATTGGGTGGATGCTATAGGGAAGCTTTATCAGCTCAATATTAGAAATTTCCTTTTACAATAAAGTTAATACAGTAGTTATTTCAGACAATATGGAGAAGTTTAAGCAGAGACAGACATTACCCATAATCCCACCACAAAGAGAAAAGCTTTGTCATTTTGGTCTATTTTCTTCCCATCTCTTTCTACGCCTCTCTCTGTCTCTTTCTGTGTATATATGTGTGTGTGTGTGTTTTAATGACATCACGATCACTCTATATTGAAAAATGATCGCATTATGTATAGTATTTTGTAAGATGCCTTTTCACATAACATTGTATCATTAGCGTGTTCTCATATTATCAAACATTCTTTTAAAACATGATTTTTTGATGGCTGCAGGGCATGAATGTGTTCTCTTTTGGGGAGACTTATGGTATTTCCCATATTATGCCAATCTAAATAATGCATCTGTGAACATTCTTGAACACTTATGTTTGTGCCCATCTCCTATTGTTTCTATAAGGAATTTCCCGCCAGTCAAAGCTCTCCAAGAAGGTATGGGCTGCTGTGTAATGTAGGGAGCTTCCCATCACTGAGGGTCTGCGAGAGGACACTGGAAAAGCACTGGGTGGAGGTTTGGCACTGGAGATTCGGGTGGAGAAAAATTAAAACAAACACAATTTCAGGCCCCTCTCGCTGCAGCTGAGATTTGAAGAAAAATGCTTCTCAGACGCTATGATCTCAGATTCCCCTTCTCCCCTTCCTGGCGGATGGTGCCTGGACTCCGAGAGGAAGCGGGCCGTGCAAGGGCAAGGCCTGATTTCATTAACCTCGGCTTCCTGGGACCTCTAAATCCAATTGGTTACCCAGACATCATAGCATGCACAGGAAGAGGGATGATGGCGGGAGAGAGCAGAGAGCCTGGCCTAAATTAGCAGTTTACCATCGTGCGGGCTGCAGCAGCCCCATTACTAGCTGGGGGACATGGGGTGGATGGGGTGCCTGGGTCGTGTCCTACTGATTTATAGCTCCCAGTGCAGCTTCAGAAATCAGCCCCTTTGTCTCTGGCGGGGGTGGATGTGTGCAGAAAGAATCGCGGCTTTTGTAGCTTTCAGAGTCTTTCTTGATAAGTGGAAAGATCTCCAACTTCAAAGTCCTGTGAGGTCAGAGAGCTCCATTCAATAAACACAACACAGTGAGAGGCGGAAACAGACTGCCTGCCTCCCCTGCTGGAGGGACCTTTTCACCGAGGCGTGGAATTTTGGATCATGGATGATGATTCTTTACCGAACCCTAGTTTTGTTGCAGGCTCTCTGCTTAGAGATGGATACATATATCATCCCGTTTAATCCTCACAGACCCATGGGATGTGAGTGTTGTGGCCCCCATTTTGTAGATGAGGAAACCTGAGGCACAGAGAAGTGATCAGGCATCCTCGGAGTCCTGGAGTCTGACTAAAATCAGGTCGTTCTGATCTCAGAGCCCGCACTCTCAACCATTGCCCTGTCCTCTGCAACCCTCTATGTCAAGTTCAGCCCCTCTGATTTACAAGTGAGGAAACTGAGGCCTGGAGAGGTTCTGTGTCTTTTGAGTTAGTGGCCAAGGCAGGACTGGAGCTTGCCTTTCCTAACCCCTTACCTCCTCTTCTTGCGTCTCTTTCCACGCTTGGGATTACCTGGGCTAAGGGAGAGCTGGTGGCTGGAAATAGCAGTCCATGGGAGCGTGAGAAGTGGGTTCCTGTACAGGGCAGCCAGGCCTAGGGGCCGCTGACCACACCTAACAGGCCCGAAGAACCCCAAGTTTCCTGGGGGGGCGCCAGCAGCTGTCGAGGCAGCCACGTCCTTCGGGGCAGAGAGATGGGAGTTCAAATCCAGGTCTGCTTCTTGCTGGCCCTCCACCCCGGCTCACCCCACCAAGTCAGTGTTCCCATCTGTGAAATGGGGATGATAGAAAAACACCTCCATGGCAGAGTTGTGACAAACATACATTCAGCAGCCCCTCCTAAGACGCAGTTCTAGGGGCAAGGCCTGCAACAGCAACCACGACACAGTGCCTGCCCTCATGGAGCTGACAGTCTAGAGGGGAGAAGACAGCCGATAACAAAGAGAGGTAAAGCCGGGGCTCTGGCCGTGAAGTGAACTAAAACAGGCCTGAGAGACGGTGGTGGGGCTGCAGTTGTGTCTGGGGAGGTCAGGGAGGAGGAGACAACTAAGCAGAGGTCTGTTCCTGGGTGGAAGTGTTGTAGGCGGAGGGAGCAGTGAGGGCAAAGGTGACGGGAGATGACAGACGGCCTCAGCGCAGGGCCTGGCCCACACAGGAAGTCGTTGGTGATCATGATGCCTTTTGGCTGGTTGCCCAGCGCTTGGGCACCAGCCGCAGGAATTATGCCAAGGGAGACAAACTGCTTCTCCCGGGCAGCCCAGAGGCCCCTGCAGGACAGACGGACATAATCTGTTTCTCTTAATTACAAAAGCTCATCCTCCAGAAGTGCTAGGAAATGCATGTAATGATTTTCCATTCCTCCCTGGGGGAGGGAGCAGAGCCCCACATGTGGCCAGAGGGCTGTCCTGCTGGGAGGAGCAGGTAGCACAAGACGCTCCCTCTACTTGCTCAGGCCTTGTCATCCCAGATGAGAAAGGGTTCAACAGCAAAGCACAGCGGATTGGCTCCGCAGGACTTCACACCAAAAATAGAACCACTGACCTTTCTTGAGTGCTGACAAGGTGGCCAGCTGTGTGCCGAGCACCTCACGTGTATGATCTCGTTTAATTCTCCCAACTCTGTGAGGTTGGTATCACATTTCTCTGCACTTGACAGATGAGGACACTGAGGCTCGGAGATGATAATTCACTTGCCCAGAGCCACAGTTGGTAAATGGCCATTGAACCGAGGCCCCCTTGACTCCCAGAGCCCACGTGTGCCAAGTGTCCATGAAGCAATGTCCGTGAAAAGGTCGAACGCGTGATCCCCCCGGTTTCAACTGTGGAGAAATGACTTCTGTAAGCCAGGGATTGGGAGATTGATTTGTAAAGTTATTAAAATAATAAATTATTAATAAATAAAACAAAAGTGAGGTGCCAGCCCCGTGGCTGAGTGGTTAAGTTCATGCGCTCCGCTTTGGCGGCCCAAATGGTTCGAATCCTGGCTGTGGACATGGCACCGCTTATCAGGCCATGCTGAGGTGGCATCCCACATGCCACAACTAGAAGGATCCACAACTAAAAATACACAACTGTGTACTGGGGGGCTTTGGGGAGAAGGAAAAAAAAGCAGAAGAAAACAAAGGTGAAACTCTGCTGTGTGTCAGGCAGAGGGAGATGTAACAAGTAATACAGCATGGCGGACGGCCTGGAGCTGGGAAGCGTGGCTGTTCGGAACTCCTGACTTTGGGTCGAGCCTCTGTCCACGCTGCACTCCTGGACAAACACTCTTCTCTTTGCGTTATGGTTTCCTTCTGTGGACACAATGGCAATCTGTTGATACCCACTTCCCGGGGTGGGTGTGAGCCAAAAGAGAGAATGTGTGCGAATGCTCTGCACGGGGCCTGCCTTGCCCATTGTCCTCAAAGAGTGTCCCTCGGCAGGGGGACAGGTTAGGCAAACTGTGTGGCATCCACACAGTGGTCACTAGGAATGATAAACTTCTGGGCAATAGTTTTACATGGAATTGTGGGATTGTAGTATTTACTTGGCGATGGTAGGGACTCAAAATAATCAAGAATCTGCCAATTGCAACTGTGGCAAAAATGAGCATGTGCCAGGGCTGACCCAGTGGTTGAATTCACCTGCTTCGCTCCTGCAGCCCGGGTTTCACAGGTTCGAATCCCGAGTGCAGACCTACACACCACTCATCAAGCCGTGCTGTGGCAGTGTCCCATATGCAAAGTAGAGGAAGATTGGCAACGGATGTTAGTTCAGAGACAATCTTCCTCACACACACAGGAAAAAGAGCGTGTGCCTTGGTATTATTACACAGCTTCATACAGGAGACCTGACATACAGAATCACTTCATCTCTGCAACACTTCCAGGAGGTAGGAACGAACAATTCAATGAAGCTGTTTTACAGATGAAGAAGCTGAGGCTCAGAGATTTAAGACTTTGCCAAGGTTAGTGAGTGTGTGACTGCAGGGCCTGCCCCCTCTCCATTCATCACGCTGCCTCTCGTCACGTTTGAGCCCTGCAACAACCCAACGTGGTGGTTGTCGTTGCCCTTTTCTGGGTGAGGAGACCGTGTGGCTCCCTGGCACCAACCTTAGCCTGGAACACAGGCTTTTGAGTCTGTATCAGTGAGAGTGCTGCCGGAAAAAAGAACCAGTAGGACATATTTCGAGGAATTGGCTCATGCGGTTGTGGGTCTGGCTCAGCGAGTCTGAAATTTCCACGGCAGGCTGGGAACTCTCAGGCGGGAGCTGATGCTCCAGTTCACGTTTCTTCTTCCTCTGGGAGACCTCAGTTCTGCTTTTAAGACTGACCCTCATTGTCAAGGATAGTCTCCTTTACTTAAAGTCAACTGGTTGTGGGTGTTAACCACCTCTACAAAATCCCTTCACAGCGACACCTAGATTACCGTTTGATTAAATGACTGGGTAGAGCCTAGCCAAGCTGACACATGAAACTAACCATCATGGGGTGAGACAGACCCAGGCTTGAGTCCTGGTACTACAATCTATAGGCTGTGTGACCTTAGGCAAGTTTCTCTGCCTCTCTGAGCCTCGGCCCCCTCGCCTGCCAAATGCTGTGCTAGTGCTTACCACAGTCATTTGTTGTGAGAATTCAATGCAGTGATGTAAATCTAGTGCCTGTCACATAGAGAGAGGGCAGACACACCCAAAAATAGCTGGTCATGAAGCAGTGTTTTCTAATCGTAGTGTAATTGCTTGTTCCTGGGTTTGCCTTCTTTTTTGCTTCTTTTTTGTGCTGGTTGCTCCCGGAGGGCAGGAGTGGTGTCCCATTCATTTTCTATCCTTGGCTCAATCCTTGACTCTAAGGAGGCATCACTAAGTATTTCTTAAATGTCTAGTTGGCACTTTGTTGATGAGATTCTCTCTGTGGAGTTGGGGTCTATGATAAAAATCCCCCGACTATGAGACAAGAGGGAGATAAGATGTGCAGGAACCTGAGGCCTCTGTTCCCTTAGAGGAACCCCTTGCCCTTCAGCTTAGTAAACCTTTCCTCCAGGCAGCCTTCTCTGATGCCCCCAGGCCAGTGGATACTCTGTGTTCCCACAGTGTCCTGGGTGTCCCCCATCAGAGCAGGGGCCATACACTTTTTCATCTGATCGCTCATTTCTCTCTCTCCCTGAAAGAGGGGATGTGGGGTGTGGGGAGTGCCCTTTGTTCATAGCTGGAGCTCCAGCCTTGGGTCTGATACTCAGGCGTGTGTCAGGGGGTGTTTATAGGAGGGACGTGTCCTATTTCCAGAGACCCATGGGCTGACACGCCACACTTGAGGAACTCCGCTTTCTTGGGGCCTCTGTTGTGTCTGGCTGCCCCATTCCTGGTCAGCCATCTTTAAGCCAGAAGCAGAGCCAGGGTGATGCAGAAGAGCTTCTCTTCCTTGGCTTCTGTGAGCATATTGCGGTTCTTGAACTGGACTGAACGAGGCATCTGCCCTGTTTATTGCTGAGCACGACCTGGCCAGCCTCCCCACTCGCGTTCAACTCAGGGGCCCTACGGTTCCATGTTCCAGTCCTTCATCTTCTCCTGTGACATGCTCACTGGGCCTCGTTATAATTAACCACTTTCCTTTCTCAGGCTTTGCCAAAACTGAGACAGCTAATTAATTTCTGGCCCCTCACCATTGCTGTTAAATGCTGGGCAGGGACGCTGCTCACAGCCCTTGCTGCCCAGCTGGAAGAGCAACCACCCTTTGTCTGCAAATAGAGGGAGCCCCAGCTGGACCCCGGCTGGCTGGCAGTTGCTTTATTCAAGCTGTTTGTTCCCCACAGTGGGCAGAGCCTTTGTGATCACTGCTATAGCTGTGTCTTGGTTTCCTCATTTGTAAAACAAAGGGATTGAACTTGGCACACAGGGAGAAGAAGACGGGGTAGAGGTTAGGCATGTGGGTTCTGGAGTCAGAGGGACCTACGGTCTGACTCAGGCCCTGACACTCCTAGCTGTGGGACTTTTGGTGAGTTGCTTCACCTGTCTGAACCTCAACATTCCTCACCTGTGAAATGGGGATGATCATGCTCACCTCCAGTGGTGGTTGCACAGGTTCAGTGGAACAGTGAACACACACGTGGCACGTACTTAGCAGGCAGCTGGCACACAGTGAGAGCTCAGTGAATCCTCTCGCCAGCCATCTTTCCTTCCAGTGCTAACATTCTATCTTCCTGATGAAAAAAGTCCTTTTGGTGGGAGAGCTGGGGAGTGGAGCAATTTTAACAGACATTGCTTCTACGTTTTAGGCCATGGCTGGTGAGACTATTCACCCCTCTGTATTCGTTTCCCAGGGCTGCCGTAACAAATGACCATAACCTGGGTGACTTAAGACAACAGAAACAGATCCTTCACAGTGCCGGGGGCGAGAGTCCGCAGTCAAGCAGGGCCGCGCTCCCTCTGGAGGAATCCTTCTTTGCGTGCCTCCTGGCGGTTGCCGGCCATCCTTGGCATACCTGGGGCTTGCAGCTGCATCCCTCCAATTTTTGCCTCTGTTTGCACATGGCTGTGTTCCCTCTGTGTCTGTCTCTGTGTCCCTTCTTATAAGAACACTAGTCATATTGGATTTAGGGCCCACCCGAATCTAGTATGACCTCCTCTTAATGAATTATATCTACAAAGACACTATTTCCAAATAAGATCACATTCTGGGGTTCCAGGTGGACATGAATTTGGGGGTACCTATTCGACCCAACATTCTCCAAGGCTCACATTCCTCCTCTGTATGAGGATGGTGATAGTAGCAATTTCATAGGGTTGTCAGAGAGATTAAGTGAGCTAATCTATGTCAATGTCATGATAGAATTCAATGGACTATGTCAGGCCCACATAAGCACTGAGTCAGTGTGTCTGCCGTGATAGAGATGGTGGTGAAGATGATGACAGTGATGGGGACGGTTCCATCCATGGACCCACAGTACATTGGTTAATCACTGGACACAGGGACCTAGAACGTAGGCATCTACTAAGAGCCCAGGAATTCTGAAGCCTTGGACAAGAGCGCCCGTTCCCCTTTGACCTCAGCCACCTTGAACCCTCCGCTGAAGCTTAGCTCCTGGGAGGGCGGCTTGGAGAAGTAGAAAGAACTTGGTCTCCTAGAAGTCCGGAGAATTGATATTCTGTGTAACCTCGTGCAACTGCCTTTCCCTCTCCAGGCCTTAGTTTCCCCATCTACAAAGTGGGAGAGGAGGTTTGAACTCGGTGTTACAGATCAGAGCCTCTCCCAGTGCTGAAGTTGCACCCCAAAGGTGGCAGGTTACCAAGGGCCAGCAAGGGAGTCAGGAGCCTGGGACTCCCAGGGCAGCTCACCAGGTGTCCTTCTGGGCCCATTTTCCTCATCTGGACAAGAAAAGAAGCTGCTATGATATGAGTGTGTCAGGCAGTGTGCTGGGGACTTTATAGGTGTGAACTCGATATTCACCACACCTTCAAGAGGTAGGAACATTATACCAGTTCGCAGAGGAGCAAGCTGAGGCTCAGAGAAGTTAGAACTCACTCAGGGCCATACAGGTAGTTAGAGGCCGAGCCGGGGCTTACATCTAGGTGTGCCTGGAGCCAAAGCGCGTGGTTCTCCCTGGGCTGCACTTTCACTGTATCGGTTTGCTAGGGCTGGTAACCCATTGCCACAAACCTGAGGGCTTAGAACAACAGCAGTTTATTCTTTCACAGGTCTGGAGGCCGGAAGTCCAAAAAGTGTCTGCAGGGCTGCACTCCCTCTGAAGGCTCTTGGGGGGAATCCTTCCTTGCCTCTTCCAGCTTCTGGAATTCCAGCCATGCCTTGGCTTGTGGCTGCATCGCTCCAATCTCTGCTTCCATCTTCACACAGCCTTCTCCTCTTCTCCCTGTGTGTCTCTGACAAGGACACTTGTCATTGGAGTTAGGGTCCACCCAGATAACCCCAGATGGTCTCATCTGGAGATCCTTAGCTTAATTACATCCATAAATCCCTTTTTGCCAAATAAGGCCATATTCACAGGTACTGGGGGTTGAGAAGTGGACTTGTCTTTTTAGGGGCCGCCATTCAACCCACTGCAGTTGTTAAAGCCTTGGTGACAGCACCTGCTGAGTCCCTGGCCCACGATGTGGAGGTGCACGGAGCAGGGAATTTCTGGAGAGGTTTAGAAGTAGAAGGAGATGAACAAAGTTGTGAGCTGGGGAGCCCAATCTGGGGGGCTTGTGTGACAGGGATGTGGCTTAAGCTGATGTCCCACCAGCAGTGATGCCACCGAAGTAAGAAATACGTGAGAACTACATCTGGGTGTGGGTGGATGCAGCCACCGCAGGGCAGAAACCTGGAAACTTGCCCACGGAGGCCAGCCCTTCCTGTAGTGGCATATGTCCTCATTAATGGATTCGAGGTTATAGATCCCATAGAAGATGGATTTGGCCTTGCTTACTTGTCTGGAGAGATGGCAGAAGGCCAGGCCTGAGGACCACGTGTGTGCCTGCGACGTGATTTACCTGTGTCATCTGGGGCCCTCCATTAACCTAAGAGGGTGGTATCATCTTGTCTCAGATAATCACATTCATGAATTCATGAGGACAGACTGAGATGGGTGCTCCAAGGAATGGCTACGTGGTGCTATGAAGGCAGCTGAGCAACCAGCCATAACAGCTAACACATGCTGAGCACTTTCTTGTATTAATGCAGGTCTCACCACAGCTGGATGAGGGGTGTACTGTTAATATCTGCACTTTCCAACACATAGAAGGAAAAAGGGTTAGGTTTGGATTCTGTGATTCCGTGAGCAGAACCAGGAAAAAAGTGCCTAGTGAGAAGGAGGCAGTCTTTAGCTAAAAAAAAAAAAAACATTTCCTTACTCTGTGCGTTGTCGCAACAGCGGGATGGATTGTGCCCGCAGGTGGTGACTTCCCTGTCTCTGGACATACTCAAGCAGAAACTGCAAAGCCATTTGTCTGGAGTGCCATAGAGGGAATGCCCTCACCGTGAAGCTTCCTTCTAGCTCTGAGATTCTAGGAATTTCTCCTAAGGTGACCATCAGGTAGCTGTGTGCACAAAGATGTTTATCACAGCATTATTTATAATAACAAAAAGCAGAAACAACCTCCATGTCTTTCAATAGGGGATTTACTAAGGCGCTTTAGTATCCTGGAGACTGGATCCAGCCTACAGTCTGTTCTTGTGTGGTCCTTGAGCTAAAAATAGTTTTTATACTTTTAAAGGGTGGAAAAAAACCCCGAGAATATATGACAGAGACCTTCTGAGACCTAGGAAGCCTGAAATATTTACTCTCTGGCTCTTTACAGAAAGTTTGTTGCGCTTTGGACTAGAATAACAATCAGTCACCAAAAATTATATTAATTGTGTCTATGGATATAGAATGATGGTCACAGCATATTTTTGAGAGAAAGAAACAGGTTATATAAGTTTTAGAGCAAGATCTCATTTCTGTATATAAAACAGGGTACGTGCATTTGCATGTCGTCTAAAATGAAGGTCTGTAACATTAATGGTGGCTTTTAAACTTTATTAAATGATTTGTATTGTTTGAACATTTTATAGTGAGCAGCTGTCATTTTTGAGATCTCAAAAAGCATTTGGGAATAAAATTAATTCTAAATACTCCAGCAATCCACACTGTTTGGGACCAAATGAGTTTTTTTTTTTTTTTAAAGATTTTATTTTTTCCTTTTTCTCCCCAAAGCTCCCCGGTACATAGTTGTATATTCTTCGTTGTGGGTCCTTCTAGTTGTGGCATGTGGGACACTGCCTCGGCGTGGTTTGATGAGCAGTGCCATGTCCGCGCCCAGGATTCGAACCAACAAAACCCTGGGCCTCCTGCAGCGGAGTGCGCGAACTTAACCACTCGGCCACGGGGCCAGCCCCTGAGTTTTCTTTTTTAATGAGGTACAAATGACACACAGTTGTATATTAGTTTCAAGTGTACAACAGTGGTTCAACATTTGTGTACATTGTGAAATGGTCACTACAATACGTCTGTCACCTGACAAAGTTAATACAGTATTATTGACTGCATTCCCCGCGCTGTACGTTATATCCCCATGACATTTATTTTGTGATTGGAAGTTTGTACCTCTGAATCCCCTTCAACCATTTGCCTCTCCCCTAACCGCCCCTCCCCTCTGGCAGTCACCGATCTGTTCTCTGTATCTCTGAGTCTGGGTTTTGTTTAGTTTTTGTTATTTGTTTTGCTTTTTAGATTCTACATATAGGTGAAATCACGCGACATTTGTCTTTCTCTGTCTGACCTGTTTCACTTAGCATGATACCCCTCCATGTTGTATATATATATACACCACATCTTATTTCTTAATCCATTCATCCATCGATGGCCACTTAGGTTGTTTCCGTATCTTGGCCCTTGTAAATAGTGCTGCGATGAACATGGGGATACAGACAGCTTTTCGAGTTAGTGTTTTCATTTCCTTTGGATATGTTCCCAGAAGAGGAATTGATGGATCAAATGGTAGCTCTATTTATAACTTTTTGAGGAAGCTTCCTACTGTTTTCCACAGTGGCTGCACCAATTTACATTCCCACCAACAGCGCACGAGGGTTCCCTTTTCTCCGCATCCTCACCACTTTCCACTTGTTATCTCTTGTCTTTTTGATAATAGCCGTTCTGACAGTGTGAGGTGGTATCTCATTGTGGTTTTGATTTGCATTTCCCTGATGATTAGTGATGCTGAGTATCTTTCATGTGCCATCTGTATATCTTCTTAGGAAAAATGTCTGTTCAAGTCCTGTGCCCGTGTTTTAATTGGATTGCTTGTTTTGCTATTAAGTTGCAAGACCAAATGAGTTTTGATCTAGGCTGAAGCCATTTTGTTTGATTTGGTTCCTGAGGTGCCACAAGACCCATCAGTCTGAGGCTTGGTGCTCTTTCCTTGTTGCTGTGGTTTTTGTTTGCAGGTCTCTTGCCCTGCTTGGATCTCCAGGGGCTGTTGTGCGTAAGTGGGGAAAAGAACCTGCTCAGTTTAGTTAAAAACAAATTAACTACTTTGGATAAATAATCTGACAACATTTCCCTTTACCACGCAGAGTGAGTCCCTTCAGATTCAGGGCAAACAGGGTCAAGCCCAAGTGTCCTTCAGGGGACCTGGGTTGGTCCGGGTTGAGGATAGAAGGGAGGAGGAGAGGAAGGAAGAGAGGAGAGAGGGAGGGAGGCAGGAGGAGTCCCATCTGAGCTCTTTGCTTTGTGGCTGGTAACTTCCAAGGACCAGGGCACTTGACTCTGTCCCACAGGGAGTCCTCCTGTGAACGCTGTGTCCACTCTGTAGGGCATGAAGGGACAAGGTTCCTGACTGAAGGATGTCCCAGTCTAGCGTGGAAGACAGACACGTTAACGTTCATGCATTCGCCAAATGTTTTCAGCACCTGCTTTGTGCTAGGCGCTGCTGTAGGTTCTAGGCACATAGTGGTGACCAAGACGAACGCCATGCCTTCGGGGAGTTTGTATTTTAATCCTCAGAGAGAATATGTGAGGGGTGCACGGAGTACTTTGGGTCCACGGGAGAGAAGCTGAAACCGAAGTCAAGAGGAGGGCATCTCCGCTCAGCCTCTTTCTGACTCTGCAACCTTGGGAAGTTGCTTTGCTGCTCTCTATACGTTGGGAGTAATAAATCTATCCATCTTCTAGAGGTGTTGCGAGGATTAAATGATGTAAAATGCTTTCCCAGTGCCTGGCACATAGTCACTGTGCAACAAATGTTTATTATCTATTAAAAAACAAACCAAACACCTGTGTAAGGGATATTTAGTCAAGCCTGAGCTAGACCTGGCACATAGGTGTTGTCCATTTACTGGTACCGCCCCCTTGTGACCACAGGTGTATGTTTTGTTCTGAACCCACCTCTCCCCCTTCCTTTCTCTTCTGGGCTCCATCCTTGTGCCTGGACATTGTTCTCGTGTTTATAAGTCTGCTCTCCCCGACCCCACCTGGACTGTGAGCAGATGGTCTCCAAACCGCCGGACCATAGCAGGATGAGAAATGTCAGAAACAGATGAATGCCTTGGAGCCAGCCGCCTCTGGACCGGTCGACTCCATTTGGGCCTGGCCTCCAGACTGGGCCCCTCCACACGGCCCGTGTTTGATAAGCTAGTGCAAGTGGCAAGGAGGCTGGGGGACAGTGAACAGCGAAGGCCAGACCTGAGTGGTTATGAGGGTGGACTCTGGGAACTGGATCTAAGTTTGAATCCTGTCACTGTCACTTCCTGGCTGCATGTCTTTGGGTGAGCCATCTAAGAATGGGGACCTTCTACAGATGGTATTAGCACTCAGGGTTACAGCGAGGATGAAATGAAATCACGCATTTGCTGCTTTGGGCATAGTGCCTGGCCCATGAAAGAAAAGACACTCAGACAATTTGCTTAAAGAAAACGAACAACCCACGCAAAGCTGTCAGGCCAGTCCCATCGAGGCCATGTTCAAAGGAGGGAACGGTTTAGCCTTCTTCTGGGGGCCGGGCATTAGGATGTCAGCCCGTGTACCAGCTGCCCTGGGTTCGCCTGGGGGAGAAAATTCTTACTAGGAGCTTCCTTGTCAGCCGGGAAGCCCAGCTCTCCAGAGGCCCAGGAGTGTGTGTGGATTTAACGTGGCCTTGGCCATGCTTCAGTCACAGAGCACGCCCCAACGCCATCAGATTGGAAGAAAATTAATAGAGGTGCTGGTGCCCTTCCCCGCCAGTGGGGCTTGTTTGACAGACGATGGAATGGGTTTAGGGCTCTGAAAGGAATGTGCTCAGCCGCTCGGTGCTTCGTGATAAAGGAAGCTCACGGGGGACTGAGAAGGATGGTTGGGAGCAAATTCGCCGACAGCTGCGTAATTCAAGATGAGCCAATGGGGATTTTGACTTAGAAATAAATCAAAGGGTTTCTCAAGGCATCTCAGAGTCAACAGAGGTTCAGCCAGAGCTTACTGTCCTCCCCTCCAGGGTGGGGTCCAGTGGTGAGGACTGAACCCTCTGAGAAAAAAGCCGAAAAATATCAGGAGAAAAAGTCCCCAAAGGGCTGCCGGTTCTTGTCTATGTGCTGGCCAGCAAGCTAGACGCTTTCGTATGTGTTGGCTCCTAAAGAAGCGTGATTATTCTGAAATTACCAATGAGGAAACAGTTTCAGAGAGGTGAAGTAATTTATCCAAGATCACACAGCTAAGTCTGTTGAGGAGCCAAGATCTGACTGGCTCTCAAGGATTCCCTCATGGCACTCACTAGCTTAGAAAATAGACACAGAGACAGCACTTGATTATCTACAACTTCTTTTTTTAGTGTGGTAAAATACACATAATGGGGTCAGCCCTGTGGCTGAATGGTTAAGTTCGTGCGCTCTGCTTTCGCGGGCCAGGGTTCGGATCCTGGGTGCAGAAATGGCACCGCTCATCAGGCCATGCTGAGGCAGCGTCCCACATGCCACAACTAGAAGGACCCACAACTAAAATATACCACTATGTACTGGGGGGATTTGGGGAGAAAAAAGCAGGGAAAAAAAAAAAGAAGACTGGCAACAGTTGTTAGCTCAGGTGACAATCTTTTTTAAAAAAAAAGTAAAAAAAAAATACACGTAACATAAAATTGATCATTTTAAGCATTTTAAGTGCACAGTTCACTGACATTAAGCACATTCACATTCTTGTGCAACTATCACCACCATCTGTCTCCAGAACTTCATTCATCTTCCCAAACTGAAACTCTGTACCCATTAAATAATAGCTTGCCACCCCTTTCGCCTTTCCCCAGCCCCTGGAAGCCACCAGTCTACTTTCTGTCTCTATGAATCTGACTCCTCTAAGTACCTCATACGAGTGGAATCATAGAGGTTTTTGTCCTTTTGTGACTGGCTTATTTCACTTGGCACAATGTCCTCAAGGTTCATTCATGTTGTAGCAGGTGTCAGAATTTCCTTCCTTTTTAAGGCTGCATAGTATTCCATGGTATGTTGATCCCATATTTTGTTTCTCCCTTCATTCATCGATGGACACTTGCGTTGCTTTTACCTTTTGGCTATTGTGGATAGTGTGGCTGTGAATATCGGTGTACAGATATTTCTTTAAGACCCTGATTTTAATTCTCTTGGGTATATACCCAGAAGTGGAATTGCTGGATCATATGGCAATTCTATTTTCAATTTTTTGAGGCGTTGCCATGCTATTTTCCACAGCAGCTGCACCATTTTACATTCCCACCAATAACGTCCAAGGGTTCCAGTTTCTCCACATCCTCGTCCACACCTGTTATTTTCTGGTTTTTTGATAGTAGCCATTCTAATAGAGGCAAAGTGGTATCTCCTTGTGTTTTTGATTTGCATTTCCCTAACGATTAATGATGTTGAGCATCTTTTCACATGCTTATTGGCCATTTGTATATCTTTAGAGAAATATCTATTCAAGTCTTTTCCCCCTTTTTTAATCTGGTTGCTTGCTTTTTTTATTGTTGAATTCCAGGAGTTCTTTATATATTCTGGATATTAACCCCTTATCAGATATATGACTTGCAAATATTTTCTCCCATTCTGTCGGTGGCCTTTTCACTCTGTCAATAGTGTCCTTTGATGCACAAAAATTTTCAATTTTGATGTAGTCCTGTTTATCTATTTTTTCTTTTGTTGCCTGTGCTTTTGGTATCATATCCAAGAAATCGTTGCCAAATCCAGTGTCATGAAGGCTTCCCCTTATGTTTTCTTCTAGGAGTTTTATATTTTTAGCTCTTACATTTAGATCTTTCATCCATTTTGAGTTAATTTTTTTTACATGGTGTAAGGTAAGGGTCTAATGTCATATCTACAACTTTTTGAAATAGAAAAAAAAGAAGAATAGAGACCAACGGTAGGGTTTTGAAGGGTGGGGAAATAAACTATTTATCTTATCTTTCTAGAAAGTTCAGTCTCTTGCCCACTGTTGCTCTCCCCTCCATCTAACCTCCACACCACAGTCCGAATGATCTTTCAAGAAACACACATAAAGGAAACCACATCACTCCCTGCTTAAACTCTCTGGGGACTTCCCATTGTGCTCAGAATAAGATCCAAACTTCTTGCTTTGGCTCAAAGGCTCTGTGTGATTTGACCCCTGCTCACTTCTGCTGCATCTCCTGTTGCTTCCTCTCTGGCTCACTGCCCTTTAGTCACACCTGATTTCTGACCATTCCTATAGCTTGTCAAGCTCTTTCCTGCCCCAGGGTCTTTGCACATGCTATTCTGAAACAACCTACCCCCTTATCTTCACATAGCTGACTCCTTCTCATTCTTCCCAACCTGGTAGAAATGTCACCTTGTCTTAGTCAATCGAACTGCCATAACAAAATAGCCTAGACTGGGTGGCTTAAACAGTGGAAATTTATTTTCTCACAGCTCTGGGGCCTAAAAATCCAAGATCAAGGTTCATAGTTGGTTTCTGGTGAGAGCTCTCTTCCTGGCTTGTAGATGGCTGCCTTCTTGCTGTGTCCTCACATGGCAAGGAGAGAGAGAGAGAAAGATTGAAAGAGAGAGAGTGAGAGAGAGCGTGCATGCACATGAGCTCTCAGGTGTTTCTTCTTATAAGGGCGCTAATCCCATCAAGAGGGTCCCACCCTCATGACCTCATCTACACCTGTCTCCCAAAGGCCCCATCTCCAAACATTCACATTGGGGGTTAGAGCTTCAACAGGAATTTGAGGGGGATACAATCCAGTTCATGGCACATCTCAGAGAAGCCATCGTTGACCCCCCAGTCTGAGCCAAGGTCCTTCCACAAACCCTCCCACACTCCCCCTGGGTAGTGTCCATCACTATACCCTGTTCCTACCCTTCATGGTAGAGTGGTAATAGTGAGTAACTATACCTTAATTCGTGCAGCAATGTATTCGATGTCTGCTCCCTCCTTGTGACCAGAAATTTCAAGAAGCTACAATGTCTTCACTCCTGTATCCCTTGCTCAGTGCTTGGCACGTACCAGGTGCTCAGTTAATACCTGTTGGATGAGTGAACAAACCTCAGCTTATAATAAATCCCATTCCTTGACTTTTTCACTAACTGTGAGAGGCGGGGCAGGGAGGAGGGTAACAAGCACTGAGGGACAGTATGACACAGTCATTACCGCATGTTGGCACTAGACAGCCTGAGTTACACACCGGCCCTGCCACTTACCTGCCACGTGACCTTGGGCAGGTGAGTTCACCTCTTGTGCCTCAGTTTATGTTCCCTAAGCGATATCAGCACATATTTGGATGATGAAAAGCAGTTGGAAGAGGAGTAACAGGCCGAGCAGGGGTGAGGTGTGGGACTGAAAATGGGGCCATGGGATTGGTTATCCCCTGAGGACCCCCACTCTTGTACCTGCACAACCCGGTGAGCACCCCTCCACGCTGCAGGAGGTCAAGGATTTTTCCCTAGGGGAGTTAACCTGGAGGAACTCTGAACTCAAGCCCTGCAGATACAGAAAAGGTCAGAGTGAGATACCAAATGGAAAACGGGGGCATCCCCAGACCCTGTCTCCAGCTCTGCTGCTAGAATCCTGGCAGCCAGAAGTGTGCTCCCTAGGTAGGATGGGGGAGGATCCTTCTCTGAAAGAGAGACGAGACCCGGAGAAGAGACCTACAGACAGTGATCTTTAGATGTCCCCTAGCGTAAAAGCTAGGTCTTCACTCGGTCCCCCTATAGTGAAGCCTGCTGGGTGACAGGGCCCCTGCACTGACACACACACACACACACACACACACACGCACACACACACACAACTGCCAATTGGTTATTTGGTGCTTCACTCAAAGATTAACCTTTAGTCATGTATCACCAGATATTTGAAAGATGTCTCCAGGACAAAAGAGGGAGGACAAAGCAGACAAGTAAACAGAAATGTTTGAAGTAAACAGACAATGCAAAGAGCAGAAGGAAATACAAAACAAAAATTATTAGTATCCTCAGAGAGATAAGACAAAATATTGTGTCCATGAAATAAGATGTTATAACTGCTATATAAAAAAGGAATAATAAAGGGCCGGCCAGTGGCTGAGTGGTTAAGTTTGTGCACTCTGCTTTGGTGGCCTGGGGTTCGCTGGTTACTATCCTGGGTGTGGATCTATGTGCTGCTCATTGAGCCATGCTGTGGTGGCATCCCACATAGAAGAACTAGAATGACTTACAATTAGGATATACAACTATGTGCTGGGGCTTTGGAGAGGAAAAAAATAATGAAGAGGAAGATTGGCAACGGATGTAGGCTCAGGGCCAATCCTCCTCACCAAAAAAAAAAGAGAGAGAGAGAGAATAATAAGACAAAAAGAAACAATACTGGGAAAATAAAACATGAGAGCCAAAATAAAATTAAAAGTCAATACAGGGGGCTGGCCCTGGCCGAGTGGTTAAGTTCACGCACTCTGCTTCAACAGCCCAGGGTTTTGCCAGTTCGAATCCTGGGTGTGGACATGGCACTGCTCATCAAGCCATGCTGAGGCGGCATCCCACATGCCACAACTAGAAGGACCTGCAACTAAAAATACACAACTATGTACTGGGGGGCTTTGGGAGAAAAAGGAAAAATAAAATCTTAAAACAACCCAAAAAGTCAGGGCCGGCCCCGTGGCCGAGTGGTTAAGTTCATGTGCTCCGCTGCAGGTGGCCCACTGTTTCCTCGGTTTGAATCCTGGGCGCGGACATGGCACTGCTCATTGAGCCATGCTGAGGCAGCATCCCACGTACCACAACTAGAAGGACCCACAACTAAGAATATACAACTATGTACCGGAGGGCTTTGGGGAGAAAAAGGAAAAAATAAAATCTTAAAAAAAAAAATAAACCAAAAAGTCAATACGAAGGTTGAGGGATAATAAAAAGGAAATTTCCCAGAAGATGTACCAAAAAGACAAAGAGGTGGAAAATAGAAAAGATAAGAAAATTAGAGAGGCCAGCCTGGTGGCTTAGTGGTTAAGTTTGCGCACTCTGCTTCGGCAGCCCAGGGTATGCTAGTTTGGATCCTGTGCCCGAACCTATGTACCGTATCAAGCCATGCAGTGGAGGCATCTCACATATAAAGTAGAGGAAGATGGGCACGGATGTTAGCTCAGGGCCAATCTTCCTCAGCAAAAAGAGGAGGATTGGTGGTGGATGTTAGCTCAGGGCTAATCTTCCTCAAAAAAAGAAAAGAAAAGAAAAGCAAATTAGAGGCTCAATCCAGGAGGCCCAATATCTGACTAACAGATTTTTCAAGGATTCAAGAGAAAGCAGAGAGAAGTAAATTATCAAAGAAATGAAGATATTTCATACTGAAGGACATAAATCTTCAGAATGAGAGGGCCCAATACAAATGAAAAAGAGCCACCCAAAGGCATATCATCACAAAACGTCATAAAACCAGGGATAAAGAGAAGCTCCTAAAAGTTTTGGAGGTGGGGAGGACAGATTACATACAAGTCACCAGGAATCAGAAGGGTTCCAGGTACCTTAGTGGCAACACTGGAAGCTAGAAGATGAGGGGGCCGTGCTCTCAAAATTCTGATGGAAATTTATTTCCAACCTATTATTCTGTCTACAGTCAAAGAAATCAGAAGTGAGGATAGAATAAATACATTTTTAAGACATGCAAAGGTGTTAAAATTTTACTTCCTATGTGTTCTTTGTTAGGAAATGACTAGAGAATGTTCCCCACTAAGATGAGGGCATAAACCAAGATGGAAAAGACTTTCAAACCGGGACACGTGTTCTCTAATACAGGAGGACAGGTGTGCTGCTGGTGTAGAAAGCGACCAGCCCCAGATTGAAAGGGGAGGAGGAAGGCTTCAGGAGGTGGATCACTAGGAAGACAGGAGGGACTGACAGATTATGTGACCATATAGACGAGGCATTTCAAAGGTCTGCTGGAATGTTTGAGGAGATTTAGCAATATATACACAGAACTAAGCAAATGAAAAAGAGAGGCAATTATTAACTCCAGGAAAAACAAAAATCTGTACTGGAAAACAAATGTAATTATAATAGACCATTTGGCTCCGCAGTGGACAATGTCTACAAAGCCATAAGAATGCAAACCCTATAAAAAAAAAGAATGTAAACCCTGAATATTAATTTAGCTAAAAATTTAAAAGTTGTGATAAAACTGTGTTGAAAGGATGGAGAGAGGAGGTGGAGTTGGGTAGCGTAGGAGAGTTAATCCTCCTCTACCATCTTAGGGAGTTGTGGAGGACATTACTGGTGCCCACTAACATGTGGTTCTCCCCGCTTCTGGGCACACAGAAGACTACTTCTTCGCCCCTTGCAGTTGAGTGGGGCCATATGACTAGTTCTGGCCAGTCCGTGTCAGGTGGAAGTGCTGTGTTGCAGCTAGAATGGAGCTTAGATGACCCTGCCGCTGTCTCTTCTCCCTCTGTGGAGATCAAGGAGGCCTTAGGGTAAGATGGCAGAGCCACCAGATTGAAACAGGCTGGAATTGCCACATGGAATATAACGGTCCTGGAGACACTGAAGGGACTCTGCAAAGATGAGACATAAACTTTTATTGTCTTAAGCCACGGAGATGTTGGGATTATTTGTTACTGCTGCATAGCCTGGCTTAACCCAATACAAACTTTGACACATACTGTCTAAAATTGATAAATCAAGAAAATAGCCATTTAAGCACATTATTTAGAATTATGGAGATAATCACTGGAAGAATAACTAAAAACATTAAAAGTGGTTGCCTCTGGGGAGCAGGACAGAGGAGCAAGGAAGGGTGGGGCAACAGGAGGACTGTTTTCATTATAGTACTGTAGGATTTTTTTTAGACTATATAATTGAATTAAATTGGCAGAAATAAAATTTTATAAAAAACTATATACATCTATGTGATCTGGAGGGATGCCCGCAAACCATTACACTGGCTGTCTCTTAGGAGGGAGCGCGTGCTAGACCGAGCGTCTGGGGCGCTATAAATGTGGCTGGATGTGACGGGAAGGTACTTTGAGAAGGAGTCTGCCCAGACGGAATGCCAGTCTGAGGAGTGTGGCTTTCGTCCACATGGCGGTGGTGAGCCGTGGAAGAGCTGTAGGCAGGAGAGTGTCCTGAGCAAGTCTGTCTTTTGTAATGAGTGCCCTGACTTCTGTGGATGATGAACTCTGGGGGAGGGAGCCTGCTGCAGTAGTCCCCAGGAGGGCTGACAAGGCCTGGACCAAGACATCCATGTGACAAATGCCTATCGAGAGCCTGCTATTGTCCAGGCACCATTTGCAGGCCTGACGACACAGCAGAGAACAAAATGGACAAAGCCTTCAGGGAGCTTACACGGGCTCAAGAGGCAGACGGAAAGAAGAGAAGATAAATATGTCAGGCAGTGGTTTACGCTATAAAGAAAATATAAGCAATATAAGGAGATAGAGAGTGATAGTGGGGAAAGGGATGGTTGTGGTGGCCTCTGAAGAATGACATTTGAATCGAGTCCTGTATTAAGTGAAGGAGCAACCCATGCAAAATTTGGGGTTCCAGGCAGAGGGAACAGCACCCCAGGGTTTGATGTGTCTGAGGAACAGCAAAGAGGCGGAGGGGGTGGGGGTAGGGCACATCCGACAAGGGGAATGTTCTGGGAGCTGAGGTCGAGCAGTGGTTGGGGCCAGTTTGTGGAACGTGGAGAGAACTTTGGGGAGCCACAGGGGGGCTGAGGGCAGGAGAGCGGCATGATGTGTCCGAGGAGGCCCATAGGACGGGGCCTGGCAGCCGGTTAGCTGTGCAGGGAAGGCCTGTTCAGAGAGGAGCTCCTAGGGCTCTGCCTGGCAGAGTCAGCCCTGTGCCTCTCAGGCCTGCCTGGACCAGCTACAGCAGCTTCATCACCTACTTCCCAGCATCCCAGCCCCCCTGGGAATGGAAGGATCCTTCACAAATCAAAATAGCAGGCAAAGAACAGCCTCTAATTGTTCTGCGTAAAAGCAGCGAAATTAGGCAAGTCAGCTGTGGGGTTGAGCCCGCCTCCCACACAGCTGTGATCCCGCACCCGCTCCAGGCAGACTTCCGAGACTTGCCGTTCTGCTGTCTCCCAGCGAAACTTTTTACTTCCCCCGTTCCAGGGCAAATGACAGCTATTTCGGGAGGGAGTGGGACAGATGCTGGCCCTGGAGGACAATGAATGAGTCAATTTTCTTTTTAAACCAAAAAAATCAGTCACTCCATGAAGGAACAGCCACAGCTGATAGGAATTCGTTCAGTCATTCAGAACACATTGAGCGCGCTCCGTGTGCCCCCATCAGCTCTCACGGGACCCCTGCAGCATCCTGGGGGCCCAGGGCTGCAGATGGTATCAGGGGGATTCTAGAGGAGTAGAGGCACGCAGTGTGGTTCCACCCGTGGGGTAGAGTGAAGAGAGAGCACTGGTTTGGGAGTCCTGAGGTCTAAGTTCTTGCTTGGCTGTGCCACCATCACAATGTGGCCTTGGGTGAGTCATGCCACCTCCCTGGGCTTCAGTTTCCCTGTCTCTCCCCACTATGGGCTTTAGGCTGCATAGTGTTTCTCGACCTTTAGAGTCCATCAGAATCACTTCAGGGAGGGGGTGCTTGTTAAAGATGAAGATTGCCAGGTCTGATTTCCAAAGATTAAGATTTAGCAGGTCTGGGGTGGGGCCCAATAATCTGCGTTTCTCACATGTGCTTCCAGTAATTCTGAAGGGAGTCCTTGGACCACACTTTAATGAAATCACTTCTCCTCAATCTCTCAGGCCTCTTCCTGCTCTGAAATTTGAGGAGTTGCCCATGCATCCCTTCTCTGGGTTTCTCAGATCATTCCAAGGGCATGAAAGCAGGCCTTACCCCTGGGTACCTGTGTGTTTCTGCGGTGATCACACAGCACTGGGACAGTCCATCTCAGTGTATGCAGCCTCCTCCAGTGGTGCCTGGTGCCCAGCCTAGGCCCTGGCACAGAAGGGGCCATGACTGTAAATGTTGGCCATTCAGGGGCCAGCTGCAGTGCACGCAGCCATCTGGCAGCATAGAGCATGGAGGGATGTTGGGGAGTTTTGGGGACAGGGCTTGGCTGCAGACCTCTGGCTTGGACACCTCGGCTCATGCCCTGGGTCAGATGTGTGACACGGTCACCTGCTTCCCTTCCCCACTGCTGGGTGAGTCCAGCTGCATGGAGGTAAGATGGTCTGGATGGGACCACAGGAAGGACTTGGAGCTCTGGTCTGCCACAGAGGACACCCCAAGATGTCTAAGGCCCCAGGTAGCCTGGTAGGCAGAGTGCCTTCCTCAGAGCTGGCCAATCATATTCTCAAAAGACTAGGCCAGTGGTAGAGGCCAGAGGGTCAGGTCACTCTGGTCTAGCCCCCAGCTTCATTCTGTATATATGAAGAATAGTAACAGGTTTCATATCCGAGCACTTACTGTGCTGTGGGCTCAGCGCTAAGTGCTGTATCATCTCATTACATTTCAGAACAACCCTATGAGGTTGGTAAATGCATCACCCATCTCTTTGCAGTCACAGACATTGAGGCTTAGGAAGTTCAAAGTACTAGCCCAGAGTCCCTCAGCTAATAAATGGTAGAGGCAGGAGTAGAATCCAGAGCTATTTCCCTCTGGATTCCAGTTTTATGTTTATCCATATTGCTTAGCACCCCTCAGAAGATAAGCTTCTGCTCAAGTCACACACAGCCAGAGAAATCCTTTTCATCCATTAGAGTGGAAAGGAGTGATGCTGAATCAGATCATTCTGGGTTCTAGTTCCTCCTCTGCCCCTGACTTTTGGGCAAGTCTGTACCTTGGGCAAGTCGCTTCACCTCCCTGAGTCTCACGGGAAACTGAAATCTGTGAAATGGAACAGTTATACATGCACTTTCTTTTAAGGTACACTAAGATGAAGACAGCCACCAACATCTACATCTTCAACCTGGCCTTGGCAGACGCATTGGCCACCAGCACGCTGCCCTTCCAGAGCGCCAAGTACCTGATGGAAACCTGGCCCTTCGGGGAACTGCTCTGCAAGGTTGTGCTCTCCATTGACTACTACAATATGTTCACCAGCATCTTCACACTCACTATGATGAGTGTCGACCGCTATATTGCTGTCTGCCACCCTGTCAAGGCCCTGGACTTCCGCACACCCGCCAAGGCCAAGCTGATCAACATCTGCATCTGGGTCCTGGCCTCAGGTGTTGGTGTACCCATCATGGTCATGGCTGTGACCCGCCCCCGGGGTGAGTGAGTGAGGGAGCTGTGGTGCAGGCTACTGACCACAGGAGGCAGCACACGGGCCTCTGTGGGTTTGCAGGCCACTTACCAGGGTGAGTGTCAGTGGTTCATCAGTGGAGGTGTGGATTGCTGATCAATGACAGGTGTGGATGGCTGGCCAGTGGCAGTGTGGATAGTCAACCAATGGGTATGGGAATGGTTGGCCAATGAGGAATGGGAATGGTTGACTGTTGTGAGGATGAATGACTGGTCAGTGGTCACATAGGTTGCTGGCCAAAGGAAACTTATGAATAGGCTTATGGATAGCTGATTTATATGCCTGTGGCAGCTGGCCAGAAGTGTGTAGATGACTAACCTATAGGGAGATGGATGGATGGCCAATGGAGTGAGGGTGTCCCTGGACCAGTGAGCAGTGGAGGCCACAAGATCTGCAGTCCCACCCCAATTTGAAAACCATTGCCTCAGATGACCAAAGCAAGGCCTAGAGAATGGCTTTCAGAGAATGACAAACAGGTGCATTTCCCCAGAGTAAAATGGTAATTAGCACAGTAACTACCTGTACCAGTCTGGGCAGCTGCTGTAACGATCTCCAGAGCTCAGTGGCTTAACCCAGTAGAAGTTTATTTCTCACTCACATCCCAGTCCAGTATGAGTAAGAGGAGGAGGGGCTCCATTCCACACAGTCATTCAGGGACCCAGGTTCCAGATGTTGGTTTGGGAATCCTCCCCTGCAGGCATCTGGCCAGCAGACGAAGGTGGAGAGGGAGTGGTGAGAAAGCACCACCACTTTCAAATGTCATGGCCCATCTCTTCCTAGTGAGAGCTGCTCACGTGCCCCAACTTGATGTAAGGAAGTGGGAAAAGTGGTTTAGCAGGGCGCCAAAGACACTGGTCACTGGCCTTGTGAGCCACACACTCAGGACAAGGCCTGGCTCATTGCCAAGGCCCAATAAAAAGGAGCAATTAGAACGTTTCAGCCTGTGAGATAGACAAGACAAGGACTCCTACGTCCATTTGACCGTAAGGCAACTGAGAATCGGACAGGTCAGTGGTTTACTTAGAGTCACACAGCCAGACATTTGGTGGACTTTGGCCTAGAACCCAAAGCTCCTGCTCCTATTTTTCTTGCTCTTTTTGGCCGCTGGGATGAAGATGTGCAGATTGTCGCTGCTGCGGTGGGAGAGGGGAACAGGCGTGGTGGGAGGTCTCTTGGCTGCCCTTGACTCTAACAAGGGTGGAGCCCCCAGTGTGCTTATACGCCCTCTCAGTGATTGGGCTTGGCTCAGCAGCTGGGCCCCACTCCTCACTGTCAGCCTTCAGTTTACGGTCCATTGACTGCAGTCCTTCTGGGGGCCGGGCCAGATGGGCCTCCTCACTCCACACACTCACACACAGACACACACAAACACACCCAGTGTGTGCCATCAGCACGTGGTTCTGTATACCACTTGCTGTGTGAACTTGGACAAGAGCTGTTCCCCTGGGCCTGTTCTGCCATCTGTACAATGAAGTCTTTGGACTCAGTCGTCCCTGAGGGGTCCTGCCAGCCCAAGGTCCTGTGGATCCACTCTGTCTGTGGCTCCTCTGCCCTCTTCTCACAACTCTCAGGCTCCTCTGTATGGCTCCTCAAATTCCAGAATTCCAAGATATCTGGGGAGTCCCCTGGGCTAGCTTCAGCCCTGTGCCTGAATCCCACAACATCCCCAAAAGTGCTCATCCAGCCCAAGCCCACGCTCCAGGAACAGGGCGCTCATTGAATCCTGGGGGGCCCTCTTATCTCTGGACGAGTCTGGCAGTCAGAAAGTTCTTGACATTAAGCTGAGGTCTGCCTCCCTGGCCCTGGTCGGGACCTCTGGACTCCCACGTGTGCCTGCCCCCCTGCCCTGTGAGTGCACCAAGAGCTTGAACCCCTCGGTGCTAAATGCTTTGCATGCCTTGGCCTATTTAATCCCCACAAGGGCCCTGTGAGGTTCAGGTACTGCTGTCAGTCCCACCTTATGTTAGCTCTTGTAGAGGTTGAATAATTTGCCCAAGGCCGCAGCACGCAGTTAGTAGGGCCTGAGTCCTGCTCTTAGTCAGGCCCTCTGCATCAGTCTTAGCAGTAGTGTCCTCACTAGAACTACTTTGGAAATGTGTGGAGTGTTGACTTATCATAATGACCCACATTTGGTGGGCTTGGGCTAAATTCTGTCATTACAGCTGCCCATGGACATAGAGGCTTATAAAGGACTGGGGAGGAATATGGAAAGGAGACCCACTGGATTAGAGCCAATCCTGCTGGGATCTTGAAGGATGAGTAAGAGTTCACCAAGTGCAGAAGTGACGGAGGACATTCCAGGTAGAAGAATCGCCTTGAGCAAAGGCCAGGAGGAGGCAGTGTGACTTGACCAAGCCGAAAAGGGTGGGCGAGCAGGCAGGTAGGGTCCCTTAGGCCCACAAGCCCCTCACCCCCTGTCTGTCTTTCCCTGTTTTCCCGACCAGACGGGGCAGTGGTGTGCATGCTCCAGTTCCCCAGCCCCAGCTGGTACTGGGACACGGTGACCAAGATCTGCGTGTTTCTCTTCGCCTTCGTTGTGCCCATCCTCATCATCACCGTGTGCTACGGCCTCATGCTGCTGCGCCTGCGCAGCGTGCGCCTGCTGTCGGGCTCCAAGGAGAAGGACCGCAGCCTGCGGCGCATCACGCGCATGGTGCTGGTGGTGGTGGGCGCCTTCGTGGTATGCTGGGCGCCCATCCACATCTTCGTCATCGTCTGGACGCTGGTGGACATCGACCGCCGCGACCCGCTCGTGGTGGCCGCGCTGCACCTGTGCATCGCGCTCGGCTACGCCAACAGCAGCCTCAACCCAGTGCTCTACGCCTTCCTCGACGAAAACTTCAAGCGCTGCTTCCGCCAGCTCTGCCGCACGCCCTGCGGCCGCCCCGAGCCCGGCAGCTTCGGCCGCGCCCGCGAAGCCACGGCCCGCGAGCGGGTCACCGCCTGCACCCCGTCCGACGGGCCCGGTGGTGGCGCCGCCGCCTGACCAGGCTGGGCCGGCCCGCCGCGCGCCCCTCCGGAGTGACCTGGCCGTCACACTGGGGGCCACAGCGCGGAAAGGGGCAGAAGAGGCCTCTTTTGGAGAAGGGGGCCAGCTTGAGACCAGGCAGGGGCCAAGAGATGGGGTCCCTGCAGTGGGGTGGACCTCTGGTCTGGGGCGGGGCAGAGGGCAGGACGGTGGGGCAGGGCCTCTGGGCTGAGGGCGTGGTCGGGGGCTCTGGGTTGGGTTGGAGGGTGGTGGGAAGCTAGGGACTCCAGGGGAGTGGGACCTGTGGCTCCAGAACTGGGCCGCCGAACAGGGCCTCTGCAATGGGATGGGCCTCAACCTTGGGACAACCTTGAGTTCTAACCCAGAGCAGGCTTGCAGGAGTGGGGATCTAGCCTGAGACCTGAAGATCCAGGACCCAGGACCCAGGAAGGGCAGTGGTGGGGATGGTCACTTGAGAATTGAGCTGCAAGATTGGTCTCTGTGTAGTGGGGAGGGGCCTCTTGTTGGGCAGGACAGAAGGGCAGGACAGTGAAGTGTGGCTACAGCTCAAGATAGGGCCTGGGTGCAGCGGACGGAGGCCTCAACTTTGGGATAGAGTCCCAGCCCCGAGTTCCAGCAAGAGACTGGCCTCCCCAAGGTCCAGGTCCAACTTGACATCTTTATAAATAGAGAGAGAGAGTGAGAGAGAGAAACAATATACCTTTTCTCTCCTTGACAGTCATTTCCTTGGAATGGGCAGGGGTACCTCAGCATCCAAGTAATTTCTCCAGCACTGCATCCCAGTGGGGTTTGGGACAGGACAGTGGAGCAGGGCCAGTGGCTCCAGGATAGGATAGTGGGACAAAGCCTCAGTTGGGCTAGGATCCCCAGCCCTGAGTTCTAACAGGACTTGGAAAGAGTGAGGAGGTCCCTTGGCTCCAAAACTGGAGCTGGAAGTCGGCCTCTGTACCAGGGGTGGGGGTGAGGGGCCGAGGAGGAGGGGGCTTCTGCTCTGAGGTTAGGTCCTCCAGCTAGAGGGCAGACCGTTTAGGGGTCCTCAGCGCCCTGCTTTCTCTGGCCCAGGTGCTGGAGGATGAGGACCGCTCTGGTTAGAGTCCGTGGATGGTGAGTGCACCTGGACTGGTGGGGGCGTCTGAAGATCCGTATGGACTTTTCCTCCTCTCAGCCTCTGGCTCTTGGGCCCCTGAGAAGAATCTCCAAGAAATCCTCTCTCCCTTCTCCCAACAGCTGGCTGCCCCCAGGGAGTCCAGTGTTTCTGGTGAACTGGAACTGCCTGTCCAGAGCCTTGACTTTGAAGGAACTGGCGGGAAGAAGGCATTTATGACTGTGATGCTAGTGTCAGTGTGCGCTCCCCTCTCCCCTTCCCCCAGGGACCCCCAGGTCCCTCAGCTGCTCTAGCTGCCCCTTTCAAGCTGCTGAGGGCAGGGTCCACCCGGAGCTGGGCATAGAAGTTTTTCTCTTCATTCGTTTGGCATTTTATTCAGGTTTTCCCCGGTCTTTGCTTCCCCCTATATCAGGGCCTGTCCTTGTTCCCTGTGCCTCCTCCATGCTTCATCTCCTCTCCCCCCACCTTCCCCCCAACCCCCCCAGACACTGCCTGGGGCCCGCACCCCTGAATCCCTGTTGAAGCAGTGTGCTGACATCCTTGTAAAAACAAATTTAATTTTCTTCCCTTTTTGGGACAGATGGAAAGAAATTGACGTCTTTGTCTCAAACAAAAAAAAAGAAACAATATACCTCTTCTCCCTTTGACAGTCATTTTTTGGGAACAAAAGCCTTTCCCCTGTCTGAGAGGCTGTCACTCCAGCATGGGGGGGGGCGGGGCTTAGGCACCAAGATGGGCTTTGGGCACACTGGGGGTAGGCATGCCCTTAGGGGGCAAAGCACAGCCCCCTTCTCAGGGTGAGGTCCCCTGAAGCCCCAGACTTGGGAATTTCCTTCCTCTAGGAAAGGCTCCACGGGCACCCTGGAAGATGTGGGGCAGTGCCCAGCACTGAGCCATCCTGCCAGGCTACCTAGGCCTGGAGTCCCAGCCCACCTACGTCACCTTCACCCTCCAAATGGAGCCTATGACCTATGGAGACTATAGGGACCTGTGTATGAATGTGGGGGTGGGGGAGTTTCAGCAAGGCAGGGGACACTCGTCATCACTTGAGACCCCTTCTGCTAATGCCTTGGGGAGATCTCAGAGAAAGGGGACAATTTAGGACCCAAGGAAGACTCCTGAAGGAGGTGACATTGAAACCAAGGCTGTTTATTCGCTTGCAAGGACTATGTCCCCTTCAACTTCTCCCAGGACAGGCCTGTCTCAAGGCTGCTCTGGGTCCACTCACTGCCACTTCCAGTGGCTGTAACAGATCTGGCTGCTTTTGACCATTTCTTAGACATAAATTTGTCCTGGGGCAGCAGGGGCTGGATCCAGACCACGTGCATTTAAGGTAAAGCAAACTTGTGTTGAAATCTACTTCATGCCAGGCTGTGCATGCTGGCCACTGGGACTCAGAAATTAATCAGATATGACCTTGCCCTCAGGAAGTTCAAGCCCCTGTTGGGACCAAAGCATAAACAGATCACTGCATCTCGGTGCAGTGACATGCAGTGACAGGGAGCCCTAGGGAGGGTGTCACAGGGAAGTGCCTTTTCTAGTGTTTTACTGGAACACATATTTGTAGTAAGTGTAGAAGAGGTGGAAAAAGTCAGAGGGCCTTAAAGGATGAGTAGGAGTTGGCCACCAAGAAGAGGGAACAGCGTGTGCAAAACCATGGAAATGTGCTTAGCAAACCTGAGAAGTTGTGTGCAGCTGGAGCATGGGGCCCCACTGAGCGCTTCTGTGTGCCAGGCTCCGTGCCAAGTGCTGTATGCACATTATCCCCCAGATCTGCATGACAACTCAGCAGGGGAAGTAGTATTACCCTTACTTTCGACAAGTAAGGCTTGACCACTCACTCCTAAGTCATACCACCTGTTAGTGGGAACAGAATTCAGGTCAGCGGAACTCCAGGGTCCAAGTTTCCAGTGAATTCCAGGCATCACTAAAGAAGAAGAGCATTAGTAGCTGGAATCCTGGGATGAGAGTTTTGAAGACTTAAAACCAAATGGAAAAATCTGAAGGAAAAGGGCAATTTTCCATGAACCTTCATTCCTCTTGAAGCTCTCCCAATCTTCACATTTCAAAATATGCTGTGCACGATGTATTTTAAAGCTCCAAATTGACAGCGTAATTCTAGATCATCACAGGGCTCCCAACACTGTAGAGCGGGTCTGGTTTCCCCCCAAATTTCCATTCTCTCTTCAGGTGGTGGGAGGGAAGTTTTTGCCTCCGGTTTCAAAATGTCCTGTAGTTTCATATCTCTTCTTGTTGTAATAGGAGTAGTGATGAGGCTGGAGTCAGGCTCGGCTTTCCCTCTCTGTGCCTCAGTTTCCTCATCTGTAGAATAGACTTTCTTCATGGGGTGGTTGTGAGGATTTAATGAGTTAGGGGATGTGCAGGGCCCAGGACAGAAGGAAGCTCTCAGCACATGGTAAGTAGCTGTCATGACTTAGAATTGGAGCTGCAGTGCAAGATCAGAGCTCAAGATGCGGAGGGAAAAGCAGATGAGCGTTCGAGGGGGAGTGAGGAAGAGAGAGAAGAGACTGGGGACCCAGCCTGGGGATCCCCCCTGCTTTCTGGGCTCAGGAGCCACCCTGGAGAATGAGAAGCTGCCGCTGAAGCAGGAGGAGGATGGGGAGAATGTGCTGCCATGGAAACTGGAGGAGGAGGGCGTTCCCAGGGGGAAGGAGTGATGGATAATGTCAAGTGTCATATAAGAGAGGTTGGGGGTGGGGAGGGCAGGAGGGTGATGGGAGTAAACCAGAGCCATCAAGTTCAGTCTCCTACATGGCCTGGGAAGCCCCAAATCTGGATTCAATCTCAGCGCTGAAGCTGACTGGCTGTGTGACCGAGGCAAGGGATTTGCCCTCTCTGAGCTTCTGTTTCCTCCTGGATTTAAGAGGAGGGAATGGGTCAGTCTCTAATAGGATGCTCAGTCCCTAATAAGAGTCCTGATTTTGCTAGATTCTTGGCCACTTGCTAACTGTGATCTCAGGCAAGTCACTTCACTTCCAAGAGCCCCCTCTGAAGGCTGGAGGTGCTGTGAGTGAGGTGCCTACCCAAGTGCCTGGCACACAGTAGGTCCCCAAGACAGGGTTATCCTGTAATAATTGTGGGGGTACTAGAGGCGGCTGTTTAAGGAGGTTTGCTTGGCTGGGAATTTGAAGCACTCCTCTAGGTGGAGAGGGGCCCCCAGCGTCCTGCGAGGAGTTGGAGGAGCAACAGTCTAGGCTGGGCCCCTGCTAGGTCTCCGCACAAACACCAGCCCCTCTGTTTTCAGCCACAGATCCCTCACCTGGCCTCTGGCTGCCTTCCCCACCTGGCAACTACTGCAGGTCCAGGCTCGGAGGCTCCAACGCCCCTAGGAAGTGAGCCCCAGATCGTGGCCGCACAAAACACATCCACACACCTTTCTCTCATCATTTATCCACTCATTAGGATTTATTCCTTTCTTTCTCTTCTGGGCACCGAGCACGTGGTGCTGGGAGCTGGGGGGAGTGACTGGAGAGAGTCAGGGCCTGGTCCCCCCAACTCTGAGCTTGCAGATGTGGGGACACTGGGGACCAGGACAGCGGGCTGTGTGGTTCTGGAGGCAGGCAGCTTGACAATTCAAAATGGAGTCCAGAGAGGCACTGGTGAGGGCCTTTAAGATGGACATCCTGATGTCATAGAGCGCTAGTGGGGGTCGCTCAGGTTCTAGCTCCGTCACCACCGCTGGCCATGAGCCCCACCTGGTGCACAGCCCTTCCCAGATGCAGAGCCTCGGGGAGAGGCCAGCGTGATGATAACAGCAGGTAATACGTGGCACTTAGTGCCTGTCACTGTTTTAGCACTTGACATGGGGTGGCGTTTAATCTTCACAGCATGACTATGAAGTAGGCATTATTATTACTACCCCTATTTTACAGATGAGGAAACTGAGGCTCAGTGAGGGGACTGACTTGCCCAAGGCCACACGGCTTCTCGATGGTTGGGCCAGCTGGCATCCCATCCTAGGTCTGTCAAGTCCACTTCCTCTGCTTTCCTCCTTCCGTCTCCCAAGAGGAAACGCCATGATTACACAGAGGCATTATGGAGACCTTGTGTCCAGCTCATGGTCATGGACTGAGCATTCCTGGTGCCAGGTTCTGGGCCTCATCACCTTGGCAGCAGAAGCCTGGACCAGCCATGCAAGAAACTGCTGTGACCTTGACAGGTCCCTCTCCCCACCCATTCCCTCCCCACTCTGACGACCTGTTTGCTCTGTAATTTTTGGCTGCCTGCTGTGTCTTTGCTGTGTGACCTTGGGCAAGTCACCTCACTCTTTGAGCCCACCTCCTCAATGATGGATGACAACCTTCCCTGGCAAGAAGATGTGAAGATTTAGAAAGAGGCTGTGAGTAAAGGTGTCTGTTTGGTCACACAAGTGTCCCTAGCAGATGGCACTGCAGCTGGCGCCCAGTAGGTATTCTGCCTAGTGGATGAGTGAAGTGCCTGGTGCAGAGTAAGCACTCAACACATGGAGCTTTTTAATACTATCTAACGTTTTGGGTTGTGCCTGTGCTGACCCACGTCTCTTCCTGCTGTAGGCAGTTCAGGAACAAAGGACTTTCTCTTTTAACCATCTCCTTGAGTTTCAGAAGGTGGGATAGCCTGCATTGGAGAAGCAATTTTCAAGAGGATGTCTTCTCCCCAAGTACCTTATACATGGCTGTCCCCTTTTGTCCTCACGAGGACTGCCCTCCCAGGGACTCAAGAAGGGGGCACAGCCTGGGAGGGAAGAAAGGTCTCTGGGTGGCACTGGCCTGGGCCTTATAGCGTGAACATTTGAAGCATGGAGATGGATTCTCTTGACGGGGGTTGGTGCAGGTGACACCCATCTGATGGGGCTTATCTTCTAGAACCTCCTCTAGGAATGTGTCCCAAGTCAGGAGGCAGGGAATGTGGGTTTGACTCTTTGTCCTCCACTTCCTTGCTGTGTGACTTTGGGCAGGTCTCTGTCCCTCTCTGGGTCTCTGCACAATGGAGGGACAGAGGTAGGAGTTGATGGGTTCTGAGGGCTCTGCCATCCTGAGAGAGAAAGACATTTCCCTCGTGTTCCTTGATCTTGGAAACAGACATCCACTGGAAACATCCACTGGGCATTTGCCCAGAGGTAGGAAAAAGGATGCCTAGGGGTCCGTTGTTTGTAATTGGAGCTGCCCCACTTTGGGGTGCGGGAGGCAGGCATGTCAAAACCAAACACACCTGACTCAAACACCTGGCTTTTTGCTTATCCCAGGTCTCGTCTTGGTACCAAGGACCCAACCTTCTGTTTTCCCAATAAAGTGAGCACTATTCTCAGTGTCCACATCTCTGGCTGTTTCTTTTGCTCACCTTCTTTGGTCCCCTCATGAGAGGGGCCCCAGTATGGGGGGTGACGTAGACCTGTCTGCTCACACTGAGTGGAAAGTGTAGCCCTACCCTCAGGACCTGGCTCAGATGGAGACGCAACGCTGTCCTTAAGAACCCCATCTTGGGGCTGGCCCTGTGGCTCAGTGGTTAAGTTCACGCGCTCCGCTTTGGTGGCCCAGGGTTTCACCGGTTTGGATCCTGGGCGCAGACATGGCACCACTCATTAGGCCATGTTGAGGCGGTGTCCCACATGCCACAACTAGAGAGACCCACAACTAAAATATACAACTATGTACTTGGGGGATTTGGGGACAAAAAGCAGAAAAAAAGAAAAAAAAAGATTGGCAACAGTTGTTAGCTCAGGTGCCAATCTTTAAAAAAAAAAAATGGAACCCCATCTGATGGGCGAGACAGATGCACACGGAGCTGGAGCCACTTCCTAGAGCAGGCTGCAAACCAGAGCAGGCCTCTCGACCTCCCTCCCCTCCCCCACCCTCCTAACTGGCTCCTCCTTCTTCCCTGGGACCCACCCCGCTAATCTATGTCCCTCTTCCTCCAGAGCCCTGCCCACCCCACATGCCTCTTGGGGCTCCCACTAAGTACCCCCCCCACCTCCTTTCCCTCCCCTGCCCCCCGGTGACCCTAGCTTTGGCCACAGAAGCCCCAGACCTCTCTGTGTGTGTTCAAGGCAGCCCTGAGGGAGGCAGCGGCCTTCTCCACGTCCTCAGTGGTCTCCTCCTCGGGAGCTGCTGGCCCCAAGGGTTAATCAGTCACTCTCTGGAAGGGAAACTTCCCGACCAGGATCTGCCTTCCTACCACGTGTGACCAGGTCCTTGACAAGGCCCAGGGCCTGGAGCCCCTCTTCCCTTCAGAGACCCAGAGCCTCGACCCGGGGCTGCCCACCCCGGGGCCTGCTGTGTCAAGGGGATGAGCACCAACGCATGCGGCTCCATGGGGGGCTGCTCTGACCCTGTCTAGGATCCCAACCCCCTCAGCTGCAGACTGTGGGCAGGGGCACGGGCAGGGCTACCAGGCTGCTGGGTGGGGGAGGGGCTTGACTGCTTGGCCTCACCCTCCTCACAGAGAGGGACTCAGGTCAAGGAGACTTCACAGGGGCCTGGCAGCTCTGCCCAGGGCCAGCTCCCGGTGAGGCTGGGGACAGCTCTGGAGGTGAGAGTGTTTGCACAGCATGTGCGAGAGCACCTGGGTGTTTCTGTATGTGTGCACAGTAGAGAATTGCTATTCACCTCCGCATAGGCCCTGAGGAAAAGCATATCCGTATGACCACTCTGGGCCTCACTTTCCTCTTTGTAAAATAGGGTAACAGTTATTATAACCAACTGACCAGGACTTTCCTGAGGGCCCAAGAAGAGAACAGCTGTGCATGGTAACTAGCACACATTATCATTGATGGGGAAATACACTCTGCCTTTAACCTTCAATAGCTCCCAGTTGCCTGAAAAATCCAGATGATCTCTCATGCCTCTTCTGAATGGGGGATTCTAGGAATCTAAGTTCAATCTTGCCTGTCTGCAACCTCAAACTCCCTTGGAGGGAGAAGGGGACCCTTCACGGGAAGAGGCCTGCTGTGACCCAGCCCAAGGGCAGGCAGTTTTCAGAGAAATGGAGTAGGCAGGGCGGACTTGTCATGCGCTGACTTCATCACCCTCTGGGTCAGCGCCACTTCCTCTGCCTCCAGGAAGCCTTCTCTGATTGCTCTGTACTGACCCTTTGCCCTGCTTGGACCTCCTCCAGCTGCTATCAGGGCGCCCCCACGCTGGGCAAGACCTCCTCTTTCTCAGCAGGCTGCTGGGCCCCTTCAAATGGGATCAGCAGACATGAGAACCCTGCTCTGAGGGGAAAAGGAAAGACCTAGGGAAAGGAACACTTTTTTTCTTCAATAACATTTGTGGTTACTATAGAATGCGCATTATAGAAACTGAGAAACCTGATAAGCTAGAAAAGAAGGGGTAAAAACATCCCCCAGAGTTCCCCATTAACATTTGAGTATCCTTCCTTATCCAGGGGACCCCGGGGTCCACAGGTGATCCTAGAGCTCTCTGAGATGGGGTATGCACTGTGTGTCACTGCGCCTTGCTGCAGGATTCACTGGATGCTTCAGGGGCCCAGGATCCAAAAGGTTAAGAGGTGCTGTGCTGGGGGGGTCCACATGCACCACACAGTCACATGCAAACAGACCCGCACTGACCCGGAGCCCACACATATACACACCTGACTGTGTGCACAGACGTCCTCCCCACACACACTCCTTCACACTGTTGGGTGCATTCTGTTCTCTCACCCAGACTCACTCCTGGCACCTGTATACATATTGCTCACATACACATGCACACGTGTGTTCATACCACAGGCATGCATACGCACTTCTTTGTACACAAACCTTCCACCGGGGCACACTACTGTGTTCGCACACTCAATCACAGCCCAACAGCCTGGCCTGCGAGAAATTTAGACGAGGTTGCCACAGCACAGGTTCATTTCACAGACGTTGCTGCCACCTCCTGGCCATGCCTGGCATCGGCACCCTTATTTCTTTCCTACTCCTTTCTCTGGTCCTGTGGTCCACAGCTCACCCACCTGCCCCTGCTCTCCTCATCCCGGAAGCTGGGGACTGGAACTGGTTCCTGAAAGGGGGGTCTTGAATGGGGGAGGCATTCTGTTGGGAGACACTGGGTGAGCGTGGGCTGGGCAGGGTGGAGAACTGTCACTGGCTGACCACCCATGATGTGTCAGGCACCGCTGTCCTGTACAGTTCTTATCTCACTTATTTTCTCAATCTATGTACCTTACTCAGTGCCTGGCACATGAAAAGTCATAATAATTATTTCAATTGAGAGATTAAAAACACTTTAAAGTGAATATATGTATATTTTTTGGTGAGGAAGATTGGCCCTGAGCTAACATCTGTGCCAATCTTCCTGTTTTGTATGTGGGACACCACCACAGCATGGCTTGATGAGTGGTGTGCAGGTCACACCCATGATCTGAACCTGTGAACCCTGGGCCACTGAAGCGGAGTGTGCAAACTTAGCCACCATGCCACCGGGCTGGCCCCTAAAGTGAATATTTTTAATAAATGAGGAGATGGAGGCTCAGAGAGGGGAAGTGACTTGCCCAGTCACACAACAGCCTCCTCTGATAGGAGGTTGCTCTGAAGAGAAAGAGAAGGAGGAAGATACAGCACAGCGGAAAATATTTACTAAGACCCACAAGAAGCCCAGCCCAGATGCCCACGGCCATAGGACCAGAAGAAGCACCCAGAGGTGGATGAGGTCAACCTGGAGAAATGATTTCCCACCCAGGAAGGTTCCCCTACCCTGAGCTGCTGCTTCAGTTCATTCATTCAACTAACACTTTTTGCTCATGGTGGGGCAGGCTCTGTGCTCAGACTGAGGAAAGGCAGTGAATGAACAGACAAAAGTCCAGCCTCTGCCCTCATTTGGTGTGGAGGCTCCAAAAGGGCCCCTTCCTTGCTGTCCCACTCCCATGGGCCCCTGGGACCCCTCTGAGCTTCTCTTCACCATCCCAGCTGTGCTGAGTGGATGGAGGATCCAGAGTGAGAGCAGGGAGATATTGGTCAGGGGTGGGAAGGGATGGTTCAACCCCAAGTGTCCAGTATTGAGGTTGAGCAAAGAGAGGTCAAACCTGGAATCACGCAGAATGAGATTTGGATCCAGCCTCGGCCACTAACTTGTTATGTGACCTTGGCCATGTCTCTTACCCTTGCTGGGCCTCTGTTAAAGCAAAGGGCTTGAACTCGAACAGTGTTTCTAACTCATAGCTCCTTAGAAGGGCTGGGAGAGGCCAAGCAGGTGGTAGGACAGGGGGAGCCAAGCACATGGACCACCCCCCTAACCCCTCCACACTCACTGCTGCCCTCAGAACAGCCCTGCTTCCCACAGTGTTTCCCACACTGGGCTTCTGTGGCTAAATCACTCTGATGGTCACTTGGACTAGTTGATCTCTAAGTTATTCTCAGGCCTGAAAGTTTTAAGACTCAGTCCATGTCTTACTTGACCACCAGATTATAAGCTGGAGGAGGGCTGGGACTGGGTCTGAGTCCTCTCTCTGTCTCCCAACCCGCATCCCCCATGTCTGGCTGCAAGAGGAAGGGCTCAGGATGTGTCAATCTGGACTGACCACATGTGGGCCGCCGCAAACTGATAGGAACTGAGACAACAGCTCTGTACTGACCACAGTGCTGGCTCTGTCTTGAGAGGCAAGGGCAGGCAGAGAAGGCTTCCTGGGGTTTATGGGGTTGGACCTCCAAGCCTGGAGAGCAAAGGAGGATTCAACTGGACAGAACAGAGGATCCCTGAGCATCCTGGCTGGAGCAAGGCAACTGTGAGGATGTGGCCACATGGAAGGTGCGAGGGGTATGGACTCAGTTCCAGGTAGAAAGCTCTGGAAGATCTGGGTGAAAGGCCTGCTTGGGGCCGGGGGCTGGGAGACATGAACCCAGATCCTGCTTGGCTTCAGAATTCCCAAATTTCCTGTGGGAAACCTCGTACTTGACCCTGCCAGGCCTAGGAGTGGACTTACCTTGAGGATTATGTGTCCGGCAAGGCCTCACACTTGCATAGGTCCTAGGAGGGACCTTGACCTTGTGTTCACAAGGTCATATGTTTCTGTAAAATTTGCATAAGTAAAATACATTAACTTCAATTGGTTAAGACCACCGTCACTTTCCACTCTGACTTCTCCTCCTTCCCACTTGTGTCCTCCTGCCTTCAGTGGCTACATGCATTTTGTATTCTTAACTTTGCATTCTTTTTCTTAAAGAGGCCCCCAAAAAAGCTTGAGGACTTACAGTCCTGGATCTGCCCCCTGGGTCCTGGCTTTTCCCAACACAAAGACGAAGAAAAGGCTGGGAAGGTCTTCACAAGAGTAAAGATAACCTCTTCTAATCCTCTCAAAGGCACTGACAGAAGAGACGAGGAGCAAGGATGGGACGTGCCTGGGGTCCCAAAGCAAGTCATCGTGGGCTGCGGTTGCAATCCAGGATAGTCTCACTTGAAAGACCGCCTTTCACCACAACCCCTTGCCTCAGAGCTAACGCTTGTGCACCCAAAGCCCCCTTTCGCGGGTTAAGCCCTAGGGAAGCCGGGATGGCCGGGCTCCGCACCTTCCCTCCAGAAGCTCTGTGACCGCGAGGTGGCGGCAGACACCATATTTCCTCTCCAGGCACCTGCTCCTCCACGGTTCTCTGGTCCAGAATCTTAGCCTTCCCCAAACACTTCCACAGCCTCCTTCCTGCCCTCAGAGGAAACAGGGAACGCTGCCTTCAAGCCTTAGCCTTGCCGTTGACTGGCTGTGTGATCGCCAGCAGACCACTTCACCTCTCGCAGCCTCATTTTACTCATCCATAAAATAGGGCTATCTCATGGGAACAGGTTAGTGAAGACCCTGGCAATCACTGGTGCCACTGCTGTTTCAACAGGGGGTTCTGGAGATGACGCCTTCCCTGGGAACGAGTTCTTCTGGTGGGACTGGCCCCCTCCCCACACTGCAGCAAACTCAGGGACCTTACATATTCATCGGTGGGCACCTTCTGTGCCTATGCATGGGTCCTTTCCTGGACTGGGGCATCTGACTGGGCTTTTTCTCCATCCCTGCTGACGCCCATCCTTCCCTCGGAGGGGGCTCTGCAGCCTCTTGCTCACCTTGACGTCATCTTGAGGATCTGCCTCAGGTTTCAAATGGCTCCTTCTGGGGAGGGGTCCCTGAACCACTGACCACCAATTCCCCCCACCGTCTCAACCCCCAACGTGACTGCCACACTCCAGCTAGAATGTGGCTGTCTCCACCAAAAAGACTCCCTGCAATCCCCAAATGTCAGTATCTCCTCTCACCCACCTGCCCCAGTCTTAACCTGGCATTCAAGGCCTTCCAGAATTTGGTCTCATGATTCACTCCGTGCTCCAAATATACCGGCCCATTTTCTGTTCCCTGAGCACATGTTCACTATTCTACTGCCAGGCCCTTGTACAGACTGTTCCTCCACCTAGAATGCCCTCTTCCATTTCCATATAGTGAACTCATCCTTAAAAGTTGAGCTGGAAGGTCACCTCCTCCAGGCAGTATTCCCTAATCCCTCAGATGGGATCCTTTCCCCTCTCTGGGCTCTGGGTATAAGCTGCTTTAGCGTCTTTCTCATAGGAGATCAGGAATGTCCATTATGTATGGACAGCAACTCTCAGTTTACAAGTAGTGGCTCTGCCTTGCAGTATCCTGGAGCCGGGAGAAGCAGGTAGGATAAGTGCCATTACCTCATTTGACTGATGAGGAGACAGGCTAGGAGAGAAATATGACTGGCCAAGTCACACACCCACCCTGTAAATGGAGTCAGGATTCCAACCTGCAACAGATTCCAGCCACAGCCCTGTCTCAGGCCTCAGCTTCCCACTCTGTCTCCACCATTCCTTGTGGCTCTCTTCCCCTCTGAGACTGCGCAGAGTATTGCTCAGTTTTTAACAGTGTGCTCAACAAAGTTATGTTGAAGGAACAGATGCTCCCATATTGGTTCTCCCCCTCCCCCCCGCAACAGGTCCCCTGGCCTCTTTATCACCCAACTCAAGACCAATCACCCAGTGGAAGCTGGTGGCAGTGTCCAGCCTCTGGAAGGATAAGCAGTTGGCTGGAGGCCCAGGAGGACTCAGAGGAGGAGGGGGAGACACAAACAGCTTCCCTCCCCTGCCCCCTGAGCTTATCAGCTCCCCACAGGCCCCAGGCAAACTGGGTGCTCAGCCTAGAGGCGAGATCTGCCCCCTGCCTGTCACCATCAAGCCCTCCAGGACTTGAGAGCCGTGTGACCTTGGGCTGTCACCTCCCTTCTCTGAGTCTCAGGCTCTCTTCAGAGCGTTTTTGGCTGTAAGGATCCCCTGAGATCAATGAGAGAAGGCAGGTAAAACAGTAGTGATCGCTAAGCAGAAGCTGCCTTCCGCGGAGTCTCCCCTCACAAGGGCATCTCAGGCGGCAGACTGGGGAGGGAGGAGCAGACTTCACAGGCAGTGGCAGGGGGCAGGGGCCCTGCAGCCCAGGCAGTGACAGCACGAGCCCCCATCAGTGACCGACTAGACCACGTTCACCCACACAAGTGCACAAGTCGCCTCAGCTAGAAACACACACAGGTTGCTAGACGGAGAAGCCCCCAGGGCAGGGCAGGGCAGGGCAGGGCTCTCTAGGTCCCCAGAGCCCCGAGGGGGAGGGCAACCTGTTTAGAAGACACAGAGAGACACAAACACAGTCACACCCTTTAAGCAAACTCACCAACACAGGCACACCGTCAAACTCACACATGCCCGCCTCCCAATACACAAAAATGAGAGACACAAACACGGCCAAGATCACAAAAACACCACCATATGTACTCCCTACGCACAAAACTCACAAACACAGAGCCCTCCCTGGCCACCCCCAACACGCACACATTCACAGGCACACACACTTATCAGGCCGGGGCAGGCGCTGGCGCTGCTGACTCACCCACAGGCGGCTCGGCCCAACAGAGCCGGAGCCGGGCGCCCGCCCCCGCCAGGGAGGGGCGGGGCCTGCGGCAGTTCTGGAATAGCAGAGGCTGGGCCGCTGCGGGGCTTCTCCTCGCCCCGCCCCTTCGGCTGAGGAGGGAGGGGGATGGGGAGAGGAAACCCCTTTTGCAGAGGCTACATCAAGGCATTCACAGCCTGCTCTCTCCTGGGTGCATGAAGACATGTGGGAGCAATGAAAAACTAACACTAGATCTATTACTGGGTATTTGCATATGTATTTTCACATACTTTCATTTAATTTTCGCAACAGCTCTTTACAAAGTTGGGGCTATTATTAATCTCGTTTTACCCCAGAGGGAAAGTGATTTGCCCAAAGGTACAAAGCTGGGAAAATGCACAGCCCAGATTCAATTGCCTTCGAATCCCAAGCTCTCAACCACTGGGCAATACCACCTGGTGGACAGGTGAGAATGTGGGCAAGTGAAAAGTGCGCCACTGTGCTTGGGAGCCCCGGTGGGCAGGTCAGCTTTCTGCGTGGGGGGTCCACAGGATTGAAAGGGTCTCAAGGGTCCTGATTTCTGGTTAAAGGAAATAAAGCTTCTCTGAAGTGTTGGAGCCTGCCCACCTGTGTCAGAAAGCATCCCCCAGATCTAGGGGCTCAGTCAGAACCTTCTGTGCTAGACTGTGAGCTTCCTGAAGGCAGGCACCAGGCCCTGAAGCCTAAAACAAGATCTGACTCAGAGGAGTCTTCTGTGAATTTGGGGGCAATCCATGAATTTAGGACCTTGATATAACTTTAGCATCAATAATCGTAATAAAATCTAACACTTTTTGGATGCTTCCCCTGAGACTGGCACTCTTCTTAGTACTTTACATAGATTTCACTTAATTCTCACAACAACCTTTGAGGAAAATACTTTTATTAACCCCATTTTACAGAGGAGGAAACTGGCTTGGAGAGGGTTAGTGGCTCCCACAAAGGAACACACAGCCAGTAAGTGGCAGCACTGGGGAGACCCCAGACTGAACTCATCAGAAGTCAGTTGCCCTCAGTGGGCCTGTTTCCCCTTTTTGCCCCCCAAATGGATTAGCTTCCATGGCTCTCCAACCTGAAATATCCTATGATCCTATGGTTCTGTGATTCCTTTGCTTGAGATCTGCCCTCTGTGTGGGCAGAAATCCTAGAGGGCAGATTTGGCCTTTATTTTAGGAGGAGCTTTTGAAGTCTCAGGACTTCAAGAGGTCAGCCTGTGAGGTGGTGAGTTTCCTGTCATTAGAGGTATGCAAGCACAGGTCTGAAATGAGGTAGAGTGAGGAGGGGACATGGACCAGGACCATGTAAGCCCCCTCCTGATGGGATGGACCATCAGGAAAGGCTAAGTCTCGGAGAAGAGTGGCAAGAGGGGGATGAGAGAAACCAGAAGTTACATTCACTGAATGCCACCTACTGTGTGCCAGACCTGTGCTTGGCACTTAACACATATCACTAATTCTCAGGAAAACATTGTAAGATTTATAGTTGAGGAGACTTGGATTCAGCGAAGTGACTTGTTCAGAGTCACTTCCCTGGGTCCACTACAACCAACTCCCTTCCTACCTCCCTTCCTGACCTTAGGGGCAGCACCACGTGGCAAATTGCATCATACTTCTGCCACATGACGTCAGAGACCACACCAGCCAATCCAGGAACTCCTGCCCAACCTTCCCTTGACCCCTCAGGTCGACACCAGGCTGCCCAGTGTTAGGCTTCCAAATCAGGCCTCACCTGCAGCCCCCGCCCCTTCCCGGTTGCGAAGCTCTCACTTCTGGTCTCTGTCCTCCCCCAACCCGCCCTGCCGATTGGCAGTTGCCTACACCAATCAGAAGGCCGCCCGGGTCGGGGGCGGGGCCTCACGCCGGAGTTGCCCTGTCAGTGCAGGTGGAGGCCCCCGGCCGGGCAAAGTGGCAGGAACCTCTTAAAGGGCGAGAGCGGCGGAGCGCGAGGACGCGGCCCGGCCCGGCCCGGCCAGGTCCCCTCCGGGTCCGGCCCAGGTGAGCCTGGACCGCCTAGGGGGCGACCCCGAGTGCCCGGGAGGGACGGGTTGGGCGACAGATGGACCCACTCCCAAAGGCCCGGGCCGTCCCGGTAGTGGAGAGACCAAGGTCTAAGGGTCAGGGAAGGGGGTGTTTGGGGTCCCGGGTTCCAAAGTCCGAACCAGGGGTCCAGACGGGCCTGGGTGTCTCGAAGTTCAGGGTGCAGGGAGGGGCACCGGCGACAGGAGACGAGGTCCAGGAGCTCGGGTCCGGAGCTGGTCCCGAGCTGGACTCTTGCCGCTGGTGGCGCCAGCCGGCCCCCGGCCTGTGTGGGGCGGGGGTCCCGGGTTCGGGTCCCACGGGCGGGTCTCTGCGGAGTGGTGCAACCGAAGGGCCCCCAGCCCCGCCCTGTCGGCCCCGCATGCTCCTGCCGGGCCGCCGCAGCGCCGGCCGGGGCGGGCGGGCGGCGCGCAGCGGGAGGGGTTCCCCGGGCCCTGAGCCCCGCGCCCCGCTCTGGCCCTTACGTAACTGACTTTGAGCTTCCGGACCAAGGGACCCACGAGCTGGGGCGCCGGCTTTGTCCCCCGGGGTGGCCCTCCCGTCGCCGCCCCAGCCCCACACGCTCCCTTCCATGCTTGGTCTAGGGACTTCCATCTGTCTCTGGTCTCCCGGGTCTCTCCGACGGTGTCGAGTTCCTTCTTGCTCTCATCCCCCGGATTCCCTGTCTTTCATATCTCGTCTCTGTGTGGCCCAGTCTTTCCTTGTCCCTGTCCTCTGTTTTTCTCCAAGAGTTTTCTCGCCTTCACCGACACTTTCCGGCAGACCCCACCTTTTTGGAGTAGGACGGGAGTTCTTCCCTCCAGCAAATTGGAGGTGGGGACTTGTCCAGACAGACCCCAGCCCAAGCTTGCCCCGGAAGCGAGGAGGGGAGGACTATCCTGGTAGGGTTGGGGGAGGTTATTCCAAGGCCTACAGCTTCCCTTGGGGAGGGAATGGCCGAATGTGATCCCTCGAGTTCCTGGACTCGGGCTGAAGGCAGCCTCTTCTCTGCTTCTGGAGCCCTTTCTCCAGAAGGAGGAGGCTTGGGGAGAGCCTGGCTGGGGCTGATGCTTAGCGCAGCGGGGCGTCTCTGTGAGAACTGCCTAGTGGCAGGTCAGGGTCAGATCCTCAGCTACTGAAGGGGAGAGGTAGGGGCCAGCGCACTGGCAGAGCCCCAGAGGTTTCAGCAAGCTCCCCACCTTCACCCCAGTTACAGGCACCAGGGCTGGTCTTGGCAGGAGGCTGAGGGTGGAGAGGGGATCACTAGGAGGAGGCCAGAGGACTTTTGCCAGGGGGGTGGGGGAGCGGAGATAGAAGTGACAGACTGTCAAGTCTAAGCAGCACCTACTGGGGTCACTCCCTGCCTTCAAGGCCCTTCTGAGTATCGGAGAGACAGACACCTCAGAAATAACTCCTGTCCCCTGCTGCTGTCGGGTACATGTAAACAAGGTGTTAGCAGCCCTGAGGTGGGAATTATTCTGACTAGGGATGGGGGAGGAGAGACTTTGCAGAGGGAGCTGGAAGGCTTGGGAAGAAGGGGACCCAGAAGCTGCAGGGAGAGGAGGAGAGGAGGGAGGGAAGGGGATATCGGTGCCCTGTAGGCTTTGCATGCAGCAGGACTGGGTTTGAATCCTGGCCCTGCCACTTCCTTACTGTGTGACCTTGCATGAGTTACTTCATCTCTCTGAGTCCCCGGTTCCTTAGTCAATAAACCTGACCTTACAGACATTAGCAGAATCAAATGAGGTAATGAGAGTGCAGTGACCAGAATGATAGCTGGTCTGGGAGCAGGCCAGTGGAGGATGTTTCAAGAAGGGAATGGAGTGGGGAAGCCCTGAGGTTCCCTCTGTGTATATAGGAGAGTCAGGCAGGGCCTGCCAGATCCCAGTAATGTGGGATGCAGGTGGAGTATCTGGGTGTGTGGGTGACACTCAGTGAGGTGAGGAGGCCCCACAGCCATCTGTCTCCTGATCGGCCCATCCCTGCATTATCTAGACCAGGCTGGCCTCCCTCCTGTAGGCCCCTGGTGCCAATAGAAGCTCCCAGGGCTCCTGGGCTGCCTCACTCCTGAGGCAAGTGGGGGTGGGGCCCCTGGCAGGGCAGGGCAGGGCCAGCACCCCCTCTGCAGAGTGGACCCTGGCCAGGAGCCTGGCTGGCTGTGCTGGGCAGGAACATCCCCGCCTGGCTGGGAAGATGCTGACGCTGTATAGGCCTCTGGAGGCCCAGAGCTCTGCTGGCTAGAGTCGGGCTCAGCTGATGGGACCTGGGCTGCAGGGTGAAATGGAGGCGGGAGGTGGGGGTGGGGGAGGGCTGGGAGGAAGGGAGATGCAAGGAGAGACCCCTGGGGGTGGAGCCTAATCAAAGCTGTGGAACCAGAGCGGAATTTCATGGGGTTATACCCCAAACCCTTCCTGAGCACCTACTGTGTGCCATATACAGGTTTGCTAGCCAATGAGCTAAATAGGATACCCACGAAAGGCTCACCATAGAGGTCATGGTGGCCTGAGATTTGTTGGGGGTTTGCAGAGTGGATCTTTATGATAGTCCTCTGGGGGGTGGGGCATTCAGAATTTCTCCAGGGCCTGAAATTCCATGTTTATTAAAGGGGGCAGGATTCCACTCCCTTTTTGTCCACTGGCCAGTCACTTTTCTCCCTGGGTCTCAGGTTCTCCTTCTGTGAAGCGAGAAGGGGAGAGGAGCCTAGAGTCTCTGAAGGTCTTCCAGCCCCTGTTACTATAGCCTCCAGGACCTGGTTTGGGACTTAGTCCACCTCCTACCCTCACCCCATATGACTGGGAGGGGAGAGAAGGGAGCAAGGGCAAGGCTGAAGTGACGGGCCCCCAAGGGCTGTTCGTGGCCTGTGTTTTCTAATCACAATTAGAGCTGCACCTACTGTGCACAGTGCTCTGTGCTAAGCCTTTAATATGCAGCATTGACTAACGTAGTCCCTAAAACCTCCCGAGGGAACTGTATTGTCCCTATTTCACAGGAGTTCAGGGAGGTGAATCGACTTGACCAAAGCCACACAGCTAGGAAGTGGCTGGGCTGGGATTGGAACCTGGGTCTGACTGACCCCAAAGCCCAAACTCAGCTAAAAGGGGAGCTTCCACCCTGCAGGTGCTGTGCACCCACTGTGGAACCTGCCTGACCCCTGCTGGGTGAGCCCTGAGCTCGGGGATATTCAGGCTGGGGAGCGGGGGGACAGGCTGTGTGGGTGCCCACTGGGCCCAGGATGGGGGAAAGGTGCAAGAGCTGGGCACTGAAAGGCAACTTTGGACCTCCATTTCTCCATCTGTAAGACATGGGTTCTAGCAGTTGAGTGCAGACATTCCTTGGCCTGTAGTTTTGTGGCTGAAGTTGGCGATGAGGTAAAAGGTTAGAGGCGGGGTCAGGGAGCAGAGGCCAAGCCTGGGGAGGAAGAGTTTGGGTCAGGGACAGCTCGGATCCTGGGCTGGCTGTTTGACCACTATTTCAGATGAAGGGCCTGAGATTGGAGAGGTCCAAAGGCTTGTCTGGGGCTGTGCAACGAGTACTGTAGAGACTGAAGGGAAAAAAGTAAGAGAAGACCTGGAGACCAAAACACAGGTGGACGCCAGTTGGAATCCTGGCTGGACCACTTAACTAGGCCTGGAGATAGGAAGTGACGCAGCCAAGAAGTCCCTTTGCCTCACTGTCCTCAGCTGTGAAATGGGAATAGTAATCATTTTGCCTTTGTCCACTTCCGGGGTTATTATGAAGGGCAAAGGAGATGAGGCACTTGTGGAAGCAGGTGTGAATGTGGGTGCTAGTTATTTTTCAGTCCAAAGCCACAGTTCTGGGTGTGTGTTTGTGGGAGAGGGCACTTCCTGACAGTCCCTCGGCTCAGATGCTCTACCATGGGGTGTGCTGGAGAACAGCCCTATGAACAGCACCACCATTTATTGAGTAATTACTATGCCCCAGGCACTGGGCTCAGAGCTTCACCTCTCATTGTCTCCTTTAATCCCTACTTTGTCAGGTACGTGGTGGCCTGACCCACACTGGGTCCCTCCAGAACCCATGCCTACAGCCCCCTGTAATAATGGTAGCTAACCCTTACGCACAGTTTACTGTTTGTCAAGCATTGTGCAAAATGTTTTACATATATTAACTCATTTAATCCTCACAACAACCCTGGAGGTGGGTACTAATGCTATCCCCATTTTACAGATGAGTAATTGAGGCACAGAGAAGTTAAGAAACGGGCCCAGTGTCAGTAAGCTAGTGAGTGGTAGAGCTGGGGTTTGAACCAAGTTCTTAAATCTCCTCCTTGAAGCGCTCATCACAGTTGTCGGTTATTATTTATATGATTGCCTGCTCACTGCACTGTAGGCTCCATGAGGGCAGGGGCCATGTCTGTCTTCTTCAGACCGTGTCCCCGATACCAGGCACAGAGCAGGCACTCAGTTAATATTAGTCCACGGTGGGCTGGGCCCTGGGAGGCCTGCTGAGCTCAGGGTGGATTATCAGATTATCAGACTGCTGATTAAGAGGGTGTCTGCCCTAGCAGAGCCCCAGGGACAGAGGGAGGGCAGCTTTTCCCGGCTAGGCCAGGCTCAGGCCAAAGAGGGACCCCAAAGAGCTGTTTGTTGATTGTGCTTGTGTCTCACTGCTGTCCTTTGCTTCCATGTGCCACTGTGGCGATGGCTCCACGGCTTCCCTCTTACTGGCTGCGTGATCCCGACGGCTGCTCCTGGGTGAGTACCGGTTTGGCTAAATGACTGAGGCAGGGGCTCGATTCTCATGCATATCCTTTGGCTCTGAGGCCACTAGGAGGTGTAAGGGAGGCCCGGGGTGGGGGTGGAAGAAGGGAGGGAGGGCACTCTGAAGTTAGGATCCTACCACAACCAGCTGACCTCTCTCCAGCCACTTAATACACTGATGTGGTGATTTTTGGGTTACGTGATACAAGGCAAAGGTCTTTGGGGCCAGACTGGTCCGGAATAGAATGCTTATTCTGCCACTTGGAGCCGGTTACTCTTTGCATCTCAGTTTCGCATCTGTAAAATGAGAGTGTTAACACCTGCCTGACACAGGTATGTTCGCGCTTTTCTTCACGTAAGCCCCACGAGGGCAGGGATTTTTGTTCATCTGTTTACTGCTGTGTGCCCAGCACCAGGGGTGTAGTGGCACGTAGTAGGTGCTCAGTGAATATGTCTGGATGAATGGACGTCTTTATTCATTCAGTGCCACTCTGCCCCATCAGTGTGCTTTATAGTGGATTAAATGGCTAATGGATATAAAGTGCCCAGCATCGTGGGGGTTCAGCAGACGTGAATTCCCTCTTTGCTCGCTGGACTGTGAGTGCCTTGGGGGCCAGGGCTCTGTTCAGTGAGCTCTGGGCCCTCTGAACTGTGGGCGGGGCCACGTACCAACCCCATCAATCAGCAGAGAGAGGGGCCCAGGCAACTGGACTCCAGGCCTCTGCTTAGAACTGGGAGGGTGTGGCAGAGCCTCTAGGTTCCATGGAAGGAAGGGGCTGCTGGGGAGGCCCCAGGGCTGATGGCGGGGCGGGGTGAAGAGGGATCTGCCTCCCAGTACTGCCACTTTCCTAGCTGTGTGACTTTGGACAAGTCATTTACTTCTCTGAGTCTTGGAGACCTCATCTGCCACATGCATATGATAATACTTCCCCCACACGGGCGAGGGAAAGAGCCCATAGGAAGTGCCCAGCAGAGGGCCCTGCGTGGTAATTGTTGGTTTCCTCCTAGTCCTGGGCTCATTCTGAGAGGGTAAAGTGTCCATCTTTTTGGCTCCTTTCTCCTGCTTTTAACTTCACATCCAGCTAGGACTTGAATCCAGAAGTCAGGAGCCGCAGACTCCCCAGTGGGCTGGCCAGGGCTCTGGCACAGGGCTGGGCTCTGCCCAGTGTGGAAGTGGTTCAGTGGAGGTCCCAGCTTGGCCATTCTTTTGCTGTGTGACTTGATTCAGGAACCCACCTTCTCTGGGCCTCCATTGCCTCACCTGTAAAACAGGGTTAACAAAGGACACTTTTGAAGAGTTGTTTAGTGCGCAAATGGGTGGATTAGGCATTATTATCGCCATTACTATTTGGGTCTGGCTGAGGAGGCTCAGGGAGGGCCCTGGAGAATTACATCTCATCTCGGCCTAGAGATCCTGAGAGTTTCTGGTCATCATATGTATTATTGCCATTTATGGGATGTTTCTTATATGCTGGGCTGGTTTTTATATGCTATTTTAAATGCATTATCTCATCTGGTCCTCCCAGTGACCCCGGCATTATGGCCCCTGCTTTATGGATGCAGGAACCGGTGCTGAGTAAATCAAGTGAGTTACCCAGAGTCATATAGTTACTTAGGAGTGGAGCTGGGACTCAGACCCAAGTCTGCTCACCCCAGGGCCCAAAGTCTTAGTGTGAAACTCTCTTCTCTCCCTCAACAAGACAGAGACTGTGTCCGAGTCTTCTCCGTCCATCTCCAACACCAGGCACAGGGCTGGTGGGGACTACTGGACTGTTTGCTGAATACACACACACACACACACACACACACACACACACACACACACACTGCACTCCCACCCAGGCCTGGTGCTCTAAGAGGCTTGAAGAGAGGAGACAATAGAAAGCAGGAGAAGGCCAGCACAGTGGTTGAGAGTCAGACAGACCTGGCTTTGAATCCCGTATCTATTGCTTACGAGTTGTGTGACCTTGGGCAAGATATTTAACCTCTTGGAGCCTCAGTTTCCCTACGTGTAAAATGGGGATAATGAAAGAACCTATGTGGCTCCTAGAGTTCTTGTGAGGGTTAAATAATGCATATGAGGCACATGGTGAGGACTCAGTGACAGTAATTATTATTGTTATTATTATAATTGTGAGTAGTATTTTGGGATTACAAAGATATCCCTCTTGGGACAGTGGAGACCAGGTCTAGGAGAGGCCAGCTGAGGACAGGCGAGTAGCAACCTAGTCTGACAGGTTCGGAAAGGCACCCGTAGGGTGACGGGAGGGAGGAGGCATCTCAGAAGTAAGGATGTACCTCCCTTTCCTAGTCATCTGCTTTCCTGCATACCCACTCTGTGCCAGGCCCCATGCTGGGCCTGGGGCACAGAGATGAATCTGTGTGGTCTCTGCCCCCGCCCCTTCTGGGAACTCAGTCTATTTGGGGAGGACACAGAAACCACCCACTCCACCTTTGATCGATGCACTGAAGTGTGAACTGTGACTATCTTCTCAGGCAAAGACCAGGAGGAAGGGAATTCCTGTGGAAGGAACTGCTTTGCCAAGGTGCAGAGCCACGACCTGCACTTGGGGGAAAGCGGCTGGGGAGACAGGCTCAGGAGAGTTAGGGGGACCTGACCCGGGGCTGTGGGGAGCCGTCAGATATGAAGCAGGGGGATGACATGGTCAGCCTTGTATTTTGGGGGAACCCCATGGTGTGGAGGGCTAAGGTCAACTCTCTAGGTGAGAGATGCTAGATGTGGGGCCTGGGACCGAGCCGTCCCAGGGTGCCCGGGGTGGGCAGCGGTGGGAGGGAGGTTCATTTAGGAGGCAGAGGCAGCCGACTGTGCCAATGGACTGGACTGGGCTGGCAGGAGACGAAAGAGGTGAGAGTGAGGTCTTGGGGGCTGGAGGGGCTGTGGCCTGCCCGGGTCTCTGGCCGAGGGACATATCTGAGAGGAGGAACCAGAGCTGGGTTGCGAGCTAAAAGCCACCAACCTTCGGCCTCAGCTGCCCCAGGCAGCAGCTGTGTCTGAGCTGGACACTGAGACAAGGCCTCTGGCCACCAGGGCCCATGCCCCCCACTCTTGTCTTGGGGGTCCTTTGTGGTGACCCTGGCTGGGTCTGGCAGGGATAAGAGCCAGGCGGGGGCTGTGTGGTACAGAGAAGCCCTGGGTTCTAGCCCTCCCAGTGTCACTGGCTTCTGGAAGTCACTTCCTCTCTCTTGCCCTCCTTTTCCTCGCCTTGAGAATGAGGATGAGAAAACCTGTTTTGCCTGCCTCAAAGATTGAGTGATCAAATGCAATTGGAGACAATAAATATTTATTGAGCGCTGACTGTGTACTAGGTTCTAGGGGCACAAAGATGACTCAGACAGGGTTCCTACCCCTCAGGAAGCATGAAGCACTTCAGAGTGAGCCCAGCCTAGCAAGCGGTTAACCCTTTCTAGGCATCAGGGAAAAAGATAGCTAAGCTGGGATTTGAAGGATAAATAAGAACTCTCTAGATGAGCAGTGGAGGGAATAAATTTCTAGGCATAGGGAACAGCATGTGTGAAGGCCTGGACCTATATAATGTGTTCAGAGTATGAAGTACTGTAGTTTGGTGTGGCTGGAGCATAAAGGGAGAGGAAGGCGGTGATGGGAGATGAGGCTGGACAGAGAGGGGGTGCCCAGAACCTGCAGGGCTTTGGGGACAGTCACTTTGGAGATGATCACTTGCTACCTTCTTCCTGCACCCTCAGAGCTGCGTACTCTCCTCATGGAGACCGCTTGGGCCCTTTCCACCCTGCTCCTCTCCCACCTTCCCTCCTTGTTCCCTTCTCACCCCAACCCTCGTCCGACCCAGTGGCTGCCTCTCTCAGGAGTCCGTAGCCTGGGTTTCCTGCCAGCTCTGCCACTTGTAAGTTGTGTGGCCTTCAGTCACCTGCCCTCTCTGCACCTCAGTTTCCACCTCAGTAAAAAGGGGACAGCAGGCCTTCCTCACAGGGAAGGCGGAGTCTTCAGTGAGCTAATCCCCACAAATGGCCTTGCCCAATGTCCACATGTCATGGGCACCCATAAAAGGGAGCTCCAATTACATCATCACTATTTGGACTTCTTGGTCTCCTTGGTCCCACCCACTCGCTTCCCCTGCCTCTCCTGGCAGCCCGCTCTGGCCAACAAAGGAAGGAAAGGATTAAGAAATAAGCCCAAATCTCCAGAGGGGTCCTGGCCCACTGCCGAGCTTGCTCCCTCCTGCCCCTTGCCCACCTTGGCCTCAGGCCCAATGACACTCAGCCTTGAGTGGGGCTGGGCTGGGCTCCCCCCAACTCCTCACCCCAGGGGCCCCTCCCTAGCTGGAGCCCAAAGCCAGCAGCAGCTTTGAAACAGGGATATATATTTTGAAAATATGTGGCTTTATTTTTTCCCCCCGGAAGCTGATAATCAGTCCTTTTTTTCTGAGTGACTGGGATAAGAGTGTGATGTCCTGTCTCTGTGGGAGGCCCCATAGTCTGGGCAGAACTGGATCCCTGAGCCTCCTGGATTTTACAATAGAGGCTAGTGACCAAGTCCCTTTTGCTATAGATGTGGGAACCTCAAATCAGAGCAGGCGGCTGATGGTGCAAGGTCACGCAGCAGGAGCCCAGGTCTCCAGTCCCTGTTTGAACTGTCCTATGAATGTTTGTGATGTGGTGACCTTGGCTGTCACTTATCTTCTCTGACCCTCAGTTTCCCCTGCTGTAGAAGGGGGTTAATTTTACTGTGAGGATTGGCAATAGTGTAGATAAAGCACTTAGTCCGTGCTCAGCACTCCGAGTCCTCAATGGTAGGTAGCTACTGTTCTTTTTTTTTTTTTTGAGGAAGATTAGCCCTGAGCTAACATCCGCTGCCAATCCTCCTCTTTTTGCTGAGGAAGACTGGCCCTGAGCTAACATTCGTGCCCATCTTCCTCTACTTTATATGTAGGACGCCTGCCACAGCATGGCTTGATACGTGGTGCGTAGGTCTATGCCGGGGATCTGGATCAGTGAACCCTGGGCTGCTGAAGCGGAACGTGCGAACTTAACCACTGTGCCATGAGGTGGCCCTGCTACTGTTCTTGCTATTATAACTGCTGCATCTAAGAACCTTCCGCTCTACCTCTTTCTAGTCTAGGAACTTGGAGTATTTGATACGGTATCTTGTTGAACAAATGACACCTCTTAAACCAGTTTTAAAGCCAGAGGCTCAGCATCTTTTACCCCACCCCCCACTTCCCTTCTCCTACTTGGCTGGAACACTCTGGCCTCACCCTCGGCCTGGTTTTGGCCCCTGCCCCCAGCCCATCTCTGCCCTCCTGGTGCCAAGCCTGCATGGTCTCTCTTCCAGGAGCCCCACGAGGGCAGGGTTGCCCTTCTGCAGCCTCCTCTGATCAAATGCCACTGCAGGCACTTTGGCAACATGGAGGGTCAGAAGGGTCCTGCGTTACCCAGGCAGAGGCTGAGGGGACAGACGGGGACTGTGAGCTCCCTGGAACTGTCCTCAGGGAGCTAGGACAACACTAAGACTTTTTCAGAGGCCAGGAAATAGGCCTAGAGGAGAAAACCTGGTCCACAGCCCAAAATGTGGTAGAGTAGAAGGAATACCAGACTGGGGCCGGAGGGCTGCGTCCCTCCCTGCTCTTCACGCTGGTAGAGTTTGGGCAAATCACTTGCCCTCTCTGAGCCTCCCATTTTCTGACTTACAAAAGGAAGGGGATGCACCGATGTCAGAGGTTTCTACTAATATTATAGGATTAAAGGAAGGATTTGGGAGCCAACAGACCTCGGTTTAAATCTCAGCTTCACCACTTACCAGCTGTGGGACCTCTAGCAAGTTGTTTAACCTCAGTGAGCTTCAGTTTTTTCCCTTATAAAGTGGGAAATATATTAGCCTTTTCTCATAGGATGACTTAAGGGCTAAATGAGATAATTTGGTAAAATGCTCCGTCGATAGCCTGCACGTTGGAATTATTGCTGTTGTTAGTCTACGATTAGTAGAAACAAGAAGAAATCAGTCAAGGCCGGTCAGAAAACAGTTCATTGAGAGGGCAGGGCTTAAGAAATATACAGGATTCATTCATTCATTCATTCACTGAACAAATATTTAGGATTTGCATAGACAGGACATAGAGAAGAGGAGCAGGGAGGCACCAGAAAGCTGGGCTCAAAAAGCCCCACCCATTCTAGCTGTGTGATGTGGGATCAGTTACTTTTCTTCTTTGGGTCTCACCCCCTCATCTGTCAAATGGTGAGAATAGGGAGCATAATCCTTATCTCCAGAGTTGTCCTAAGGCTTAACAGTGTTCAAATACACAGTGGGCGATCAGTTTGTGTCTGATTCCTTTCCTCTCCCAGCTCTGTTAATGACTGAATCTATGATCTCAGGCAAGTCCTTGAATATACTAGGCCTGCTTCCACCCCAGGGTCTTTGCACTTGCTGGTCCTTTGGCCTGGAACACTCTACCCCTGAACACTTTCATGACTTGTCCTCTTATGTCCTTAATTTTTTTTTGTTTTGTTTAAATGTCAGCTTCTCAGTAAGGTCTTTCCTGACTATCCCATTTAAAATTCTAATACCCTTTCCCGCCACAACACCCACAGTCCCTATCCTCCTTCACAGCTTATTTTTCTCCGTAGCACTTATCACTCTCTGACGTACTATATTTTATTGAATACTTTTTTGTTGTTTGTCTCCCCCTATTGGAATGTAAAGCTCAAGGATGACGGTGATCTTTTTCTGTCTTGTTCAGGGTTATGTCCCCTGTACCTAGAAGAGTGTGTGGCTCATAGTAGGTGCTCAATGAATATTTGTGGAGTGAATTAACGAATAAATGAAGCCTTTTCTTTCTGGGTAGCACTGTGCTGAGCACATAGTAGATTCTTGATAAATAACTGTATGAGTGGTCATCATCCTCTCCATTTGCCAGATAATACTTTGGCTGAGTCAACCCTGAAGCCCTTTTGCTTCTAGCATTTTCTGCCAGGGCATCAGTTTCGGTTGGAGTGCCCAAATCTTTTGTTCCTGAGCCTGCGCTATGCAGAATTTCTAGTTGGGGCTGTTTGGCTGTTGGGCCCACAGTAGTTGTTATGTCATTCTTCGTAATTAGCAGTTAGGCCCAGAGGATCGAGCTTTTTGTTTTTCAGCAGAAATCACAGCAGAGAGTGTGCCAGCCAGTGGGGGCCAGGCCTAGAGCAGCTTCCTCTGCAACTCCCCACTTCCCAGCTGCGGGTCCCTGGCTGAGGCAGGCCAAGGCAGAGGTGCCCAACGCTAGGGGCACCCGGGTAACCAGCTCAACTGCTGTCTTCCCCAGGCAGCATCCTGCCAAGTTTCTCCTCCACACCCTCAGCTCTCCAGCCTGGCCCAGTAGAGAGGAGGTTCCCCATCCCCCTGGGGGAGCTAGGTATAAGTTTCAAAATGTCCAGTGGACGGGGCATTTTCTGATGCTCAGGCTTCAGTATTATGGTTGGAGAAAATAACCCTGGCTTTAAGACTCAGGAACCCAGGTTCAAGTCCCTGCTTAGCTGCTTGGTTGCTGGGTCACCTTATGCACATCACTACCTCTCGGGCCTCAGCTTTCTCATCTGTCAGACAGAGATCAAGACACCTGCTTGGCCTCACGGGGGAAGAGAGGCAGGAAAGTGTAGCAGGCAAAGGATAGGGTTCTGGAGTCAGGCACACCTGGCTTCCCAACTATGCCCCTTCCTAGCTGTGTGACATTCAGCAAATTGCCTCACCTCTGTGACTTCAGTTCCCAAAACTATAAAATGGGATTAAAATAGTACCCACTCCATAGGATTGTCATGAGAACGAAATAAGAGAACGCAAGTGAAGTACCTAGGGACATAACGTGCACACTATCCATCTTTGCTGGTATTATTATAATGATCGTCATGGAAATGCAGGCCATGTATAAACTGTCAGAAGAGTCCCAGCACTAAAGCAGGTAGATGTTGGTTTGAATCCCAACTCTGACACTTACTAGCTGGGTGTTCTTGGTTTTTTACTTCTCTGAGACTCTACTTCCTCATCTGTAAAATGGGAATTATAATCAGACCTGCCTCAAGGTGCTGTCTTGAAGGTTCAGAGACATATGACATATAAAGTACTTGGAACAGTGGTTGGCCCATTTTATAGATAAGGAAGAGAGAAGAAGTGACTCGCCTGAGCTCACAGAGCATCTCAGTGGTGGAGCTTTGATCTGAACCCTGGTCTGCCTGCCTGGAAAGCCCACATTCTGTTTACCTCTTTTTGCCTTCACGCATGTATGGGATGATGGTGATTGTTCTTACTGTTGCTGGACTCATTCGTTCCGTGATCCCCAGTGCCCACACAGGGGAGGTACGCCATAAATGCTTGTGGGATGAAAAAAGGAGGGACCAGCGTGTCCTCACTTCCAGGGACGATTTTTTGGGGGGCTGAGGATTTTTTCTGCTTGGTTGACAGCAGATTTGAAATAAAAATCATGCTGAGGGCAGGTATGGGCTTTGTAATCTGCAGAACCCTTCTGTACATAATTTGATCCCTTTGGCTAAGTGCGAGACATCCTGGGAAGGCACTGCCACCTCCATGGGACTGGTAAGGAAATGGGAGCCCAGAGAGAGTGTTATGGATTGGATGTTGTGTCCCCTCAAAACTCATCTGTTGACGCCTTAAACCCCAATGTGGTAGTATTTGGAGATGGGGCCTTTGGGAGGCAATTAGGGTAAGATAAGATCCTGGGAGAGGGGCCCTCATGGTGGGATTAGTGCCCTTATAAGAAGAGACACCAGAGAGCTCCTTCTTTCTCTGCCACGTGAGGACAGAGCAAGAAGGTGGCTGCCTGCAAGCCAGGAAGAGAGCTCTCACCAGAATCTTGCCATCAGCCAGGGATGGGATGCTGATGATGGTTCCTATTGTTACTGGACTCATCTCATTCATTCTGTGATCCCCTGGCACTTTACCTTGGACTCCCAGCCTTCAGAACTGTGAGAAAATAAATGTCTGTTGTTTAAGCTTCCCAGTCATCGGTACTTTGTTATGGCAGCCTGAGCTAAGATAGAGAGCAAGTGACTTACCCAGCCACATAGTGAATTTAGGGCAGAGCTAAGCCTAGAACTTGTTTGTAGCCATTTCTCTCTTTCTTCCCCATGGAAACACTCCCAGTCACTGAAGGCTAAGAAATTGAGACTAGTTTAATGCTAGACAAACAGCTCAGGGACTGTCCTCCCACAGCAGCTTTGGAGGATCTTGGAGCAAGTCACACCCAGCTATCTCTGGGTGTCCAGGCCCCCTGCTTCCCTATAGCCCCTCCTCAGCCCTCTCCCAGGTGAGGGTTGGGCCAGGTTGCCTTCACCAGTCTTAGAAGGGGCTCAGCTAGCTGGAGGCACTGTGTCTTTTGGAAAACCCTCTAGGCCTCCAGGGTTCCCTGCCCTGGGGAGAGAGAATTAGTGGGTTAAACTTGAGTGAGCTTTGCTGGATTAGGGTCGTTAGGCTCACTCCAGCTGGTGAGAGAGGGGATTTGGGGAAGGCCATGGGGGGCCAGATCCTTGGGTCCCCCCTGGAATGTCCCAGGGCTACAATCAGAAACAGGCACAACAGCCTTTCCCTGGGGTCCTGGGACGGATGTTGGTGTTGTTCATTCATATCATTTCCAAACTGCTTTCCTGAGAGTGATATGAAAGCAGCATGGTGCAGAAGACAGTGGCATCAGACAGACCTCGTTTAAGCTGGGTGATGTTGGGCAAATCAGCTAAGCTTTCTAGGCTGTAGTTTCTTCGACTGTAATTGAGGCTGATAATACTTTGCAGGCTTGCTGTGAGGCTGAATGCAGTGATACATATCAAGTACTTAGTACCCGCCCAGCACATAGTAAATACCTAGTACATGTAGTTGTTGTTATTTTATTATTTTATTTTTTAAGGTTTATTGATTTATTTAATTAATTTATTTTTTGAGGAACATTAGCCCTGAGCTAACATCTGCTGCCAATCCTCCTCTTTTTGCTGAGGAAGAGTGGCCCTGAGCTGACATCCGTGCCCGTCTTCCTCTACTTTCTATGTGGGACGCCTACCTCAGCGTGGCTTGCCAAGCGGTGCCATGTCCACACCCGGGATCCAAACTGGCGAGCCCCAGGCTGCCGGAGGGGAACGTCCGCACTTAACCACTGCACCACCAGGCTGGCCCCTGTCGTGTTATTTTAATGATAAATTATCCCTAAGGTCCCTTCCAGCTCAGACCTTCCTGGGTTTTATGACTGTAGAATTTAGCTTGGCCTCCAGCTTTGCACGGGAAATGTCGCTGGAGTTGGAAGAAGGCAGTGAACAGAGTCCTGTCGTGGAGGTTGGAAGACTTGGGTTCAAGTCTGGGCTCTGCCACCCCTATGCTATGTGACCTTGGGCAAGTCCTTTCTAGTTTCCGGACTCATTTCCCCATCTGCTTAAAGTTAGCAGCATGGGCTTGGTGATCGCTGAGGGCTCATCCAGTTCTAACATCTTGTGAATCGAGGGGCCTAAAGGAACACCTGAGCAGCCATCCACCGGGTCCTTTTTTACAATTTCAACTTTTTTCCCCTCTGCCCTTATTTCTTGGGGTGTGTTCACAGCAGAAAGGATGTAACTTGCCAACTCCAGCGTATGTATTTTAATCACATTTAGTTTTTTGCTTTTAATGTGCACAGAAAACTTTTTGCAATGCAATTTGCTTAATGCAATTTTTGTAAGCACAGTGCACTGGATCAAAGAGGTCAAACCATGCTCTGTGTTTTCAAATATGAAAGGCAAGCTATTGTATAAAAGTACTGCATCTGCTGATTTCTTTTGCTTTTATCTCTGGAATGACCAGAACAGGCAGCCTTGTGTGCTATAATTTAAAAAATATGCTGCAGTCAATGCATCCTAAAAAAATAGTCATGGGTATGATTTAGATAAAAGGATGTTTGTTAAGTATCATATAAGAGAGAAAAATGGGAAATTATCTAAATGTCCAACAACAGGTTTAACTAAATTATGGTATATCCACTTGAGAGCACTGTGAAAAATGATGACTCAGTTGTTCACAATATATTGTTAGGTGAAAAAAGTCAGTTCCCAAACAATATGGACTAAATTTTTAAAAACCATTAGGTTGAACCGTATGCAATGGCTGATATTTGACCATTTTTAACCTATAAAATCAGCAGTTTCATATGACTTAATCTAAACAAAAAACGTACACGTATAAGAAAAGGTACTAGAAGAGAAGCCTTCTACCAGAATAGTGATGGTGGTTATTTCTGATTGATGGCTTTATGGTGAGTTAAATTTTTTCCTTCTTACTTAACTACATTTTCTATGAACAATTCAAGTATCACTACTAAAAATGATCCCCAGAAAGGCATCCACTGTATGAACGGTAATTCTCCTGCCCCGCTGCAGTGTGTTTATCATTTGTGTTTAAAAGGTTTAAAATGACTGCAATTTTACGGCCATGGGCAGGATGGAAAGCTCTACTCTTCGTGTACTTTTGGTACTAGGATTGGTTTTTATTCAGTAGTGACTGCTCAGAACACTTTGCTGGTGGGCCCAGCTTTTCAAAGCCCTCTTCATCTCTTGCCACCCCCTACAACAGACAAGTGTTTTCCATGAGCCCTATCACTGGGGCTTCAGGCCAGCTGTGTCCCTAATCCGCCCATGTCCCAGATTTGGGAATGGTTCAGACTCCAACTGTTCCCCCCTTCTACCCCCACGTTCTTCCAATCTCATCTCTTCCAGGTCATCGGAGGTCCCATCTACTGTCCCTGGGCTTCCCCACTGGTCAGCACCTAATTTCACCATCTAATTTCACCCTCTGCTGTACAGCTGGTGTTTGCTTTTGCTGGAGCTCAGTTTGCAATGGGGAAGGATTAGGACCCTTTCATGCCGTCTTTTTTCTTTTTGTTTTTTTCCTCAGTGCCCTTGACCGCTCCAGGGGCTGACAGGCAGCTAGCAGGGCCTGTATTCCCTAGGAAGGAACAGGAGGGGTGGTGGGGGAGGCATTGGCGGGCTCAGCTGGCAGGCGGGATTGAGATGGCCCCTAGAGACCGCATCCTGGGGCTTGGAGCACGGCACAGCCGCCACCCAGATGTGAGCATGGAGCAGGCAGGGCAGGAGCTGAGTTTCTGCCTAGGAAATTAGCTTCAGAGATGGTGCTTGGGAGCTTTACCCTTGGTACCCAATAGCAGCCTCTACAGGGGAAGCTGGAGTGGAATGTCCGGTTTGCAGAGGCCTCTTCTGAGAGGTCAGATGGAGTAAGGGTCGGTTCTCTGTCTTCAGATTGGGCACTGCTCATCTCCCCACCCCCTACTCGGTGGTGAGCCCAGCTACCCTCAGGCATTGGGTACTCGGCCTAGCAAGTGATGGTGTGCACCTAATTAATAACAAAAATCCCTCAACACACGGGTAGCACTTTACAGTTTATGAAGCCCTTTCATCTCCAGGCTAAGAATTAAAAACCAGGACTGGAGTTCAGGTCTTTCAGATTCTAAAGCCTGTGTCACCAGTGTTTGGTGTGGTGTTGCATGGCGCTCTGAATTGGAGAGTGGTTCATGCCTGCCATCTGTCTAGCTGTTTTCTGCTAGCCCGAGAGCGCTACTTTCTTCAGGGTGATGATTATTAAATACTACACACTCCGTGCATCCAGCTGAACCTCTTTAAGTAGGATGTGTCATTGGTTAGCACTTTATGGCATAGAGAATACTGGTTCTCATGAACCTGAATTTGCTGGATAATGTGGTGGTGGTGGTGAGCTGGCTGGTGATCGATCTTCAAGATTCATCCTTTCTGGTACCAGATTTCCAGGTCTGAGGCACAGGGGAGGTAGGGCAAAAGCTCCCCAAACCAAAAGCACAGCTGAACCTGAGGCAGGAGACCAGAGTAGTCAAGAACAGGTGTCTCACCCTGGTACACAGAATGACCTTGGCCAAGTCACTTGACTTTCCTGAGCCTCAGCTTCCTTATATATAAAATAGGGATAATTCATTTACTCGTCCAACAAATATTTATTGAGTGTGCACTGTTCCAGGAGATGAACAAGAGGGACAAATTCCCTGCCCTCCTGGCGTTTGCAGTCATGTGGGTCTAAACTGCAGCAATTTATTGAGAGGGACAATAAACAAATAAATCTATAGTAGAAAGTCAGGTAAGAGTGAGTGCCATGAAGCAAAATTAAAGCAGGGCACGCGTGTGTGAGTGGAGGCTGTTTTCGATAGGGGTGTCAGGTGGTCCTCAAGGGGTTCTTACATGTTTCAAACAGGTAATTCACATACTGTGCTCAGTTCAGTGCTGACAACAATTGAGTGCTTAACAAATATTATGTCAACCTGCTCCACACCTCTCAGTCCATAATTTAGTCTCCAAATAGCAGTAATAATTAACACTTACGTAGATCTTACATTTAGACACTGTTTTAAGCCTTGTAGATATTTTAACTCGTTTAATTCTTACAATAACTCTTATGAGGTAGGAACTGTTATCCCCTTTTATGGGGTCAGAAACAGGCACAGAGAAGGCCAAACAATTCGGGAAGGCTGGAGGCTGAGAACTGAACCCAGGTGGTCTTCCTAGGGGCTGAGCTGAGATGTGAGGGGGCTGTGATTAGATGGAGATCAGGAGACAGTCTAGCTGGCGTATACAGGCTGTGATGTCAGGCTTCTTGTCCTGGTAGGTCTAAGCCTCTCTTCTTCATCTCAAACATGGGAATACCAGAAACTATCTGACCTTATAGGGACCATGCTTAAAACAAAGGCTTCTTTCTGCCAGCCTGTTCAGAGATCAGCCTGGCATGGAGTGAGAAGGGTCAAGGGGCCTCTGAAACTTCTGAAAGGAAATAAGGGCACATCAGGCAGTTGTCAGAGCAACCCAAAGTTCGGCTGGAGACTAGGCCTTGAAGCTAGGTTTTTATTATTTTGTGGGTGCCAGGGCGAAATTAGGAGACCCATAAATGCAGAAGACAGCTGAAATCTTGGCGTGGCCACAACACAGCTTCCATTTCAGGCCTTACACAGCTGCCAGGAGAGGTAAATTCTCATCGAATGTCAGGTTGGAATAGCGCCTCGAGACGGTCAAGTTAGTAGATGGAGAAACTGAGGCCCAGAAAACCTGAGTGACTTACCCAAGGTCACTGGGTGCATTAGGGGGCAGTCAGCTGGGGCAGCCTGGCAGCAACCTCGGCTTTCCCTGAGGCTTCCAAATCTCGGTCTCCCACCTGGCCCTCCTCCGGCCGGAAAGGGCCTCACCTTGGTCCGGGACACTAGAGGCCTCACTCCCCACGTGGGTGCTGCAGGGGCCAGGAACACCGGGACTCCAGAGCGGGTTCGACTTGCGCGTGCGCACACGCTGCCGGCCCCTTGCCGTTCCCCCTTTTTCCCGCCCCTCCCCTCTCCTTACCGGCCTAGGGGAGGGGGGCAGCAGGGGGCGCCCGAACTTGGCCTCAGCCAATGGGCTGACGGGCCGCGGGCCCGGCCCCCTCCTTCCCTCCCGCGCCGTCCAATAGAAATTTACTACAATGTTGTGGCGACCGAGGAGGAGGGGCGCGCGCGGGCGGGCTGGCTGCGGGCCGGGCCGGCCTCGCCTCGAGGAGGGAAGGCGGGAGGGCGCGCGCCGGGGCCGCCTGCTCGCTCCCTCGCTCGCTCGCTCCCTCCCTCCGCCGGTGGGTTAGTCAGTCCGTCAGTCCGCCAGCAGCCGGCGGGCCCGCGAGCCGCAGAGGGCCCGAGCCGCGGACGCCGGCGCCTCTTCCAGCCATTGTTCGTCGGGCGGCTGCAGCGGCGGGCGCAGGAGCCCGGGCCCCAGAGCCACCGGTGAGGCGAGGCGGCGGCGGGATCGGAGCTGTCCCCGAGGGAACGGTCCTGGCGGCCGCGGCGGCGCCGCAGCCTCTTTGTCTGCAGCCCCCCGCAGGCCCGGGGCCGGGGGCGCGGGCTCTCCGGCTTCTGCACGCCGGAGGCTGGGGGGCCGGAACCGGGACGCGGCCGGCCTGAGGAGGGAGGCGGGGGTTCGCTGGGGAGCGGCTCAAAGTTAGGCTTGGGGTCGGCTTTTGACGAGGGGAACTCAGCTCTGTCTGGTCTGTCAATCACTGGAGAGTGGGCAGGAGCCTCGGGAGGAACCCCCATGGGGGAGATTTGCAGGTTTCGGGCGGTGAAGGTGTTGGGTGCAGCCGCAGAGCGGTTTCTTCGTGACGAGGCAGCGGGGCTGCCCGGGGAAGTCAGCCTCGATCTGGGGGGGGGGGGCGGGGGCGGTGCAGGGAAGCCCGCGAGGACTTGAAGGCCTTCCCGCCATTGACACTCGCATCATTGAGAAAATTCCCAACCCCGGGGCGCAAAGGCGCTCCCCCTTGGGCTTCACGGTTCCCAGCGACCAAAGGGTTAAATCTATTCTTTCATCATCGTGACCTCCTTTTTCAGTTCGCGCATCTGTCGGCTTGGAAGTATTTCCTCCTGCTGGCTGGGCTGCTTGTACCTGCGGAGGGGCTGGATCTGGGCTCGCCCTCCGAGATTCATCACCCGGCCCTTCTTCCTGTGGCGGGGGCGGGAGTGGGGCGGTGGTACCAAAACAGGGTTATTCTTCCCAGGAACGGGCATCCTCTGGAAGGAGAAAGTGATCTCACGTGAAACAAATTGCTGACGGATTGGTTTCTGGCCACATGATAGGACTGTCATCCTGTTGTTTCTCGAACTGCACTCTACCAGAAATGACTAGTCTGGGGAGACTTGTCGTTTTTTTTTTTGGCCTGTATTGCTGATTAGGAGATAGTTTTTTGTTTTTCTTTTTTTAAGAGATGTCGAGCTTTTTTTAGTAGTCTGGGTGATTTCACAGCTGCTATTTTGTTCTTTCTGTTTTCAGGGAAAATTGCAAGAAATGGTTGTCTTGTGTCTTGGATATTATTATAGTGGGTTTATACTCTCTTAAGGTTATAATGTACTCAGGGCTGTTGCTCGTTACTGTTTCCTCAGTCTGTATTTCTCATTTCTGTATTCTCAGTCCTGGCAAAAATTCTAGTTGGTTTGACCCTTTTTTAATCAAGCAGATAAATATATCTCTCCTTTATATAATTCTTCTTATCTCAATTTTGTTAGTGTAGCCTTCACCCTGACTTTTTATGGAAACTTGATGTACTCTTCATTTTCCTTTTCTGTAAAAAGGGAAACATAATAAGTTCTTTGCCAGCTGTACAATTTTTGGTTTTATAAAATAGTTTCTTGGGGTGTTATTAATATAATCTGTGTAGAGTACCTAGCAGAATATCTGGCACACAGTAAGCACTCAATAAATGACATTAAAAAATGGATGTAATAACTGAACATCAGATTGCCTTGGAATCAAAGTGCTAAGTCAGAGTGCTTTCTGCAGGACGGTTATAGTTAAGGTACAGATAGGTGTTATTCGGATCCCTGGGGAAATTGAAGTCTGGTATATCTTTGCCACTGTTGAAGTGGACTCACTGGCAGACCCAAGCTCAGCCTGCTAACTTTCTGATTCCTCTTGCTTCTAGAAACAAAACTACTCTTTTTTCCTTGTATAATTGAATTCAGGCTTAGAAGCAAATGTTCTTAATCTTTAGGCCTCACCCAAATTCTCTCAACATTTATACCAGTGTTTTATATCAAATATCTTATAGGTAAGTTCTTGCACAAAATGACCCCGATCTACATTTCCACCTTTATTCTCCTTTTTATGTACTTGTGTTTTCCAACCAAAAAGAACTGCACAGTAGTAACCCGTGCCGTCCCATCTCTGTACCTTTGGCCATGTGGTTCCATCTATGTTTGTCGTATATATTCCTCCTGACTGTTTTCAGTTCTCTCACATTAAAAATGTTCCATATACTAGTAATTTGAAGTGTGGGGAACAGTTCTCTATGTGGAAGGAAATTGAGGGGATTTTTGGTTTTGTTTTGAATTTTATTTGAGCTTCATTAGTGTGGCCAGCCAGTTGAATTTTCTTTAACTAGGATTCGTTAAAAGGATTTTGGTCCTAAGTGCCCCATCAATGTTAGCCCTTAGTGGTAGATGATGGCTGATGATAAATTAAGAAAACCTCTTAGACTCCCTTCCATTCTACTTAGAGCCAAGAACTCCACCAACTGACAAGTTTACTGCTTAGAGACTCTGGCTGTCAGCCAATACACTAAGCTAGTTCAAGAAAGTTTTCTCTTTTAGGTGGATCTCGCTGCTTGCTTTCTGCATCTCTTCTCTTTCTTTGTGGTCTAAGGGCCAACATTTCCTTAACGTTTGTTAAACACTCAAATCATATTTATTATATTCAAGTAGTAGATATCTTGCATATGTTTTAAAGTAGGCTTATCCTCAATATAATATGTAAAATAACATGAAATAATAATTTATGTAATATTAACCAAATAATACACAGGTCTTCCTCTTTGAGTGTTTAAAAGTACTTTCATCTTATCTCCTTAAGAAACACTTCTAAGGTAATATCTAAGTTAACAAATAATTTAAAATGGTCCTGCCTCTTCTGAAAAAAATGGTTGTGGCATTTTGTTCAGATATGACCTATATCTTTTTCCTGTTACTCTCTTTTGTCAGGTTTGTGCCCCACATTTAAAGTTCACCTGTGTGATGTTTTCTGGTGTGCAGCTTGAGTTGAACATTTTTGGAAATTACAGAGCTTGTCTTCCATTTCATTCCTTAGTTTATGATCTTAATTTTAAACAAATTCATATTATGGGAGATAATGTGCTTCTAGTACTGTTTGCTTTCCTTCCTCCTGTTCCTAAGAAAGCTTTGGAGTTAAGCTTGTCAGAAGTGTTGCCTAAAAGTCACAGGGTTCTTGAATTCTCTGCAGGTGCTTTGACATGCTTACCTGTAGACTGTAATTTAAAATACGTGGTCTGTAATTTGTGATGTGAGTGAGTGGCCTTGCTTATATTGTTTTCTGAATGTCCAAATCCAATTTAATTTGCTGATCTGATTTTATGACTTTAGCATATCAATGGCTGTCAGGGGCTGCATTTGGTTCTGCAATCAAGAGGAGGGTATGTTATTTAGACCACAGTCTGTTTCCTTGTAATCTAAGAAGCAGGCCAGCCCCACTGCTGCCAGAGTATTTTTCCAAGAGTCTCATCAGATTCGTGATTGGTCACATGCATATCCAGATACAGATTCATCGCTGTCTCTAAAGGACTTGTTTTTTTCCCCTGTTGCTTGAACATGGAACCACCTTATTTTATTTGTGAGCTAAACAATAACAATTCTAGCTTTTTTCTTATGAATAACTTTGCTTTTTTCTCTGAATAACACCCCTAAAGATGAAACTTTTAAAAGAGGCCTCTGAATTGATCAATTAAGGGCCTTATTTATGTAACAAATCTGGAATTATTGGAAGGTTATTGACTCTTTGCATTTATAAGAAGCTTTTAGTTAGAGAAGAGCCAGATTCTAAATATATGTGTTAATTTTTTTTATTTGTTTAAATTTGTTGATATGTCACTAGTGGCTTACTGTGTGTCCTTTTTATGAGTGGGTTCCTGTGTGTTCAGTAAAATGCAGTGCAACAAATACTCTTGTATACACACTGGGTTAGATTATTATTTTGATTTACTCTGCTGCTATTTAATGAATACACATTGAGAAGGATAAAGAAAAAAGCTATAGCAATGAACAGTGTTCAGAAATGGAGGCATTGGAAAGAAGAACTTTGTTATTTTATTTTGAGGGCTGATCTTATTTAGAATTAACTGCCTCACTGAGACTACTTCAACTCCTGGTTTTAGGGAAGTTTAGTGGGACAATCTGATTATGATGAAAGTCTGTTTACACTTACTTTTGCTAATTGTTTTTACTTAGAGGGGATTGTACCCACCTTGAAGTCTTCGAAAATAAATTGGCTAGCTCTGTGAACTTTAAAGAAAAGCAATATACCTTGGTGTGGCCAACACAAGTCAAGGAGTGACATGGAGAGGCTTTAATATACCCAACCTCCAATCTTCATCAGCTTTCTCCAAAGTCACCCTAAGGAAATATGCTACCCCTAAAAGTCCCTTCTATATAGAAATTCCAGAGCCATCCTGGCATCATGTTTATTATTTATTATTTTATTATTGCATTTATTAAGACCAGTTCTCATTTTACAATTACCTCTTATCTCCAAGATAAATCCTTATGAATTCAACTGTGATTGTGATTGAATTGCTGCTCTCTCCTTCCACGGCTGAGATCTCTGGGTCACTTCCACCCACATTACTGTAGGCCGTCTTCTGTCATTCTCAACTCTCAGGGCAGTCTCTATTAAGATGGTTTCTAAGTTAATGTGGAGTGGAGCTTGGGAAGGGTTAAAGTAATCTTGGCAGAGTGGTTTGGAAGAAGCAAGATTGTCTGGTAGAATGGATAGCAACTATGACTAACTATTGATATTGATAAATAAAATTGAAAGAAGCAGTGGATGCTGTTTTAATATTATCATCTAATTCTATCTATATATGTATATCTATAATTCTCTTATGTTATCTAAGAATATTATCTACTAATAGGGACAGGAATACCTCCATTTCTTTTTGGAAATAGGTAGAAATAATAAGATAAGATAAAATAAAATAGGATATAATACATACTCCTGTAGTTAATTGTAATTTATAAATACAACCTGCCTGCTCCTTGTGCTTCCATCCTCTACAAAAGTCAGCCTAATCTGAATAAACTGTTGGTAGGCCTTCTATAGGTCTGAATTGTAGCACTGGACACCACATAGAATGATGTTTACATACTTTCTACATTAATATTCACTTAGAAAACTTTTGTATTATGTTTGATAATATCTGCATTAAACCATAAAACAGTTATGACATAAAAGTTTTGAGTGAGAAACTTTTAGTGATTTAACAACATTAAAGCATAAGGTTATTTTGAATTGGTTAAATTTAAGCTTGTGACCCACAAGTGTGATCAAAGTGTATACTTTTGGTAATTTATGAATATATAGTATTGTGCCAAGGTTTAGTTGCGATTGCTATTCAGCTATTGCTTAATGATTACATAAATTAAGTAACCCTATTAGAATAATTTTAACACAATGAGATCTTAGCAGTATATCTCTGAGTACATCATCTTATAAAGATATGCTCTTTTAATTTATATGTCAAGCATTTAGCAATTTGAAGTTCTACATATATGCAAGTGAACTGTTTCACCTTGATAATACACTTGGAAGAGATGGTTGAAATTCATTTCCCCCACCTAGTTTTGGCCATATGGACACAGGCAGTACTACTGTCAAGAGCTCCAAGGATTTAAACCCTCAAGTTTTACCTGCCAACCATTTCAGCATGTAATAGGGACACATGGAAGGCAGCTTAAAGTAAAGGCTTTTTTTTGCTACCACCCACTAGCTCTTTCTTGCCCTTTTATCCTTTTAATGACTCAGAGGATCGACACTGTTGCTGACTTACTACCTGCAGAGTCCTGCTAATCTTGATGGAATTATGTAATTATATAAGCCTTTTGCGTGGTGTCATATGATGTTGTATATATGTCCTCCCACACGTGTGTCTTTAGAGTAATTTCTTTCCATCTGGCGTTGGAAATGAGCTCTTTGTGAGGTTATTTTTAAATCTTCAAGCTTTCTGGCATCCTCAACACTTGAAATAACACAATTGCTTTTGAAGGCAAGAAAATCCACGTAGTATATTTAGTGGTTTTTTTCCAGTGAAAATGTAAATAGTATTTTATTTTTAAAATCATATCCTGTGTTCCAAACAGGCAAAACATGTATTTTATGTTTACATAGTCTCCAGATAATTTTGTTAGATAGGAAATAGTCAGTTTGTTGCCAAGTAGATAAAGTAAAGGAGAAGTTCTTAAGAGAAAGGATGCCAAGAGTAAGAAACCTGTTAGAGGAAAAAGGTTTCAAAGATATTTTATTCTCTGAAGGTTTATTGGTATCCTTTTCTGAACTCTTGCACCATTTATTTGTTGTATACCAGATTTGTCATGTGTTGTTTTATATTTCATATAAAACTGTTATTCCCCAAAGAGATTGTCAGCTTCTAGGGGGCAGAGGGTTGATACCATGTCTTTCATTGCTCTCTCCATCGCCCCAAACACAGATATTGCTTCGTACAGTAGCTCGATACGTAACAGGGGACACACTAGACATACAGAGGTGTAGTGAGAATTTGAAATGCAGGATAATTAAGATTTAAGACCTAGGTTACAATTCTCACTGCTTCTCATTGCCTCTCTCTGTATGTGTATGTGTGTGTATCATATTTTCTTGGATAGTAAGTCATGCAGATATCATGACACTTTACTTCTAAAACACTTCAGTATGCATCTGCGAAGAATAAAGACATCCTACATAACCACAAATACCATTATACCTAAGAAAATTGACAATATTTCCATAATATCAACCAATATTCAATCCATATTTAAAAAAGATTGGTGTCATCTACTTAGTAAGATTCACCCAATAATTCTTTTTTCTCCAGATGCTGTTTTTGTCGACTTATGCTTGCTAGTTGTATTGTCTCTGACATGACTTTGAATGAACACTGGTTAACAGGAAATGTTCAATAGTTAATGTACTCCCTTTGGTCTTTTGTAAGATTGAAAAGACTAGCAGTGGAATGAATGACTGCATAATGATCATAGCATCATATTTAAATAAATATACTAAAGAATTTGTCCAGTGGCCAAAGGGCAAGGTGATTTTGTTTGATTTTGGTTTTAGATTTTTATTATGCCTACTTTGGTAGGCAGCCTTTAGGATGGTCTCCAGTGATCCCTGCCTCCTGGTATTCATGCCCTTGTGTAATCCCTTCCCCTTGTGTGACCTGGACCTGGTGACTTACTTCTGATGAATAGAATACAGCACAAGTGGTGGGAGTCACTTCCAAGATTAGGTTACAAAAGGCTCTGGCTTCTGTCTTGGGCACTGTCATCTTGGGCACTCTCTGGCTCTCTTCCTGTCACTCGGATCACCTGCCGCGATATCCTAAGAACATTCAGGCAGCCTATATAGAGGCCCACGTGGTGAGAAACCAAGTCTGTCAGCAGCTATGTAAGTGAGCTTGGAAGCAGATCTTCTGAGGCCTGACAGCAGCCATGTGAGTGAGCTTGGAAGCAGATTCTTCAGGCAGAGTTGAGCCTTGAGATGAGTGCTTGCCTGAAACTTCGTGAGAGACCCTGAGCCAGAGGCACTCAGCTAAGTCATGCCTAAATTCTTGACTCACAGAAGCTGAGATAATAAATGTTAGTTGTTTTAAGCCACTGAGTTTAAGGGGGTAATTTCTTGTATGGCAATCAACAAATACATCTACCATTTATTAATTTAATAAATATATATCTTTTGCAGATTTTATTTTTCCTTTTTCTCCCAAAGCCCCCTAGTACGCAGTTGTATATTTTTAGTTGTGGATGCTTTTAGTTGTGGCATGTGGGACGCCGCCTCAGCATGGCTTGACGAGTGGTGCCATGCCTGTATCCAGGATTTGAACCAGCGAAACCCTGGGCCACCGAAGCAGAGTGTGCGAACTTAACCACCCGGCCATGGGGCCGGTCTCCAATTTAATAAATATTTATTGATCATCTCCTATTTACCAGGCAGTGTCCTAAGTGCATTGGGATGTACAGTGAATAAAGTAGAATAGAAGTGTCTGCTCTTGTGGAGCTTGCATTTTAGTGGGAGGGGACAAATAATAAGTCTACAAATCAGGGATTTTAGTGAGGGTCAGGGAAAGCAGGATAAGGGAACAAAGAGTGAGGGAGGTGGGGTGGATATTTTAGATTGGTCAGAGACCTCTCTGATAAAGTGACTTTTGAGCAGAGTCCTGAGTGGTATCTGGAGAAGAGCATTCCAGGCACAAAGGTTAAGCATATTTGGTGTGTTTGAGAAACATTAAGGAAGCCAGCCTGGCGGGATCAAAATGATCCGGGGGAAAGTGATAGGAGTTGCGTTCAGAGAGGTTGTAGGAGTTTAGAGAGGTTGCAAGTAGGAGAAAGAGCAGATCATGTAGAGTCTGTTGCCTATGCTGTGGACTTTGCAATTTTTTCTGAGACAGGAATTCTTAGGAGGATTTTGAGCAGAGGAATGGCATGATCATCCACAAAGAGCAGGACCCTGTGGGTGTTTGTGACCACAGAAATGTAGAAGACATGACCCCTGTCCTAAGGAAGTTTAATGATCTAGTATTAGTAAAAATGACTGGGCATGCACAAAAAAACTTAGGAATAGGGGCGCTGTGTCATGGAAAGACGTGGTTATGGGAAAAGCAGAGAGTAAAACCTGCGTTAAAATTCTGACTCTTCAAGTTGGTTTAACACGTTTCAGCCACTATTGACTGGGTGGTATTATATGCCAGGTAAAATGATAATGGCAGTATTTATTGATGACTTACTATGAGCCAAGCTCTGTGCTGTGTGCTTTATAGGTATGACAGGGGTATTGAAGAGTGTAGGCTCCAGGGCTAGAATGCCTGGTTTTAAATTTTAGTTGTGTCACTCTTTAGCTGGTGACCGTGGGCAAGTTACTTAACTTCGGTACATCAGTTTACTCATTATATAACATGGAGATGATAAAAATACTTACTTACCTTTTAAGATTGTTATGATGATGAGTTAATATACGTGAAGTATTTAGAACAGTGCCTGGCACCAGGTAAATGCTAGCCATTATTTTTGCATTTAAGCCTCACCCTATGGGAAGTAGGTGTGATTAATCCCATTTTGCATTTTAAGTAGCAGGTTAAAAGTAAAGTAACTCCTCCAAAGTTACACAACTAGCATGTGAAAATTGGCTTCAAAGTGATGCACCTTTACTTACGCAATATGTCCATGAGCAAGTGGGGAAGGAGAGATTTGAATGCAGGTTTCCATCAAAGCTCATGATTTCTTAATGATTGTGATTTTGTGAAAGTACGTTTCAATGCCTCAGTTTCCTCTTCTGTAAAATGAGGATAATATTCACATTACATAGAATACATAGTAATAACAAACGAAAACAAACCTTGCAGTGTGCCTGTGCATCTTGACCCATGCCTTTTTTCTACTTAAGTTGGGTATCTATGTGTCTATATGATTATTATATATAAATAAATAAATAGATAACTATATAGAAATATGTATGGTTTTGTCTAGTGGTGATCTCTGGATTTGATTCAGACTTTCACTGTAGCATTTTTAAGCCTGAGTGTGAGTATTCTAAAGACCCATTTCACAGCAAGTCAGGCTTCATAGCTTCATTTCCGGGTTGGTACATGGTCATGTGGTTGATGTCCCCATTGTGCTTTTATCTTTTGCAGCAGATGTGAAAGTAAACATACGAGGTTGAAAAACAGGAAGGGGTTTGGCTGATGTTCGTTGCGAGGGTGTTTTTGCGGGGAAACTTGTACACAAGCCACCTGAAATCTGAAGTGCCTTGAATCTTTGTGACTTTTAGCAGACACAAAAAGATATTAGACCTTATTGTTGTGAAGTAAATAAAAAAGCAAATGATTTTGCAGTTTAATGAATTCATGAATTGGCATATATTTTTGCTTTTAAATATATTGGAGAAGTGAGATAGTTGTTCCTCTTTTTGTTCGAAACGGAGAACTGATGTATATAACTTTATAATCACCCCAATTCCGTGTTCTTTTTTCCTGTGGAATAAGTTTTCAGTAAGGAAATAGAGAGTTTGTTGTTGTTGTTGTATATCTCTTCTAGCATCGTTACGCTTGAGCTTCTTCAAAAGCCGGAACTTAAGATATCATTTTTCTACTTGGCTCTTGTCTTTGCTCCTAAGAAAAGGCATTAACACACATCTAATGCTAGCCGTATATCACGTACTACTCACTAAGTGCATATATTAAATTTAAATATTTCCTTCTTTGACATTCAATCCACAGTGAGTTTTTATTGCTTTGGTGAAATCCCTCCCTCTTTCCCTTCTCCTTCCTTCTCCATCCCTCCCTCTCTTTCTTCCTCCTCCTTCTCCTCTTAAATGATTCTCTCCCATACTTTTGCTCAACAGTTTCTATTAATAGTATTTCAGAGGCAGTGTCATGTAGCAGCCAATAAGGATATGGATTTTGGAATCAGATAGACCTGGGTTTACAGTAAGGTTGTTTCTGATAGGAAAAAACTGCTTTCTGTCTTGGTAAATAAAAGCCAGGATCCTCCAGAGTTGGCTTTAGAAGGAGATTCTGCACATGGAGTGGAATAATTGGAGCTCACAGCAAGGACTTTTGTTCCCAAAGATTCCCCTTTCCCTGGAGAATCCCTTGCTGGCCTCAGGGAGTGTTGTTTTCTCTTTAATTTTCTGTCCCAGAGGTGAGTCTTCTCTTAATACTCCTGTAGTATACAGCTGAGACCAGGCTGCAACGTTTAAGCACAGTTACTAGTATGCTTCTGCATAATCTGGCTCACAAGATAAAAGTCCTCTTCAATTGTGGTCTTCTCTTGGGATACCTCCCTTCTTGACTGCAACATATAGATCTGCCTTCCAGTGGCAGGAACCATCTCTCAATCTTCTACCTGGGAGTCCCTACAGCATGTCCAGATTGCTCTTAATCCAGAGAAGAAGGCCTAGAAAAAAAAGGGATTCTCTATCTTGCCAACCTGTGGTTATATTTGAGAGAGGACCCATTTCTTCCTTGTAATCAACACTAGGTCTATACAACCTTTAAGAGAGACCACAGTCACCCCTAGAATATCTTAATTCCCATTCACAAAAGAGAAACAAAAACAGGAGAGGGGTTTGGGGCAGAGTGGGAGGGGCAGTTCCTTTTAACCATCTACCCCAGATTATATAATCTCTGATCATAGCTCAGTATTGTAGCACTAAATAGTTCTCAATAAATATTCCCTTCCCTTTCTTTGATTTTTTGATTCTTAACACCATTTGATACCCTAGCAGCTACCCTTTAGTTTGTTGTAATTTTATCTCAGTTTTGTTTGAGGAGATCCTAGAACTTAATTAGGTCCAAAGTTTGGCTGAGGACAGCAGTGATAGACATAGCTTGGTGTGACTAAGATGAAACACCTGGTGCCATGAGCAGGCTAAGTTTAAATGTTAAAGGAGGTGTCTTTTGTATGACAGACTGTTAATTCTGAAAGGGGATATAGAACAAGGCTATCGATACAAGGTTCCTGGGCTTATTGTTAAGATAGGAAGTGTAATAGAGTCAAAGACCTTTGGAGTCACAGACCTGATTTAGAATCCTGGCTCTGAAACTGATTAGCTGTGTGCTTTTGGGCAAGTTACTTATCCTTCCTGTTTCTCAGTTTCTTCATTTGTTAAATTTATGTAACATTTAACATGATATGCCTACCTTTTAGAACTGCCAAAAAGATTGGAAATAATATGTAATATTATTTGTAATGTGACATGGTGCAAGCACATAGTGGGTAATTAATGAATAGGAACTAATTATTATTATTATTTTAAATGACATTCCTTTAAATCTAGCTTGTACTTATATATGTTCTGACCTTGGCTTTTTTTTTTTTTTGACAGATTTACTGAGATATAATTAACGTGCTGTACAACTTACCACTTACTGTATACAATTCAGTGTTTTCTAGTATGTTCACAGGGTTGTGCAGCCATCCTCTCAATTAAATTTTAGAACATTTTTATCTTGCCCCAGAAGAAACCCCATACCCATTAGCAGTCAATCCTCACTCCCCACCTTGCAACTGCAGAGTAGGCAACCAGTAACCACTTTTGTCTCTATAGATTTGCCTGTGCTGGACCTTTCATATAAATGTAACATACAATATAATTAGGCATCATCTCTAACAAAATTAGAGATGAAAACAATATGTGGCCTTTTGTGACTGGCTTCTTTCACTTCACATATCTTTTTCAGGGTCCATCCATGTGATAGCATGTATTGATAGCTCATTCCTTAAAAAGGTATTCCTTAAAAAGGTTGCTGAATAATATTCCATTATAGTGGATGTATACATTTTATTTATTCATTCATCAGCTGATGGATGTTTGGATTGCTTTCACTTTTTGACCATTATGAATGATGTTGCTGTGAACATTCACGCATAAGTTTTTCTGTGGACATATATTTTCATTTTTCTGGAGTGTATACCTAGAAGTGGAGTTGCTGGGTCAAATGGTAACCCTCTGTTAACATTTTTGAGCAATTGTACTTGACTTTTTTAACCATTTTTTCTCTTTGATTGCATGGTCTCCTGTTTTCTGTCAGCCATCTTCACTGTTAGTTACTGATAGCTTGCTGAACCTTCTTATTGTTTAGCTCTATCCCATCTTGCTTAAATAGATAATGTCATTGCAAATTAATCTGTTTTTCTATAGTATGACCTATCCATGAGATATTCTTTTCCGTTTCATCACCTTTTTTACCTGTTATTTCTCTCTGGCTGAATATGGTTTTAAGAAATAAAAGTTTTAAATAAAATTCCACTGAAATTTGATCCATGCTCTTGGTATCTTGTACCTGGTGATGAATGATACCCAAGATCTATGATAGGAGGAGAGGTTTTTAATACAATGATACTAAAAGCATGAGGCAGGTTAATTATTCCATCAGTATTCAAAATGCTTAACGACAGCGGCTTTTTAAAGAAAAATAGTACAAAATTATGAATACAAAATTAGAAATGAAAACAAATGCTTATTTAGAATGAGAAATAATCACAACAGATTACATGTTTTAAAAAGCTGAGGGGCCAGGCCTGTGGCCGAGTGGTTAAGTTTGCATGCTCCGCTCCGGTGGCCCAGGGTTTCTCCAGTTCAGCTGGGTGCGGACATGGCACTGCTCATCAAGCCATGCTGAGGTGGCATCCCACATGCCACCACTAGAAGGACCCGCAACTAAAAATATACAACTGTGTACTAGGGGGCTTTGGGGAGAAAAAGGAAAAATAAAATTTTTTAAAAAGGAAAAAGCACAAACACAAAATTCAGAAAAATAGCATAACATTTTTTATTAATTGCCTGATAGACTGCTATAATTTTTTTCCTGTATTTTTTGTTTTCATACTCTAAAGATTTTCATATTATACCTTTGTGGTATCATGTTCTCTAGAGACGATAGAAAAATAATTCAGTCTTTCCTCTACCACATGGCCTTGGCAGGGACCACTACAAATGAGAGCCCTGAAGCTTAGGCTTCTTTTGTTTCACAGTAAATCTACCTCTGCGTAGTAACTAATCTTAAGATATTAACCAAGTGGTTGTGATACCTATTTGTTCCAGTCGTTGATTGCAGTTGTTTATTATAACTTCTTGTGACTCCTTCTTTCCTGGATTTAATGGTCACTTATCCATTTATGTACCCTTCCGTAACATCTTTTCTTCCAGGCGTGCGCAGTACTGACTAGTCATCCTTGACTGCAAAAGGGTTTTTTTTAAAACACCTCTCCCCATTCCAAATGCAGATACCTTTCTTTCCTGAATAGTTTGCGTTAGTATTAGGATGGGGATAAAAAACAGGCTGTGCATGAGTTGGATGTAGGTATATTTTTCAACCTGAGATGTCTGCTCTATCACTTTCAGACTAAATAGTTTATTTCTTCTGGCTCTTAGTACATTTACTCTTTTTTTTTTTTATTTACTCTTTCATGTCAGCTTTTTATTCTATTTATCTCTCCTTTTGGTATTAGTGTAATTCAAGAACAGTGTTAAAAGACCTTATGCTCTGCAAATCACTTAGAAGTAAACTTGCTCCGTGATAGTATAGCCTTGGTATCTTATCATTAATATTGTTGGTCATTTACAGTTTTTTGGGGATGACTTTCTGGAGGTAAAGCGTTGACAAATAGGACAGAGAAAGATGAGAAGTTAGTGACAGAAGAACTAAACCGTTTTTCCAAGGCACAGACTCTTGTTTTATAAATAAAAGTCTAAACATTTTGTTAGGTTTTTAAATACGTCATTTGACAGTTTAAATATTGAGAGCACAATACAGTTAGATTTTGAGCTGAGTATGTTTAGTTTGTATATAGTTGTGTATTTATTTATTTATCTTTTTGCTTTTGAAGCACCACTACGTCTTCCAATCCGAATTTAATTATAGGTCTGGTAATTTACTTCCTAGTGCATTATTTTGCATAATATACCATATTTTAAAAATTAAATTTAAAATTTTAAAGAAGAAAATGATTTCTAAATCATGTTGAAAATGTCTGTATGTGTCCCAGTTGAAAATTTGAATTTTCTCTTCTTTATTTTTTTTTTAACATTTGGGCTTGAATCATTAAAAGGCAGGACCAGAAAAGCATTTTGGATCAAAACATATTTGCTGTATTTATTATACTTAGAGGATGAATAGATGGCAATATTTGCCTTCTGTTCAAAAAGCAGAAAGGAGGGAAGAGGGAAATAAGATTTATTGAGTATCCTTGTGCTTAAGTACTTTAATATTCTTATAGCAATCCCATGAGTCAGGTGGTGGTGTTTTCCTTTTATAAATTAGTAAACTGAGGCTAGGAGAGGTGAAGTAACTTGTATAAAGGTCACGCAGCTAATAAATGGAGTGCTAAGACTTAACCCCAGGTTTAGCTGACTCTAAAACTGGTCTACAGCATGATGATTAGATTTAGTACTCTCTTCTATTATGGGTGGGGCAGTGGCAAACTTTCCTTCCATCCTATTCAGATTTTCACAGTCGTAATTTATTGTAATCTAAATTATTGAACTTTTAATATCGTGTTCTTATGCGACATTTTTGTGAAGTCATACTAAAGATAATTATGCCCTATTTCAGTAGTAATTTTTTTTTAAGATTTTATTTTTCCTTTTTCTCCCCAAAGCCCCCTAGTACAAAGTTGTATATTTTTAGTTGTGGGTCCTTCTAGTGGTGGCATGGGGGATGCCGCCTCAGCATGGCTTGATGAGCAGTGCCATGTCTGCACCCAGGATCCGAACCTGTGAAACCCTGGGCTGCCGAAGTGGAACGCGCCAACTTAACCGCTCGGGGATGGGCCGGCCCTAGTATTTCTTAAACCTTAATGTGCATACAAATCACCTGAGGATCTTGTTAAAATGCAGATTCTGATACGGTAGGTCTGGGCTGGGGCCTGGGATTCTGCCATGTGACATGTCCTAGAAGATGCCTGTTCTGCTGCTCTGGGCCACACTTCGAGTAGCAAGGGCCTGTAAAGCGAGAGAACAATTGTCTCTGCTTTAAACTGATAGAAAGGAAGAGTGAGAATCCAGCTATAGAATAGACACATGAAGCATGGTTTTTTTCATAAATTTTGGTAAAGATGGCCCTGAAAGTCTATTGATAAGTTTCCTTTGATATTACTAGGTATTGGTGCATTTTGTTATTATGTATCCTTGAGAAGTAGATGCAGTCTTACTATAAAGAGGAATCAAGGGCTGAGGTCATTCCTACAATGGGCCAGACCCTGCTTTGAATGCTTTTCATTGAGATTTTCATGATTGATTTACTTTTTGGGATAAACTTTAAAGAGTTCATCTTAACCTAATTATGAAACTCTTGATGTACAGAACTGACTCTTTTCTTCATGAGTTAGTATCTTTTGTGTGTTGAAATACTTGACTAACATGTGCATTCCTTTGACAGTTCTAGAGGGAATCATTTCCATTATTAAGTAGCAATGTAGTTCTGAAAATTTTATGTGTTGGGGCAAGGGGAGGGGAAACACTTTGTGCTTAGATTTTTACAGTTATTTAATTTTGAGGTACATATGGTAAAATGCACAAATCTTATTTGGCAAGTGTACAGACCTGTGTAACCCACATCCCTATCAAGATACAGACCAGTGGTTCTCAAACTCGTGTGCATTAGAATCACCTTGTACAGAAGCCTTGCAAAGATGGTACAGAGAGTTCTCATACCCATTACCAGTTTCCCATAATGTTAACGTCTTTCATAACCTTGGTACATTTATCAAAAGTAAGAAATTAACATTGGTACAATACTGTTAACAACTATAGACACTATTTCAGTTTCCCTCACTTTTCTGCTATTGTCTTTTCTTCTGTTCTAAGATTTAATCTAAGCTACCGCATTGAATTTAGTGGTCATGTCTTCCCTAGTCTTAATTTGTGACAGTGTATCAGTCTCTCCTTCCCTTTCATGACTTTGACACTTTAGAGTCCTGGCCAGGTATTTTGTAGAGTGTCCCTCTATGTGAGTTTGTCTGATTTTTTCATGATTTGATAGGTTGTACATTTTTGGGAAGATTACCACAGAGGTGATGTGTCCTCATCACGTGTCAGGATAGATGATATCAATAATCATTATTATTACTGGTTATATAAATTGTTACTATTATATCAGTTATTACTGGTTGAGGTAGTGTCTGCAGGTTTCTCCTCTGTAAAATTATTATTTTTTTTTCATTTCCATACTCTTGTCCTAAGAATTGAGTCATTAAGTCCAGCCTACATTCAAGACGAAGGGGATCAAGCCCCATCTCCTGGAGAGGATAGTATGAAAGAATTTATGCATATATGTTAAAATCACCACAGTAATTAATAAATATTTGGGGGAGATACATTGAAGCCGTGCAGATATCATGTTTCTCTTTAAAGTTTTGCAGACTAATTTTTGTTTTCGTCAGGGATCTTGTCTGCAGTGGTTTTTACTGTGATATTCGAATGGTAATTTTCTATATTTGGAGGGCTTTTAAAAACCAATTATTGGCCCCATTCTCAGAGTTTCTGATTCGTTAGGTCTGAAGTGGGGCTTGAGAATTTGCATTACTGACAAGTCCCCAGTGATGCCCATGATGCTGGCCTGGGGATTTGAGAACCACTGACAGAGAACATTGTTTTAATCTCAGCGAGTTCCCTCACATCCATTTGCAGTTACTCCTGCCTACCCACCCGCTTCAGGAGGCAATCACTGTTCTGATTTTTATGTAATTACATTATAAACATACTGAATCTCTTTTTAGGAAAGCTCTATTTATGAAAATCCAAATTTTTAAAAAAATAAATGAGGGAGAGTTGATTCTTACCAAAAAAGGATTCCTAGGGGCCAGTCCATGGCATAGTGGTTAAGTTCCGTGTGCTTCGCTTTGGTGGCCCAGGTTCATGGGTTCGGATCCCGGGTGGGGATCTATACCACTTGTCAGTCATGCTGTGGCAGCAGCCCACAGATAAAGTAGAGGAAAACTGGCACAGATGTTAGCTCAAGGCTAATCTTCCTCAAGCAAAAGAAAGAGGAGGATTGGCAACAGATGTTAGCTCAGGGCTAGTCTTCCTCAGCAAAAAAGAATTCCTTGTATTTTCTTCTGAAAACTTTTGCACTTGTATGTGACATATCTTATGCTGCCTTGTGTCATTTTACCTGTATGTACCATCTTTCCAACTAGTTTGTAAATTTAAGTGTGGGGATTAGTCTTATACTTTGTCGTATTCTTATAGCACCTAGAAATCTTAGACATAGTCAATACATATGACTAATTGATTAAAGGAAGGTCCTTTTTTGGTTTATTTTTGTTTCTATTGCTCCCCTTATTACTAAACTTAAAATATCCAGGGGGCTGGCCAGTGCTGCAGTGGTTAAGTTTGCACGTTCTCCTTCAGCAGCCTGGGGTTTGCTGGTTTGGATCTCGGGTGCAGACCTACACACCGCTTGTCAAGCCATGCTGTGATAGGCATCCCACATAGAAAGTAGAGAAAGATGGGCAAGGATGTTAGCTCAGGTCCAGTCTTCCTCAGCAAAAAGAGGAGAATTGGCAGCAGATGTTAGCTCAGGACTAATCTTCCTCAAAAGAAAAAAAATCCAAATGATTTCTTATTTAGATTTCTCTTCTATTTTTTTCTAACCATCTAGAAAAGCAGGTATGACAAATGATAGATACTGATTCTCATCAGAAATAACGATCTGTGGTAAAATTGTGACCAAGACAGACTGGTTTTACCTCAGTGTGTAAAACGTAACCCTTTTACGCATTGAGAAACTCTTTGCCTTTTTGTCTGTATTTCATCTTCTCTTTCTCTAAAATTTTATCTATTCTTTGAGATTCTACTACTACTTGAAGCAAGTAAGATTTACATTTTCCAACCCTGACACTCATGTTCCAGTTCTGTCTTTTCAGTGTCTGTGGGGTAACGCCATTTGGATATTTATGTCATCACTTCTGCCCACCATTCATCTATCCAGTATCTTATTCTTTGCTAGTCACTGTACTGGAAATAAAGATTTCAGAGATGAACAAGACACAGTTCCTACCCTCAAGTAAACCACCAGCCAAAGTGGGAATAACTCTGTGAGGAGATATGCACAGGGTATTCTGGGATTACAGAGAAGAAACACCAAGGAAAGGAAGCAGATTCTACGAGGGGCAAGGGAAGCCCTTCCAAGAGGAAGTGACTCTTGAGTGGATTCTTGAAGGAAACGTGGGAATTAGCCAATCCGATTGGAAAGGAGTGTGTGTGAAGAGCTTTTCAGACAGAGGGAACTGTAAGTATAAAGGCGTGAAAAGGAGAAACATGTTAGGAGCATTTTGAGTAACGCTCTGCCCTAGAGTCCATGATGTGGAGAGAGGTGATGTAGTGAGAAGTCAGATCATAAAGTATCATGGATGCCATTATTAAGGGGTTTAAACTTTACTTTGAAACATATGGTGAGCTATGAGCAGATTATGTTATTGAAAGATTATTCTGGTGGCTCTGGTGGATGAATGGGAAGAGAACTGGAACTGAAAGCAGGAAGCTAAATAAAAGGCTACTATGTTAAGTTAGAACAAAGAATATTGGGGCCGGAGCCTAGACAGTGACAGTGGAAGTGACAAGACGTAAGAGAGTTTTAGGAGCTAGGTTAAATTTCACCTGAGGATGCATTGATTGTGTGAGGTAAGGACACCCAGGGTTTTTGTTTTAGGGACAGGGCTTATGATTGGGTTTGCTTGTTACATGACCTTAGCATTCTGCACTTCTCTGTAAGACTCAGCACCTTTGTAATTTCTTGTATAATTTCTCTGTTCTCTACTAGACTATAAGACTATGAGGGCAAGACCATAGCTGTTTCCTCATTTAAAAATCCTTAGTGACCAGTTTATTGCCTGATACACTGAGTGAATGGATGAATGAGGAAATGAATGGTGCTGCTGTTAACCAGTGTAGGTTAAATATAGGAGGAGGAGCGTGTTTAATGGAGAGGAGGAGCAGGGAGATATTCGGTAGGCATTTCTATGCCAGCTTTACTTTTCCAGTCTTATCTTTCCTGTTTCGTTGTTTTTTATAATGGCAACAAGATTTTTCCTTTTCCCAGACTTGAAAACTTGGTTTAATATTTCACTTCTTTATATCCTTCATCCATCATATTCTCTTTGTCATCAAGTTCTGTTATGTCTTTCATTTTAATGTGTCTTGGATTTGTCCTGCCAAAGCGGAGCACTGAGCTTAATCACTCAGCCATGGGGCCGGCCCCTGTTTGTTTTCTTATTGTTGAGTTTTAAGAGTTCTTTGTAGATTTTGGATAACAATCTTTTATCAGATATGTCTTGCAAATATTTTCTCCCAGCCTGTGGCTTATCTTTTTGTTCTCTTGATGGTGTCTTTCACAGAGCAGAAAATTTTAGTTTTAGTCAAGTTCAGTTTATCAGTTCTTTCTTTCATGGATTGTGCTGTAAATGCTTTTTAAAACCTTAATTTTTAAAAATACTTTTGAATCAGGAGGCCTAGAATCAGTTATCTATTGCTACACAATTAATCACCTCAAAAGTTAGTGACTTAAGATAACTATTTGATAGTTTATGATTCTGTGGGTTAGGATTTTGAGCAGGTCTCTGTGAAAGTGGCTTGTTTCTGCTCCATGTGGTATGGGCTAAGGCAGCTTGTCTCTGTTTCATGTGGTGTGAGTAGCAATGGCCGGGCTGGGGCTGGAGGATGCAAGATGGCTTTACTTTCATATCTGGTGCCACAACTGGGATGGTTCAGTCATCTGGAGGCCAGCTGGGAAGACAGGGCCTCCTTTTGTGACTCTAAGACTTTATGGGAGTAGTAGTTGGTAGCTGTTTTTGTAGCCAAATTACTCTAGCTCTTAAACAAATGTTAAATTTGTTGGAGAGCTTAAATCTTGAATTTAAACTGCTCTTTCCTGTTTTGGAAATAATAATACTTTCCTAATAATTATTGGAAGTGCCGTGGTGAAACTTAGGTAACTGATCGTAAAATATATCACCTGAAATCAGATGGTAAAATATTTCTTGGGAATTGACTTAAATTAACCAGTTTTGATGTTATGTATGATTGGTTCAAAGAGCAGTATTTTTTGGAAAATCAAGTCTGTTGGGGAAGCTGTTCTAGTCTGGTTGCAATTATGTTTAATTTTGAGATGAGTTATTCTAGTCCTAAGTAGGGAAACCAAAATATCCAGAGATTGGCCATATGTTGTATAACCAAAAGAAAATGTTTACAACTGTCTGACTTGTGACATGCCAAGAAATATGTATTAGGATATTCAATGTGTTGCTTGATAACAAAATGAAAGCATGACATTTACTTTTCTTACTGGGGACTTTTCATTACCCTGAGAGATGGGGTATGAAAAGCACACAGAAAATCACTAGATGGTGACTTTGGCTTTCAGAACATGTTCCACAGCATTTGACAGAATACCAGATTATCGTAACATCCAGTGTGGAGTCAAATGAGGAGGAAGAATGAGCTGTAGGTGGTTATAGGAGTTACAGGCAGGTTTTAGGACATGACTGTCCTTTGGAGGAAGAACTATTTTTAATGAGTCTATACCGAATTATAGGAGATATTGGTCAAAAGTTACCTAAGCTGTGGTATTAATTTATCAACAGAGAGTTTTTCTGCAGAGGACATCCATAGAAATAAATAAGATGCTTTTCCCCCTAATTTTAAAAGCATTAATTGTGGAGTTTTAGAAAATTCGAGCAATAACGAAAAGTATAAAGACAAAACTAAAAAGTACCCATAATCTTATCAAATAACAATAAGACTATAAACATTTTGATGGTATTTCTTTCTGACCTTTTATATTTTTCATTTGACGAGGTAATATGGAAGTTTAAGGATTTCATGCCCCAACAGCTCCCACTCTGATTCCATTGGGAAATCTGACTTTATTCTTTTAATTCTAATTGGCATAATAATAGGAAATTCAGTTTATAGGAAGAAAAAAGAAAAAGTTCCTCCTCCACTTACGTATTAGGAGTATAGGTTTCAACCCTGGTCAGTGGGACATTAAACAAACAAAATCTGATACTAGTTTTGTAAAAACTTTGGATGATAATGGTTCCTTTGATTCTAAGGAAGAAAATCAAGATTTCCAACTAATTTGAAAAACCAGAATATAATTCTATTTATAAATCTGTAAATCTTGAGGTAAAAAAAGAATTCCTACTAGTGATGATATGAACTAAATTGGCTCTGATTATGTCGTAATTGACTTTATGGCCACGCAATGCCCCGTGTTACTTGGTAGTTACCTGGTTATAATCACATGCAGACATTCTTGGATAATATGTGTTCCTGAGAAGAACTGTACCTGGGATATAAGTCTTTGTTGTCTTTTTCTTTCTTTTTTTTTTTTATCATACTGATAAAGATGTTGTGTATGTCCCTCTAAGGATGTGCTTGTCACATAATAGGAGTTCAGTTGATGTTTGTTTATGATAATGACTACTTGGTGTTTGCAGTTTAGAATTTTTAAACTGGGATGGTTTTTAAAGGAGCTATATCAGCAACCCAAAATATTGTAATTGAGAATAGATCTAAGAAGGTATGTTTTTCACTGTAACATAACATCACTCTAAAGGAAAAAAAGGAGTTTCGTAACTCTAAAGGAAGAAAGATATTGTGGACCAGTAGACTGTATCAGGTATAAGTATTTAATGTTCTAGTTTTCTTTTGTTCTCTTTAAGTTAGAAAATGGGCTGAAGTTATTGAACTGATGTACGTTGTGAGGTTATTGCTAGAATACTATATGTTAACAGCTGAATATTACCCATTTTAATTATTTTCTGTTTTACTGGGGTTCCTTAAATAGATTTGGCAACAAAATTAGAAAATAAATTTGCTTTCGATGACACAAGTCTTATTGGCCTGGCTGAATTAGGGTGACATCAGAAACTAGTCCAGCTTTGTCAGAGATGTTGTAGTAGTGCTGATTAATAGAGTCTCCTTTGCAAGATGGCCTCAGGCGGCTGTTATACTTGTGAATCAGTCAGAATGTCCCAACTGTGACAGGAGGATGGATGTGGTATGGTGTATTGAAAATCTATCTTTGAAGAAGATGAGTTTATATCTTTCAAATAGATATTATGAATGAATTTTTATTAAGAATAAAAGTGGCACTGACACAGATTTAGGTTGTGATAATGTATAAATATTTTATTCCTTTAGTAAATATTTGTTACTTTTTACTAAGAGGTATAATACTTCTATGCTTGAAGAGAACCCTTAAAGTTTGTCTATTTCGGCTTCTTACTCAAAACAGGAATCTCCTCTGCTATCTCACTTATCCATAGCCACTGGGATTGGAACTTGGCAAAATGTGGACATAAACAATTTAAGATCGCTAGACATGATGTGAAAATTTTGGATATTTGATATTTTAGAGCCCACTTTTTATTTTGGTTTGTTGATTTCCGCTAGATGAGATTTGTGGGTTTGTGTAATGTGTAAATAATTGCAACTTGAATAATACCCGATTAGAATTTTACCTGCTGTAGAGACTCCACTTTTCATATCATTAAAGTAACAACTGCATTTTGTTTCATGCTTGTACTGCCCCCTCTCCTCAATATCCAGCATGTAACTTTCATCAATAAAAATCAAGTAATGAAGAAGATTGGTTGGTTGGTTTAAATCTCAAAGGACTGTCCTAGAGTCCTAGGGTTCGCTGGCCTGGTTCATGCTCTTTGATGTATTAAGGACATTTATAAGGGCAAACAGAGTGTTAGTGACTACTTCAGGTATTTATATTTTTAATGTGGAATGAAGTAAACCCATACAAACGAAAGAGGTGGAGAAGCTGACATCATGACTGAATGGAAAGATCCTGTGTGTGGAGAGAATGTGCAGAGTGGGGTGGAACAACCAAAAGTGAGACGGGAGGGTGTGTAACTATTCAGGACTGGGAGCGGGCAGCTGCGAGTGTGTGCAAAAGGAAGGCCAAATGGATAGATAAGTGTAACTTTAAATTCTTTGCTTAATTATGAATTGTAAATAATCCTGTTAAACGCTCAGGATGAATGGCTTTCTTTTTGTTAGATACAACTAGAGATTCTTCCACTGTTTGGATGCCATTAAAAATAGAGCTATTTCAGATATTCCACAGAATAGGCTGGACATCTTAATGTTTAATTTTAGAATATTTCATATCAATTCTTGTTAACTAGCTAAATTGTGTCAATTATTTTAGCATACTGATTAGAATGCATTTTGGTATGCTACAAGTTGAAGTTATTTAACAATTACAAATGTGTTTTTTTCATGTTTTCTTTCAACATTCCCCTGATTTGTTATAAAACACGCTTGTGGAAGTTGTCACATCTTAGCCTTTTTTGCTATTCATATTGTCAGAATTTTATTTTATATGTCTCAAATCATGTGGAAATTTTGTTTCTTTAAGAAAAATTTGACATGTCCTCTGAGAGAAAACAAAGCAAATCGACAGTTCTTGGAAGGCTGCTAAGGACGGTACAATATTTACTTGTGCTAAGTGGTGAGAATTGGTTATGAAAACTCTGAAGCAGCAACTATTGGAGTGTACCAATCTTCCCCTCCCCGGCCGTCCTCCTGCCTTCCCCTCAGACAGAACTGCTGCTGTGCATTGTGTATTTTACCTTCATTTAAAAAATAATTTTACTGTATAGACATCCTTAAAAATCTACCGTTTAGTTTTGCTTGTCTGAGCCTTATGAAAATGATATGTTTTGAATTCTTCTATTTGCTTTTTTCACTCTACATTGTTTTTAAGAGATTTCTTTCTGTTGCTGCATGTAATTGTAACTGATTCACTTTGATTGTGGCATAGTATTCCATTGTATAACTATTCCACAATTAATGTGTTCATTTTCCTGATGACAGACATTGCATTGCTGCAGTGAACATTCTTGTACATGACTACTTGTGTGTGTGTGTGAGATGTCGCCTTGTATGTGTGTGTGTGTGTTGGTTGTGTAGGCGTATATAAGCACCTCAGAGTTTCTCTAGGGTAGATACTCCGGAGTAGAATCGCTGGGTCATAGAGTATACATGTTCAGCCCTACAGGGTAATACCGGGTATGGTACTAAGCGTTAGTATTTAGTAGTCAAAACTGCTTGACTCTCAACAGTTTAATAAACTGTGGCTTAGAGATGTTATGTATCCCAGAAGCCACATAGGTTGCAAGTAGCTGAACAGGTTCGGGCTCATATTTGTCTAACTTTAGAACCAGACTCTAGATCAGTAGATTGTTTTCCCTTTCTGTGGTAAGTGTCTGTAAGCAGGTTTTAGATATAGTATAACTGGGATGCTTTTTAGTGTGAATGTTTAAGTTATAGATCTGTTTTAGTAGGTAAAATCTATATGTATATTAAACGAAAAACTTTCTTGGTCCCATGAAGTTAAGGACCTAGTCTCCTTCTAAATTTATGCGCTGCCAGCCTTAACATATGGCTTCCATTCTGAAGGTTGTAAGATGGCTGCTTACACCTCAGCCGGCCATCTGTGCATTCTGGGCCAGAAGGCGGTAGGGGGAGGGGTAGAAGGCCAAAGGGCAATGACTTCTATTTATATCCTACTGGCGCCTCTATCTGTAAGGAGAGCTGGGAAACGTAGCCTTTTAGTTGGGCACATTCTGCCCTTAATTATATGGGAATTTTGTTAATAGGAAATAGAGACATCTTGGATAGGCACCTAGCAGTTTCTACACATGTATCTCAAGTCCAGATGAAGAAATACAACTCTCTTCAGTTTACTAAGGATGGTGTTGTAGTTGTTGGTTTTTAATTATTGAGAAAATGTATTTATAAAAACCTGCCTGTACGTGTAATTAATAATCAGGTTGAACCTGATATCAGGTTGAACCGTAGGAAATTTTAATTTATTTTTACATTATCTCAATGTATTGGTGCTGAGAAGTAGGGCAGGTAGTGAGCAAAAAACATACTCAAAAAATGAAGTGATTTGACCTATGTTGGAGGAATTGAAGCAGGAGACTGAAAGGAGTGCAGTAATAGAGCAGAAACAAATCAGGTAGAAAAGGCTTGAAATGAGAGGACGGCTTATACTAAGGGAATTTGGCCTAGGCAGGCAGAAGTTGTCTAGGAAAAAGACGCTAGTTTGTGACTATTTCTTGAAATTAGGAGATCTAGAGGGTACTATTGTTAAGAAAGTAGGAGGTGGCTTGAAGATTAGTGTTGCCTACCGTTTGAAGTTAACCTATGAAGAAACAGACAGAGGTGACCTTGTCTCCTCGCTCATGAGGAGGACTAGTTCATCTTGGGGATACCAGCAAGCATAGGGCTAGAGGAAAACAAAATCATAGCCTGTGTTAAGTTGGGCCAAACTGTGTAAGGGGAACTATAATTTGCTACATGATGTGGTAAAACAAATTTTCTTTTGTCCTGGAGTGGAGGAATATATGTTTTTTTTGCAGTTATCCAAGTGATACATGCTCTCATTGTGGTAAATCTGGAAAATACAGAAAAGGGGAAAGGAAAACATCCCTCCACGGAAAGATAACCGCTGTTATCTTTGGAATATTTCCTCAGTTGTGTATTTTTAAACATACTATATCCATAATGATGGTGATAACTTATCAATTATGTATATTATGTGCATTTTGGAAGATAACTATTTCTAGACAAGGGCTGCTATCTAAAACTTTTTCTCTTCTTTTGCCCTTTTCTTTTTTATAAATTTCTTGTGCAAATCAGGATGAAGATAAACATGTAGCTTGTCTTTTCTTGGAAACAATGTGACAGATTTCAGGCATGACCTCAGCTGTGGTTTCTCCAGCACCCCATTTAGGAAGAAGTTGATAGAGTGGCTCAAGGGAAGAATGACCATATGTATAGACACTATAACCATTTAATAAGGCCTTGGGCAGCTGAGGTCATCAACATAATTATCTGTATGGACCTAGACACTGGAATGGTGAAATACTGGTCGTATAGTAGTTTTCTTAGAGAATTAAAAAGTCTTAGGAAAGCTGAGCAGCTCCCAAGAATGTACTTTAGCCATCTCTTTCTTTAAATTGCAAAACACACTGTTTAGATTTGTTTTTTTACACTCTGAAATTCCTAAATAGACTTATTTTGAATCTTTTCCTGATTTCTTTTTTTTTTTTAAAGATTTTAATTTTTCCTTTTGCTCCCCAAAGCCCCCCGGTACATAGTTGTATATTCTTCGTTGTGGGTCCTTCTCGTTGTGGCATGTGGGACACTGCCTCAGTGTGGTTTGATGAGCAGTGCCATGTCCACGCCCAGGATTCGAACCAATGAAACACTGGGCCGACTGCAGCGGAGCACCTGAACTTAACCACTCGGCCACGGGGCCAGCCCCTCTTTTCCTGATTTCAATATTTCAGGTAATACATGGGACAGATGTTACTGTCACAGGTTTACCAATCTCTTTTAACTTCATTAGTTTAAAACTTTTGGGTAAACATAATATAAAAGAATAGTTGACAGTATAGTATAATGAACCCCAGGTACCCATTACCCAGTTTCAGCAACTATCAACTCATGGCTAATCTTATTTCATGTCTATCATCCACCCGCTTTTCTTCCTCCTGTGTTATTTTGAAGCAAATCCAAGACATAGCTTATCTGTAATAATTTGATATTTCTTTAAAGATAGGTTGCATGAAAAAATAACCATAATATCATTATTGCACAAAAAAATTAGCAATAATTATGTTATATCAAATATCCATTTAGTGTTTAAATTTCTAGCTGTCTGAAATATAATTTTTTTGTAATTTGTTTGAGTTAGAATCCATTGCAGGTGATTGATATGTTTCTTTTTTTTTTAAAGATTGGTGCCTGAGCTAACAACTGTTGCCAATCTCCTTTTTTTTTTTTTTTTTCCTGTTTTTTCCTCCCCAAATCCCCCCAGTACATGGTTGTATATTTTAGATGTGGGTCCTTTTAGTTGTGGCATGTGGGATGTTGCCTCAAAGTGGCCTTATGAGCGGTGCCATGTCCGTGCCTAGGATCCAGACCAGCGAAACCCTGGGTGGCCGCAGCAGAGCGTGTGAACTTTACCACTCGGCCACGGGGCCGGCCCCCTGATATATTTCTTTTTTTCTTTTTTTTTTTAAAAGATTTTATTTTTTTCCTTTTTCTCCCCAAAGCCCCCCAGTACATAGTTGTATATTCTTCGTTGTGGGTCCTTCTGGTTGTGGCATGTGGGACGCCGCCTCAGCGTGGTTTGATGAGCAGTGCCATGTCCGAGTCCAGGATTCGAACCAATGAAACACTGGGCTGCCTGCAGCGGAGCGTGTGATCTTAACCACTCGGCCAGGGGGCCAGCCCTGATATATTTCTTTTAATCTATAGGTTACCCCTTATCTCTCTCTCTTTTTTACAATTTTTTCTTTTTTTTTTTAAAGAAATCAGGTCAGTTATCCTGTATCATTTCTACTCAGTCTGGATGTTGCCAATTTCAATTCTATGATAGAGTTTAACAAGTTTCTTTGTTCTTTATATTTCCTATAAAATGATGGTTGATTTTAGACATCATTTAATCTTAAGAAGGAAAAACCATGTGGGTTTTTTCCCCATCTCAAGAGTTGCAGTTAATCAGATGATTTCAGAAACTTCTGCTGCCCAGGGACCAGATGAAGAAAAGACAAAATGGCGTGCTGACTTTGGATCTCTTGTCTAATATTGGGCACATTTGTATTTAAAACAGGAAGCCTGATCCAAGGACTTGATGAATTGAAACTTTTTCCAGTGTAGGTCACATTGGTGTTAATTTAATGATTTGTTAAGACAAAATTAAAATAATTAGAAAAAAATGCCTTAAGTATATTTGTATTAATTAAATCTCTTTTTCGTCTTATAGAGTTAATGAAGAATGAGTGGATGACATGGTCTAAAGCAGAATCTCAAACTTTAGCATGCATCAGAATCACTTGGAGGGCATGGGAAAACAGATTGCTGGGCATCATCCCCAGGGTGTCTGATTCAGTATGTCAGGTGGAGTGTCAGAATTTGCATTTCTAACAAGTTTCCAGGTGATGTTGGTGGTACTGGTCAGGGGACCACAGCTTGAGAACCTTTAGGCTCAAGTTTAACCAGTGGTTTGCATTAGAATCACCTTTGGAGGTTTTTTTTGTTTTTTTTTTTTAAACTCTCTTGAAGATGCAAGACTGAGGCCTGAGCATCTATATTTTTAACATGTTTCACAGTGATTGTGATGTGTACCCTAGATTGAGAATTGCTGCTGTTGTTTATAGTTTAACCTTCCATATTTTCTATAATTTTCAAAGAAATGTTCATTCATTTTCCATTTTAAAATGTTATAGGCTTCTGATATTGTTATAAATGAGGCAAATGCTCAGGGAGGATTCATTGTTTTATACTGTGCTATTTCTCATCGTTGTAGCAGGTGAAGTAAAAGAAAAGTGCTAAACAGCAACGAGCTGCTGGCACCTGTCCTCCACAAATCAGTGTTAATGCTCTTGCTTGCTGCAAAGCATAACTGCTGTTTCAAGATAATTAATATTTCCCAAAGGAAGGTTGAAAATAGTTTGGTCTGAGGGACCTCAAAGCTGGGAACCCTTTTGTTTAGTATTAGATCCTGAGCTTTCCATTAACCAATGTGTGTGTAAATCAGTTATGAGTGATGACATTCCAATCACATTTACAGATTAAACTTGCCAGTCAGTGTGATAAGAAAATTTTAGTTCTTGAGTAATGTTTTCTAAGGAAAGGTTCTAACTTCATACAACCTATTAATATTTCTGCTTTACACTTCACAGATCTCCCAGTGTTAGGGTTTAAAAATCTTTTACTAACTTGAAAAGACATGCAGAAGGGTGATTCAGAGTCCCTGTGTTTAAGGCCACGTTCAGTTTAGTTCAGAAGCACATTTATTAACTCGTGTGTCACCAGCAACAGAAATGAATTATACACAGTTCCGATTCAGGGAGCCCAGACTCATGGATGATCTCAACCTTAAGATTAAGATTTTCAATCTTAATTTTCAACCTCAATTAATACCATTAATTATTTAGACTTCTTTTTAGGTAAATATTTTAGTGGATCTCCATGTGATAGTAGCTATAATTTTAGAAATTATTAACAAAATACATGACAAAGCTATTATAAATCAGTAAATCTTTTAAATGTATTTTGATTTTATTAATCATGACAGCACCTGTATACATTTGGAAAATAGTAGTATCTATGGGAGCCATTATTTAGTCTGTAGGCAGTATTGGTGTATAGGGCTTTTGAACTTGTTATAAACTCCAAAGCCTCTAGGGGTGCATGGTCTTTCCTTTCAATGAAGTAATTTGGTTGCTATTGTTTCTACTGATAACACTTGCTGCTGCAAGCACGTAGGCCAGTTAAATGGGTATTTGTCCAAGAATGAAGGAATTTTCATTCATATTGCTGTAGTGAGGAAGGGGCAAATCTTTTCTTCTACTTGAGTGATACTTGTAAATTGAATGTTTAAGGAGTGAGTCGTTGGATTTCTCTTTATAATCTGTTGATTTATTCTTCTGCTTGGCTCCCCTCCATTTACTGAACAGGTACGAGTGGGAACTTGACAAGGTTAGTGACAAACTGGAGAAGACTGAGTGAAAGGTGACGCAGGGTGGGAGTGGGAGGAGACTGGACGGTGAAGGGAGTGTAAAGCAGGATCCGGGCCGGCAAGTGTGTGTTAGCTGTTTTAACTGTCTTAAGAGGCACTAGTTAATCAGTTTGAAAACTGACTTTACAGAAAAATCACAGTAGACTGTTAGGTAACAAACACTAGTACTTTTGTAGTCATCTGAGAAAAGTATTTCCTTAATAAATGTGGTTTACTCACTAAGGTGTGCTTTAGGGCCTCTATTCATCATTTCAGTCAGGAAAAAATAGTTTCCCTCCTTGAAGTTGGATGTGTGTGCGGGGAGAGAAGGGACGAGTCCGTCTGCCGTCCGTGTCGTGAGTCAGTTGCAGCTGCGTGTAAAGTGCTCCCATTCAGCTGTTGAAGGCTTGCATGTGTAAAATATTCCTAATTTGTTAGGAACACACATGGCTGTGTGTGTATACATGTCATTGTGCTGTAGGCTGTTCTTTATTAGAAAAGTATAGATCCCTGTGGGGTACTAATTATGGCTTTGGCTAGCAAGCTGCAGAGAGGCAAATAACAAAGGCGAGGGAAAATATAGAGAGGAGGAGAGGGAGAGATCCGGGCTTTACTGTTTTACACCTCTCGCATAAATGAGATATGGTGTGAGTAAACACAGCTGTATGGAAAAATTAGTTTTGAAGAATTGGAAGTAAATAACTGCCGGCTCATTCAGCAGATCTACACTACAGATCTCTAAGAACAAGACCTTCTTGAAACTAGAGAACTGTCACAGATTGAGCTTATTTGTCTCTTGGAAAGTTGCTTGACAGATTAATCTTTGTGTTGGGTTGCAATCAATATTACTAATATTGCCTTCATGTAACACATAACCACAAATAAACTTTTGGAATTCCACACTTAGAGAACTACGTGTAAGGGTTTAGTATTTACATTACTGTGAGGTAAGTCACAGCAAGAGTCATCTACAAATATTACTTATTGAGCACCTACTGTGTAATTCCTCTGATTAGGTACTGTGGAATATACAGACATTGGGATATAAACCCTGCTATCAAGGAGCTTGCAGTTTAGTAATGTATGTGAAATAAGAGAGGACAAAGTAGAATTTAGTGAAAGGCTGGATAATGTGGTATAAACACTCTCTCTAAATTCCAAGGAGAGCAAGAGAGATTACTGAGCGCTTGCATTTAGGAAAGGCTTCCTAGAAGAGCTGCAACTTGAGCTTGGCCTTGAAATAGCAGTAAGAATTCTATAGGCAGGACATGAAGAAAGCATTGCTTAAGAAAGACTAGATTGTATGTAGTGTGAAGAGTGGATAGGAATTGTTTGAATCCGGAGTAAGTCAGCCTCTTAGGAGGCTTTGCAGTAAACCTTGACTTGCTGTACGCAGTGTATCCTAGAGGTCCGGCTTGGATCTGCCAGATCTGGTTTTGACAGGATAGAGCCACTCCAAGTAGTAAAAGCCTTCTCCACTAGGGACACTATGCAGGGGAAGTCAGAGAACATTGGAAATAGTTTGTAGACATCTTCACGGGTATGCACATTGATTTTGCTAATGACTGACTGCTTCTGGAAAATCCATATTCCCTCCCCTATATGGAGAGACTGTCAAAATAAAAAGAAAGAAAAAAACTGGAAAGAATGCTTAACCTGCCTGACAGAAACACAGCAAGAACATTTTTATAAGAGGTCAGTATTTTTAAGAATGAGTCTTTAAAAAGACCCTTTCTGCTTTGGGGGAAAAAGAATCCGTTTTAGTGAGTGTTTACGGTTAGGTGAGCCTGTGCTGCTCCCTCAGGTCCTCATACCCTCTTTATATTCCTCTAGTTTGATTCTCTTTACCTTTTACTTAGTTGAAGTTACTATTATAATTCTAGCAAATGCCTTTCTGTACTGTTTGATTTTCTAACCATGAGCATATATTATTTTTTTTTAAATGTATCAACAGGTATTAACTGGTCAGTAGGATTATAGAATTATTTTTATTTTCTCTATGTTACAAAATTAATACTTTAAAAAATTGTATGTCACTTTTGAATAAAACCTGTGACATTTATACAGTGGTATACTGTGCAACTATTAAAAATAATGAGCTGGATATTTATGGAAAAAATGTCCAATATATCTTAAGTAAATAAAGACACTTAGGTGAGGGGATCCATTATGACCGGAAGGACTAGAGAGTTTCATAGAAAACATGGCATTTGGGCTGGGCCTTGAAGGAGGATTAGAATTTCAGTTGGTGGAGATGCAGGCATAGGGTGTTATTACAGAGAGATAAGAGGCAGCAGCAGGGGAGTGCAGGCTGCTTTAGGAAATGGCAAGTAGTACCAGGTGGGACCAGTGGGACAAGAGACTAGTAGAATGGTAGGGGGAGGGCAGATCACATGAGGCTGAGGTGCTGTGGAAAAGGAGTCTGGATTTTATACCATAGCAACTACAGAGCCTTTAAAAGTTTGATCTTTCAATAAATATTTGTTAACTGAATGAATAAAAGAGTGACATGATTAAATCTTTGTTTTAGGAAGATAACTTTTGTAGCAGGAGAGACTGGAAATAGTGGCAGATTATTTCTGGTATTCTTAAGTGAATTAGAGCAGGAACAGTAAAAATGGAAACAAGTAATTAGATGCAGAGAGAGAATCCATAGGACTTGGCAACTGATTGGATTTAATTGGGAACAAAAACGGGACTAGGAATCCAAAGTTTTGAGTTTGAGAAAATAGGAGCTACGTTCTTCCCTGCCTTCTTGAATAAAGTATATGGAATTGACTCATCCTTTTATTGGTGATTGTGGATTATTATGAACAATAATAAAGACCTTGAGCTATGTAGGATTTATTACCTCTACAAATGGTCAGGATTCTTAGACCTTTGGATTATTATTATTATTAGTTTTTTTGGTGAGGAAGATTGGCCCTTTGCTAACACCTATTGCCAATCCTCCTCTTTTTGCTTGAGGAAGAGTGGCTTTGAGCTAACATCTGTGCCCATCTTCCTCTATTTTGTATGTGGGATGCCTCCACAGCATGGCTTGATGAGTGGTGTAGGTCTGTCCCCAGGATCCGAACCCACAAACCTGGGTCACCAAAGTGGAGTGCACTGAACTGAACTACTATGCCACTGGCCCAGCCCCAGACCTTTGGGTTTTTGTGTGTCTCCTTCCTCCTCCCTACTTTACTCTCAGTATGTGCATCTAGTAGAATTATAACCTCTTCTACTTTTAATTTATCTGATAAATTAGACAAACAAACATTAGAATTAGGGTTAAAATAAAGGTAAATGGACTCTGAGTGAGGGCAGAAAGAGGCTTTCCTCTATGATGAGTATGTGTCTTATGGTGCTGTTTATTTTAACTCCTGTAATGTTTGAGGTTTTAAGATGAATAACCTTAGATGAATAAGGTGTTAAATGTGCTTCAAGAATTTTTCACATTTACACAGTACCCTGGTTTATAAATAGGTTATACTTTAGTGAGGATTAATAAAACCATAATTTGGAGATTGATTTTGTTTTCCCATAAACAGTGTTTGAAAGTGGTTGGTTGAGTGACAGACTTGAACGAAGGAGAAAATAGCAAACCAAAGCTAGAGCATTGATTTAATGCAAGAAAACCAGGCTTGGAATCAGAGCACCTGGTTTAGAGTCTAGCTCTGCCATCCCAGGATCTTGAATAGGTCATGTTACTCCTCTGAGATTATCTTTTTTGATAAAATGGGGATAATATCTGTTCCGTCTACTTTATATGGACGAAGTGAGGTAACACTGTTGACTAGGTTGTGTCCTTCCACGTACGCGTTGATATGTAATACATTTCTCAAGAATATGTATATTAACACTTATCTCATGACTCACATACTTTCACAAAGGAAAAATGAAAAATTCAACTTTATACATACTAGTGCAAATTACTATCATAACTCAAGTATGATTCTCCCTTTCCAGATCCAGATCAGAGGTGCAGTAAATTTTTAGAGTGAGTTTTAAATCTTTAGAGGAAACTCCCATCCATTTGCTCTTCTTTTGTTTGGAGAACAGACTGGTTCCACCTCCACATAGAAACCTATCATGGGTTTATAGCTTTTTTGGCAGTGGTGACTTTAATGTACATGTTATTCTAGTTCCCAGACCTGCAGATAAATTTTAAGTTGGTTTTTGCTTGTATTCTTAAGCAGACCTCTCCAGTTGATATTAGTAGGGTTTTTTGGTTTGTTTTTGTTTTTTATTGAGGTTTAATTCACATACCATAAATTATACACTGATTGTATGCTGAGGGGTATAATTTGTGGTTTTTAGTATCTTCAAAAGTTGTACAACCATCACTACTACCTAATTACAGCAAATTTTCATCACCGCAAGAGACCTCTTACACATTAGCAGTCACTCTATTCTCCGCTCCCTCCAGCCTCTGGCAACCACTAATCTACTTTCTTTCTCTATGGATTTGCGTATTCTGGACATTTCATGTAAATAGAATAATATAGTATGTGGCCTTTTGTGTCTGGTTTCTTTCACTTAGCATGATGTTTTCAAGGCTCACTCATGTGGTAGCGTGTATCAGTACTTCATTTCTTTGTATTGCTCAATAATATTCCATTGTATAAATACATACCATGTTTTGTTGACCCATTCTTCAATTGATAGACATTTGGCTTCTACTTTTTGGTTATCATGAATAATGCTGCTATGAACAATCATGTACAAGTTTTTGTGTGGATATGTTTTGAATTCTCTTGGATATATACCCAGGAGTGGAATGGCTGTACCAGTTTCTCCACATCCTCATCAACACTTATTTTCTTTCTATGCGTCTATGTATCTAAGCTATTTATTTTTATTATATCCATCCTGGTGGGTGTGAAGTGGTATCTCATTGTGGTTTTGAGTTGCATTCCCTTAATGACTAGTGATATTGAGCATCTTTTCATGTGCTTATTGGCCATTTGTGTATCTTCTTTGACGAAATGTCTATTCAAATCCTTTGCCCATTTTAAAATTGGGTTATTTGTGTTTTCATTGTTGAGCTGTGAAAGTTCTTTATATATTCTGGAGACTAGACTTTATCAGATACATAATTTGCAAATATTTTTTCTCATTTTGTGGGTTGTCTTTTCACTTTCTTGATGGTGTTCTTGGAAGCACAAAAGTAAAAATTTTGAGGAAGTCTAATTTATCTATTTTCTCCTTGGTTACTTGTGCTTTAGGTGTCATATCTAAGAAACCCTTGCCTAATCCAAGGTCATGAATATTTATACCTGTGTTTTCTTCTAAGAGTTTTATAGTTTTAGTTTCTGTATTAGGATTTGATGCATTTTTTTTTTTGAGGAAGATTAGCCCTGAGCTAACTACTGCCAGTCCTCCTCTTTTTTTTGCTGAGGAAGCCTGGCCCTGAGCTAACATCTGTGCCCATCTTCCTCTACTTTGTATGTGGGACGCCTATCACAGCATGGCGTGCTAAGCAGTGCCATGTCTGCATCCGGGATCTGAACCAGTGAACCCTGGGCCACCGAGAAGCGGAACATGCAAACTTAACTGCTGCACCACCAGGCTGGCCCCGGATTTGATGCATTTTGAGTTAATTTTTGTATATGGTGTGAGGTAGGGCTAGATTCATTCTTTTGCATGTGAATATCCTGATATTGTTCTTGTGGCAGTAATTCTATCACTAAACATATAGGAATCACATATTTTAAAAACTCTAAGATACTACCAGAAATGTGCTGTAAGAAAAATAGCTATTTACTTTTGTATGCCATTCATTAACTTCTCTTCAGCTTTTCTCTCTATCGGTAATACTGAGATATTTTTAAATCCATTTTTTATTTGACATAAATGATCAGCCAAAGGCAGATGGTAAATCTCTGTTTTGCATTTTCATTAAAAGGGAAGAATGACATGTTGTTGATCCATAATAAAGTGTATCGACTAGTCCTGAGAGAATTAAGCCCATACTGTTCCACTGGCATGTCATTGTTAAACTCCAAATACAGATATTATGCTATGTTTGTTAATAATGAGAATTGATAATGTCTTTTGAAACTTTATCTCTTTTTATCTGGTATTAAATGTTTTTATATTATTTTGACATCTGCTTAATCTGTTTATACTAGCCCATATTAAGGTGTACTGAATTTTGAAGCAATACATTTTTAAGAAAAAGTATACTTTTGTGAATACCATAAACCTGTTTACTATAGATGTATTAACTTCCATGGGTCGGCCCCGTGGCCGAGTGGTTAAGTTTGCGCACTCTGCTTCAGCAGCCCAGGGTTTCGCCAGTTCAGATCTTGGGTGCAGACCTAGCGCTGCTCATCAAACCATGCTGAGGCAGGGTCCCACATGCCACAACTAGAAGGACCCACAACTCAAATATACAACTGTGTATGGGGGGGCTTTGGGGAGAAGAAGGAAAAATGAAAAATAAAAAATAAAATTAAAAAAAAAAAAAAAAAAGAGGGGCCAGCCCTGTGGCACATTAGTTAAGTTCGCGCGTTCCATTTTGGCAGCCTGGGGTTCACCAGTTTGGATCCCGGGTGCAAACCTATGCACTGCTTGTCAAGTCACGCTGTGGCAGGCATCCAGATATAATGTAGAGGAAGATGGGCACGGATGTGAGCTCAGGGCCAGTCTTCCTCAGCAAAAAGAGGAAGATTGGCGGCAGATGTTAGCTCAGGGCTAACTTCCTCAAAAAAAAAAAAGAAGATAATAGATAATATAGTATAGATATAGAAGCAGATTCCACTTTAATGAAGCAGAATGAATTTACTAGCTAATATAGTATGCTTGTCACTTATGTAATTTACAAATGTAATATGTAAAATTCAATTTAATTTTTCTGTCAGATTGGTAGCTGACACTTATATGTATTTTCTCATTTAATTCCAACAACAGTCTTCTAAGGTACATTACTGTTTTTCAAATGAGAAGACAGAGGTTTCAAGAAGTTAAATGATTTACCCAAGTTCCCAGTTTAGAAGAAGCAGAGCTGGGATTAGAACTCAGGTCTGTCAGAATCCAAAGCTCGTTGCTCTTCAGTCGAGGTCCTCATATCTTTTTGTTTGTGGAACTGCAAGAGCATGTCTTGCTCACAGTCTGTGTTGAACTGTCAATAGTTGGGTCTGTGTCTCTCTTTTGCCACAGATTCTTTTGGGTTTTTTAATTAGGTAAAATTAAATGAGTGGCACAAATAAAGGTGTTTTCTATTCTTTTGCTTAAAGTTTGAGGCATTTATTTGTTTTACTTTTAATGGATGACCTTGGGATTCTTACACATCTTTGCATTCTTCGTGCCTTGTCCTTGGTAGGTGGCAGGAGCATCTATTGAATTAAATTGTATAGCATTCTTTACATTTTAAGAGACCAGTTCTCATTAGGAAGAAAAGTTTTTAAAAAGGTAAACAACTTTTTATTTTAAAAAAGGAAAATAAAAACAAAGAAATGAAAAGAACCCAGAACCAATGCTTCTACTTATTCCGAGTGCTAATTCTCTTAGCATAAGTGGCAAACAGTTGACTTTTGGGAAATGCCATTGGATCTAGAAAGCCTGATCAGGGCTACAAGCTGCAGTCAGTAAAATCTGAAGTGTGTGTGTGAGATTTTAACCTTGCATGACTGACTAAATAAAATATAAGTGTGAAAGAATCAAGTTGCTGGTAATAATGGAGAAAAAGCATGGAATTGAGAGCCTGGGTGTGGTTTTCGCTTTGCCTCTAATTAGCAGTAACCAGCCTAATTGTATCTCAGTGCCCTTTGAGGGGAATGGATCAGGGAGTTCTTAACCCATTGTTGCAAAATTTTATTCTTGAAGATTTCTGAGGAGAAGGTCTGTAGTTTTCATCAGATTCTCTGATGGTTCATGACAGCAAAAAGATGAAGAACCACTCAACTAGATGGTTGATGAATTTTGACTGAGGTTTAGCATTCTCCGATGCTTCATTATAACTCTGGTTAGATCAGTTTATATGCCCAGGGTTAAGTATGTAAACCTGTTGTGTTTACACTCAACATTGTTTTTGAAAACTCAGAATGACTTTTAGCAGCTTTAAACTATTTTGGATATCCTATAGTCTCTTTAACATGTCTAAAAACGGAATATCATCCTCTACTTTAAACCTATTTCTTCTTTTAAATTGCAGTTAACCATCTATTACTTTAGTAAAAATGTGCGAGTCAGCCCTGATTTCCTGTCTCTCATGCCTTACATTCAATCACTGAGGTCTGGTCACTTTACTGTATGAATAATAATTGCTACCATAAAATGAGTATTTACCAAACACCAATTACTGTGTTAAGTGATTTACATTCTCTCATTTAATCCTTGCAAAAACACCATAAAGTAGGGAAGATTTTACATATGGAGAAAATGAGGCTTATAAAAGTTAAGGAATTGGCCAAAGGTAGTATTGCCAGTAAGCGGTTTTTCTGACTCTGAAGCTGGTGGTGTAATCTACTCTGTCAAACTGTCTTTCCTCAGTAGTTGTGGAATCTGTCTTCTTTCCTTCTATCTCAACAACCTTGGTTCGGGCTCTAATGATCGTTCATCAAACCTGCTGTGGGAGCTTCCTACTATGTAGTCTCTCTGTTTCCATTTCCTCCCAACTCCTGTACCCACTCACCAAAGCAAATTCTCTTAAAGCAGATTTTACTGTGGTACTTCCGTGTTTCAAATCTTTTAATGGCTCCCTCTTTTACAGAGGGTAAGATATAAATTCTTGCATGTCACAAACGGAGGTCTTCCCCAATCTACCCCTACCTAGTCCCAAGCCTGTCTCATCCTCTATTGCTTTCTGTCATCCTATATTTTATACTCCAGTGTAGGGAACTGCTTGTTTCCCATTCAGGTGTTCATGCTCTTTCTTGGTGCTCATCCACACGATTGTGACACGGTCATGCTTTTTCCTCCTTTCTTCATCTCACTCCTGTTCATTCTTTAAGACTTGACACAGGTTGTCTCCAAAAGGACTTTCCTGATGGCTGGTTTAAATGCTTCTTCTCTGTGCTCTGCTTACTTTCTGCATATATTACTACAAAAATGCTTGCTCTTGCCTGTCTTTTTTAATAGATTGTGTACTCTGAGGGTAGGAGCCACATCTAGGCTCTCAGCATGGTGCCTAGAATATTAGGATAGGTTCAGTAAATGTTTATTGAATTAGTTCATGGGTTTGTTTGAATTAGTAAATGGGCTTTTTTATATTGCTTGTAATTATGGTAAAACTTTAATTTTCTTTTTCCTCAAAAGAGAAAAAAGAAAAATATGTAGTCATTTAATTATGGAAAAAAGGCTGTTTTTGATATTGTAATTCTTGTTGGCTTCCAATGAGGATTTTATTATACTGTTTTAACATTTTCATAGAACCTAAATAATCCAGGGAAGGATTTCTTATAGGGTAATATTACCTGAAAGAACAGGTGTTAGTCTGGAGACTGTATCAGAGAGAAGATGAATGAATCAGATGTGGATAAAGAATGAGTTAACAGCGTTGTTGGATATCTAATTTGGTTCATGATCCTCTTGGCAGCCCTGAAGCAACCTCATTTTTTCAGAGCACATATAAATGAAGAATGACCTAGAGGTTAGGGAGGAATGGCTAGGCCTGCTTCTCACTGGACTCAGACTCCTGGGAGCTGCCCCAGAACTGTATCCCCCAAGGGAATCTGAGGTCATTGCCATGTGCGTAGATCCTCATCACTCTGATGTCCTTTGAGTGTACCTTTGTTAGAGACTGTCTGGACCACATAAGTAAATATTTGGAATAAACTTGAACATTTTCAAGGTCTTGCCATATTAATTTACTTTTGCTGCTAGGTAACACAATAATTTAGCTAATTGTTTTGTAATTGAATTATGAAAGCATTCTCCTATAGCTAGTGTTTTTCTTTAAAATAGTATTTATAAGTAAAAAAAAAGCTTTAGAAGAGTAATACAAATTTGCCGATATTGATTGTTACCCATCATCAGTTTGTTCTAAAAGAAGGAGTTAGCATATCTACATCTGAACTGTCTGAGTACCTTGGATGTGTAAGTGAGCCTTGTGTGTTCTTCAGTGCGTCTGGAGTCTGTTTATTTCTTCACCCTTCACCAAGTGACTCGTGTACATCTGTTATCATAAGGAAAATAGTTTTTGGCCTTTAAGCATATCAAGATCAGTTTCTTTCGTTCATTTGCTCATTTATTTGTTCAACTGATATTTATTTGTGCAGCATTCTAGGTACCAGGAGTGCAGCAATGAACAAAACAAGCAAAATCCTTTGCTCCAATGGAGTTTACATTCTAGTGGGGTAAACAGACAATAAACAAAATAAATAGGTGAAAACTCTATAGTAGTCATTAAAGATTAATAAGTGCTGCAGAGAAAACTAAAGCAGGAAAAGGAAAAGAAGTACAGTCAGGGCTCCAATTGGGTAAGATGTCCGAGTAAAGCCTCTCTGAGAAAGTGATAATTTGAGTAAAGACCCAGAGGGAGCAAGCTGTGTGGCTGTCTGGGAAACACCTTTCCAGCCAGAGGGAACAGCAAATACGAAGGCCCAGACTGGGAGTGTGCCTAGATAACTAAGGAGCAGTGAGGAGACCGATGTGGCTGGAGCAGGAGAGGGGTGGAAAAGACTTTGGCTCTTATTCTGAATGGTGTGAAATGTTGTTGGACGGTTTTTGGGCAGTGGAATGGGCTGACTTAAGTTTTAGCAGGATCATTCAAGTTCCTCTATTGAGAATTGATGGTTCACTTTTCAGTTCACAATCAGGTTATAAAATTGGAATTAATATCAGAACTTCTCTGATTTCAATCATTTAGGAATATGTGTTTGGTTCTGAGTACTATATTTGGAAGAAAGTTACTGATGCTCTGGAATCTCTTTGGAGGAGTTTGACCAGGATAGTGAGGAACTGGTAAACTATCCCATGCGAGGAACAGTTTAAGGATCTGGAGATATTTAGCCTTAGAAAGAGAAGACCAAAGGAGAGGGGAGCAGCGTGAGGGGTGAAAAACAATATATCAGATTGAACAATAGGAAATTGCTGTGGTTTTTTTTTAAGGTAAAAAATGATCGAATATCAACAATTTCATCTGGTTCAAACTAATACTGTCTTCAAAGATTTGAGTAGCTATCCATATGGAAGCAGAAGGAGACTTATTTTGCATGATCTCGTGGCTCAAACTAGAACCAGTGTGTGTAAATTATAGAGAGGCAGATTGAGGTTCAATGTGTACAGTAAGTTAGCCAACAACGGAATGGGTTATAGTAAGCATCCCTGCCATCAGAAGTGTTTAAACAGGGGGCCAGCCCCATGGCCAAGTGGTTAAGTTGGCGTGCTCTGCTGCAGTGGCCCAGGGTTTCGCCGGTTCGGATCCTGGGCGCAGACATGGCACCACTCATCAAGCCACGTTGAGGCAGCGTCCCACATGCCACAACTAGAAGGACTCACAACTAAAAATACACAACTATGTATCAGGGGGCTTTGGGGAGAAAAAGGAGAAATAAAATCTTTAAAAAAAGAAGTGTTTAAACAAGGGCTAGATTGCCTACCTCTGGTTAACAATACGTCAGAGAGGATTCCTGCATTGAGTGAGAAGGTAGACTAGGTAACTTACTGAGCCCTTTCCATGTTAAGAGTCTATAATCTTCATGTAATATGATAAAAAAATAAGGCTATTTAGTTGTGATCATGAAAAGGATTGAGAAATTTTTAACTCAGAGATATTCTTTTCTTTTTTCTTCAGCAAATGAGTAATTTTTTTGGAGAGTTGCTTCCTCCTCTCCCCCTGTTGCTGTAAATTGAAGGTGTAATGAATATTTGGTATAAAGACTATTTAGCTATTTCTTCTAACTGCTTAAAGAGCTGTTCTGGTTATTGTAGGAAAATTATTATTTTAAACACAAATGGTTTAGTTTCTGTTTATAAACAATTTAAAAATGATTTGAACCTGGTTTTTATAGTATGTGATCTTTAGCTACACAATGAGCTCTTTTTCAGGTGGTTGAATTACATTTATAGAGAGAATTTCAGGTCCCTTGTTTTCAAGTATCTCTCATACCACATTATCCATTGTTTCCCTGTGCTGTTTTTTCTATACTTGAAAACTATGTTTTCTCATATTTTTATTTTTTAATTTTTTTCTCATATTTTTAATACAGATACCATCATAACTTATATTCCTTCCTAATGATGGCTACTGGGCCATTATGTTGGTCTGAGATTTCATGATGCTGTACTAGAAAACAGTATCTGTAGGGAGAATTATATTTAAGGGATTTAGAGATAAAGGAATGAAAAGATTTTTTTGCCCCTCCCCTAAAAGGAATAGCATGTTTTTAGACATGCTGAAATGTGGTGTCATGTTTTCTTTCCTAGCTGTGTTTCAGTGTTGGACTCAAGGTGATAGATCCACATCTTTAGAAATAAACTTAATAATTTCAGTTTCATCTGTATCCCATGACCTAGGAAATATGGACTTGTTATGTATTTCCAGAACAAAGATTAAGTCATCTCTTTCTGTGTGTGCAAACTCATTTGAAGACATTGGTGTGGAAAATTGTGTCTGGGCAATATAATAAATACATTGGGAGTTGATAAGGGGAGGATATAACCATGTCAAATGAAACCCCTTATGGTTAAGGGATATAGTTCAAAGAACTTGGAGTAGATTTTTCTAACTTGCTCTTGTATTTAGGACTATAAAGATTCTGTGAAGCCATCGGAAGTCATTTACCTAGTTCCTGTAGTTCTATGATGGAGAATCTAGGTTTTTGTCCTTATACAGTCCTGTAAGTTGATTGGAAGAAAGCAAGTTCTAGTAATTTTGAATATCCATGGTTGAAATGTCTTTATATCTTCAGCTTTTTTGTGTTGCTAGGTTCCCATGTAGCTCTTCACTGGGAAGAAGGAAAGAAAGATATTTGGAGATCATGTTGAAATATTAATCGGTTGTGTGTGTGCACACGTGCACTTGCATGCTTAATGGAAAATGTATCAAGTTGGGAATTCCTAGGATTGGAACTGATTTATATGATGCCAACTGTCAGGAAGTTAGACTAGTGTTATAAATATCTTATTACATATACGTACACCCACTATCAACTTCCCTCTCAAATATAGGTGATTACGTATTAAAAGCTTTCAGTTCAGCAGAGTAAGTAGCAAAGGACACTTCTTACATATGAGATACTTGACAGCCCAACTATGGCTGTAACAATTAATTAGATGGTGCTTGGAGAATTGTATTATGGGACATATAAAAGGATGAGACCTATGGCTGGGATTTCCCATTCCGTTTGGGTAGACTGTGGCTTTGGAATTGGAAGCATGTTTTAGGATATTTGGTATTAGCTTGAGATCTACTAGCTTGTAGGTAGGAAGGGGACTTGTTTTCCTTAACTCTGTCTTATGCACTGTTACCCCTAGCTCTGTTGGAACTCTGATTTGGTCCATAGGGATAAGGCCTTATGATAACGTAATAATGGAGGTAGCAATGGCCTGAGGTTCATAATGCCCATGTTCCTACCACCCTCACTTAGTTATTAGTAAGTTAATAGTTGGTAAGTTATTAGTTATTAATGTCATTATTAGCTGAGTGATCTTAGGCAAATGACTTCACTTTTCTTCTCTGAACCTTAGTGACCTTGTATTTGAATGAGCTAAATAGTTGATAATTAAGGTCTTTTTCAGTTGTAGATGTACATAGTTTTAATAGTGATACCAAACTAACCAGAATGAAGGGATAGTCATTTTAACCCTGTCATTTAAACTCCTTGAAGGCAAGAATTATGTCTTATTCATTTTTGTATCCCCTAAATTATCTAGAAAGTGTTTTTATTTATTCAGCAAATAGTCGTGTCAATCATTGTGATAAATGCAAAGGATGTAAAGATTAACAAGACAGATCTAGTTGTTGCCTTTGTAGAACATTTTAAGCAAGCAATTATAATACAGTACAATGTAATAAACATGAAAATATACCAAACTGCAAGAGTACCCAGGAGGGATACTTAGCAAGGATTTGGAAAGTCAAAGGAAACTTACTCTTTCCTTTTTTCAAAAATTGTGGTAAAATATACATACTTAAAATTTACCATCTTAACCATTTTTAAATGTACAGTTCAGTGACATTAAGTACATTCACATTGTTGTGCAACCATCACCACCATCCATCTCCAGAACTTTTTTATTATCCAAAACTGAAACTCTACCCATTAAACAATAACTTCCCATTCCCCCATTCCTCCAGCCCCTTGACTATTCTAGGTACCTCATATAAGTGAAATCAAACAATGTTTGTCCTTATTTGACTTAGCATAATATTTTCAAGGTTCATCCATGTTGTAGGATGTATCAGAATTTCATTCTTTTTTAAGGTTGATGATATTCCATTGCAAATGTATACCACATTTTATCCAGGAACCCTGCCCATTTTTTTTGTGCCATCCTCTCACCTTCCCTCTCTATATCAGACAATGCTCTGCTGCTATTCATAGGGTTTTCATGGCCAGTTTTTTCAGAAGTGGATGGCCAGGTCCTTCTTCCTGGTCTCTCTTAGTCTGGAAGCTCCACTGAATCCTGTCCACCATGGGTAAAATTGCTGGTATTTGAAATATCAGTGGCATAGCTTTCAGCATCATAGCAACACAGAGCTGCCACAGTATGACAACCAGCAGACAGGTGGTGTGGTTCCCTGACTAGGAAAGAACCCAGGCTGTGGTGATGAGAGTGCCGAATCTTAACTACTAGACCACCAGGGCTGGCCATATATATGTGTGTGTGTGTATATATATATATATATGTATATACATAGACCCATGATATGTTAGTGAATCTGAGATCAAATTTTGCAAGTTACTTCTGAACTTTGAAATATAATTTCTCGGGGATTGGAGAACTAAACACATTTTAACGTGCAAGGTTACCTTTACTACCCTGAACTATCTTTGATTGTAAATCCTTCTTTATATTGTTGGGTTTGAAAGAGCACAGGTAATTTTGTCCTTGACACATGTTAACACTATTCTCTCAAGCTGTTGTCTGAATTTGACCTTCCTTTCTTTCTCCCTTTCTTCCCTCCTCTTTCTTTTTTGCCTTTTTAGAAGTTTTTTTGTTTTAGCCCCATCTTTTAGTGGGCCTTAGCCTTTTGGCCATTATTTTTGTCAGTATTCCTTTGCAATGATATTTTTAGAACTTTATTATTGTGCATATGTCCCCATGTTCTCCAAGCTGTTCATGACTGTATCTATAATACTTTCCTCATATTATCTAAGAATTTATGGTTATATAGAGAAAATTTTACTGCTGTATGCCTGGAAAAGAACCTGGCACTTAATATATATCAGTGAAATGTAGTGAATGAACTTCGCTTTCTAGGATTGCCTTATCCTTACAAGTTCTATATTCTTGTAGACTCCTTGACCATGCATTCATGCCTTACTTTTCTTTAAGTATTTAAAAAATTTGTTTATAATAAGGTTACATATTTGACTATGATGTACCTCTTTTTTCAGTATAAAAATTTTGTGAAATTATTACTTTTTTGCCTAGGTTCCTGATATGTTCGTGTGACCAACAAATTATTCTTTATTGCTCAGATTTAAGTACACAGTAATAGAAGCCTTCCCTTTTGAGAGAGGAAAACGTCATCAACCTTAGTCAATAATTTTATTGAATGCTTTTAGCAAATAGCAGGTTATTTGAAATACTCCACCATTATTAAATCTTGTCTTTGTGCCAGTGTTAAAGCTGGGTAAGAAAGCATTCTATCTTCTGGTAGTCTATAGTATATTTTTCACCTTATCAGTGGTAGGAGACAACCACAGCATCTATTCCAATCTTTAGAATATCTGCTAAAACAAGCCATGATCCAATGCAAGTTTCTGATTCATACTTGTATTCTAATCACACGACATTGGATATTCAGTTCATTTACTGTCATTTTTTCTGTTTAAGGTGAAATTTACAAATATAAATCTTAGGGAATTTATTAAGCTTAGAAATTAATAAGTATCGCTAGATTGAATAGGCTCTAAGAGTCTAAGAAAAGTTACATAGAGGCCGGCCCCGTGGCCGAGTGGTTAAGTTCGTGCACTCCACTTCGGTGGCCCAGGGTTTTGCTGGTTTGGATCCTGGGCGTGGACATGGCACCGCTCATCAGGCCATGCTGAGGCAGTGTCCCACATGCCACAACTGGAAGGACCTACAACTAAAATATACAACTATGTACCAGAGGGCTTTGGGGAGAAAAAGGAAAAATAAAATCTTAAAAAAAAAAAAAAAAAGAAAAGTTACATAGTCTTAGCTAAAACCCCTTCACAGCTAGAAATTTTCAGGTTTTGCTTGTGTTTACCATGGGAATTTTGATGCTATTAAGTGGTTCTCCTCCCTTTCTATTCCATTTTCAGACTAAACTATTCCTTTGATTTTTGTTTTCCAGAAGAGTTTATGTGAATAAAACACCTTACGTAGATAACAGCAGTAAAGACTTTTAGTCTCTCCTTGTAAAGAAGGAGAACGGTGGTTATATTGGTGTGATTGATCTGAAGGCCACTTAACAGGGCAAGTAGTCGCAGTAAAACAGGAACCTCAAAGTAGGTATTTGAAGGGCTAAAGTAGATTTCATTAAATCCCTGTGTTGAAGTTATTCCAGTAATGTGAAGCCTCAGTCTTGCTCTTCCTTAGCACTTACTCTTATTTTAGACACAATTTTAACACACTTGGCTATTTGGTTTCCTGGTCAATGGTAGATTAGCAAATAGCAGATTAGAAGAAGAGATGTTGGAAGCTACTTATTGGCAGGCCGCCTTGACCTGCAAGAACTGTGAGTTAATGCTGCAAATGAACAAACAGGAAAACTGTTAAAGGCAGGTGATAAAAAATAAAAAAGCACAGCACTCAGATATCCTTGTGACAGAGTTCACCGTCCCTACAGACTTTAGTCGCCCTTGAGGACATTAGCACTGCACAGTAATTGAGGTACATAATGGTGACTAATTCAATAAAGACTTGATTGTGTTCTATAGATTTTTTAAATGAAAAAGGAAGCATATAATTCATTTTATAAAGATTTCTATTCTGAATGGCTAAACTAACACATTTTGTCACTTAGAGTAAAACTCAGTTCTATAGAAAATGAATTTTTTGGCCTCCCGTCTTCCTCAGGGATGCCTAGTAATTACGGAGGTCGTGTGTTGTCTGGGAGGGCCCAGGTGGTGTGCTTTTAGAATATATCTAGACATTGTCTAAGTACATGCTTGAATTCTATGGAGAAGTAAAGAACATTTTTTGGTCTTCTTAGAAGGAGAGGAGTAAGAGTTTGTTTCTTTAAAAATATCTTTGAATGAGGTGATTCAGTGGTGCTAGTCACCATAGAAATGACTTAAATTAAAAACCAAGTTGTTGAAAACAGCATGTTCTTGCTGAGTGACAGTCCTGATTCACTCAGTATGTAAAATATTCTTTAAAAGTCTACATATGGGATGGTTGAAGGTCCAGATAATTCCGGGAGGATGGAGGGAGAATCATGGAGAAACTCTTTTGTATACTTTAAATTATGATTTTTATCTGACAACCACATAGGTCGTCCTATTTTTCTAGAGGTGCTAATTAGCATACTTAAATTGAATTATAAGGACACTTACCTGTGGTTTTGAGGGGATTGATTTTATTGGGAAACAAACTATTTTCCAGCATATTTTTTGAAACTTCAATACTTGAACATTTTTTTTTGTTCTGTCTAAAAGAATACCACTGGATTCTGTCGTCTGGTTAGAGAAATAAAAGGGTCTTTTATGTTTTATTTTATGTTACTTTTTCCCCCTGACTCTTCTAACCCAAATGGTATCTCTGACTTTAAAATATAGCCTTTAAAAAATAACCCAATGACATCACTATTCTAATGTCCCTTTTGTTTTCTTCCTTAACCTTCCTTCCTATCTGTGAAATCTTCGCATTGGGTGGATCCTAGGTCAGTCAATTAATATAAGGACCCACTTAATGGAAAAACCGTTTCTCTGACATCCATGATAGATGGTCATTCAGCTTCTGAGTGAATATTTCCAGTGATAGTAAGCTCACTATTCCTAAGCAGCCCATTTAATTATTAAATATCTCTGATCATTAGTGATTTTTTCTTTTTACTTCAGTGAGATGAACACTGTGTAATTTCCATGGACTACTCTGAGTTTTGCCGTTAGGCATCACATAGAATTTGGCAGCTCCTGAAATTTGTGAAGGTAACAATCATCTCTCTGCTTTAGATTCTCTTTCTTTAGGCTAAGCATCCCAATATCCTTCAATTATTTGCCTTATGATGTTTTCAAATTCCATCATCTTCTGTCTCTTCTTTGGGCAGATTCTGGTTTAAAATAAAACTGTCTAGAACTGAATATAAAATTTAAGATGTAATATAAATAGTGAGAACTGAGGGGTTGTTACTTTCCCTGATCTTCTGCATGGAGAGTGAAGCCTAAGAGATCAGGGACTATGTTCTTCTCACTGTTGTAGCCCCACTTCTTACCTTACTCCTAGAACATGACAACATTCTCAGAAAATATATGTTGAAGAGTCAAATGAGTACTCTGGTCACTATAAATCTAGAAATGCAGCTAAAGATTCCTAGCTGTTTTACAATTTTGTCTCTTTTGGATCATGTTCAGTTAAGACCTTAACATCCTTTTCTTATGAACTTATCACATTGGATAACCTCCATCCTGTATATGTCTAGTTGATATAATTAAAGCTAAGTTATTCTTTTTCCTTGTATTTATTCATTTACTAAACAAATATTTATTGAGTACCTACAGTGTTCCATGTTAGTGGTAGGTTCTGTGCTAGGTAGCACAAGTTCTGTGCTGAGTACTAGGTAGACTGTGGAAGGGAAAACAGCCCTTCTGTCATGGATATTACAATGTAATTGGTGGTGATGAAGTGAGAAAGACAGACATTAAACTGGTAGACAAGTATGTCTTATACGTTGAGAGAAGTTCTGTGAAGGAAGCAAATAGGTTCTGGGATAGAGAACTGGGGAGGGGACTTCTGGGGAGACTCAAGTAGATATAGGGCATCAAGGAAGGTTTTTTTGGAGAGGAATTATTCAAGCTGAAACTTGAAGTATAAGAAACCAGACGTTACAGGCAATGGAGTGCTTTCCGGTTCAAGGAAATGGCAATGCACAGATGTCTTGAGCCAGGAAAGCACTTGGCTAGTGTGACTAGAGTAGAGAGGCTAGGAGGAAAGTGGCACAAGGTGAGTTTGGTGAGATTGTTCAAGAACCTGGAGTTCAGGTGACACGTGAAGGAGGCTTGCACAAGTATGGTTGTAGTTAGAGAAGGTGAAAAGTGCGTTGAGTCTGAATGTATTTTGGAGGTAAACTCTATAAGACTAACCGATGGGTTTGATTGGAGGGGAAAATGAAGAAGGCTGAGACAAGAATGGCGCTCAGGTTTCTGGTGTGAGCTCCTGGGTGGTATGATTGAGCCATTTGCTGGGATAGGAAAAAGAATCAAGAATTTCATTTTGAACATGTTTTATTGAGATGCCTGTGAGATATCCATCTCTCTTCCTCTCTCTTTTCTATTTTGGTTCTGTTGCTCGACCTGTCTTATTAAGCCATTTATCAGAGTGGCCCAAGGAAGATGTGTTATAGAAATGCCTTCAGGCTCAGACATGAAACTGCCTGGGTTAATGCTAAACAGAATAAGCTAGGGAAACTAAAGGCGACGGTAGTTCTTAAGCCTTAGTTGCAAAGCTTTTCAAGTTTCTTTGCCCAGTATTGGTTTCAGCTTCCCTAGGGATTCCCATTGTGAATTTACTCACTGATAACCTGAATTTACCCAATCATTGTTGAGTTTCTCTCTGCCTCTAGCCTCTCTTGCTTCTACTCTGTTTAACCACTTCCCTGTTTAAAAACCTTCTATGGTTCTCCACTGCCTTCAGGATTAAGTCTGAACTATTTAGCATGTTTTTCAAGTTCTTGCCTAATCTGTCTTCTTTGCCAGTCCTTCCCTTTCTCCCCATTCCACCTTCACATACACTCTATGGGAAGAGAAATATGTAAGTGAGTGGGGGACTTGAAACTGGTGGGAATGGAGATGGTCTTGGCCAAGCTGAATAGTCCATAAATTCTCAACAGATAAGGACTTCTTTAGCAAAGAACAGTGGGGTAGAAGCATCTGAAGTACCAAGTTTTACAAAGACAGATACCATTCTGGGAATTTATTGAATCACTAACCTTGTAGCATATTAATAGTCTCATTAAAGCGTGGCTTAGTTGTATGATCTGAGGCAAGTTTTTTAACCTCCCAGGGCCTGTTTATTTATCTAGGAAATGAAAACACCTACCTTATGGAATAGTTGTAAGATAACATGGTAAATTATGTAGAATAATATGGTGTTTAGTAGGTACTCAATAAATGGTAGCTACTATTATTATTATTTCAATTAGAATTAATTTTAAATGTTAAATCTATTTTAGCCTTACCTCTTTCTACTTCCCTTTTATACCCATATTCCAACCAGTCTGTACTCCTTACTAGTTCCCAAATAGCTACAATATTGTCACCAATGCCAGTTCCCTTGACTGGCATTCTATTTGCCCTTTGCACTTCAAGTTTCTTTCTATTGACATCTTGTACTCATCCTTCAAAGCCTGACTTGAAAACTACCTTTTCCACATAAGCTTTTGTGATCACTCTAGTTGAAAGTTCTCACTTTATACTTCTGTAATGCTTAATTGGTTCCAGTCATGAGGCCCTGCTGATTAAGCACTAGGTACTGCCTTGTGTTTTAGTTATTTGTGTATATGTCTTATCTCCTTAAGAATTGTGTATTATCCTTTTTTGGTCCTTCTCAAAGAGCTGAGCCCAAACCTTACAGATGATTAGCACTCAGTAAACATTGGGAGATGTTCAGTGAGCTAATATGAAGAGTACTACCAATAAATCATTAAAGTTCATCCCTAAATGGTGATTGTAAGGGAAATTTTCTTTCTTCTCTTTTTTTTTTTTTTAGATTTTATTTTTTCCTTTTTCTCCCCAAAGCCCCCCCAGTACATAGTTGTGTATTCTTCGTTGTGGGTTCCTCTAGTTGTGGCATGTGGGACGCTGCCTCAGCGTGGTCTGACGAGCAGTGCCATGTCCGCGCCCAGGATTTGAACCGACGAAACACTGGGCCGCCTGCAGCGGAGCGCGCGAACTTAACCACTCGGCCACGGGGCCAGCCCCTCTTTCTTTTATTTTTTAAGGGATGCTTTTTTGGTGAGGAAGATTGGCCTGAGCTAACATCTGCTGCCAATTTCCCCTTTTTTTTAATTCTCCCCAAAGCCCCAGTACGTAGTTGTATATCCTAGCTGTAAGTCCTTCTAGTTCTTCTGTATGGCACGCCACCACAGCATGGCTTGATGAGTGGTATGTAGGTCCGCGCCCAGGATCTGAACTGGCAAACCCTGGGCTGCCAAAGCAGAGTGCGTGAACCCAATCACTATGCCACCAGGTCAGCCCCAGGAAATTTTCTTAATGGTGCCAAACTGTAGTGTTTTTACCAAGTTTTCCACCCAAGAAGCATTAATGAAGCACTGACTGTACTAATGCTAGAAAGAGATACAAAAGGGATGAAAGAGGGGCTATCCCCGTTGCCGAGTGGTTAAGTCCGCGCATTCCGCTTCGGCGGCCCAGGGTTCGGATCCCAGGCCTGGACATGGCACCGCTCATTAGGCCATGTTCAGGCGGTGTCCCACATGCCACAACTAGAAGGACCCACAACTAAAATATATACAACTATGTACTGGGGGGATTTGGGGGAGAAAAAAGCAGGAAGAAAAAACAAAAAAGATTGGCAACATTTGTTAGCTCAGGTGCCAATCTTTAAAAAAAAAAAAAAGAGGTGAAAGATATTGTCTGGCCATTGCAATCTACTCAGTATCAGGGTTTTAAAGATCTAATTTTCCTCAAGTCAACAGATGCACACTGTTAAAACAAGTGTACCTTTGATGCCAGATGGAGTATAATTCCTAGGGTTTGGAGGATTAGGATTAAGAAGGAATGGGAACTCATCACTTTGTCTTCAGTGCTGTGCTGATTGTTTTTTATAATCAAAAGACCTCTTTCTGACAGTAAGTAGTAAACAGATACCTCCTTTTGGATTTTGTATCCAGAATGAAAGAGTATCATTTACATAGGAAGGGCCTGTTTGTAGAGCATTTATCCTGTCTTTGCTGCTTGACTTCTTTGTATCTTTTCCTTTGATTATCTAGTCTGTCTTTTGTAATGTGAAGAACTTGGCTGCATGTATAACAGATTTTCCAGAATGAGTTTATTTGAGTTTTTAGTAAGTGTTCCATAGGATTTTTTCTTTTTGCTATTTATATTTTATTTGTTTAATTCTAATCAGCCTCAGAGCTAACTGGAGGTACTTGCCTGGTTCATTGGTTTCATTTTATATTCTCTCCCTACCCTCACTCCCCTTTGCTCTTGTGGCTCTTACTAATAGCATTGCTACCTGTGTGTGCATGGCTGGAAAGAACATGCATGAAAACTGTCCTTAATAATTCATTTTAATCTATTTTTCCTTGAGTACACTGAATTGTAGCCTCTTTACTGAATACTGCATTATCTGATTTCCTGATTGTTTTCTTATATTTAATATGTCATGTTACTTAAAGTTGGTTTTAGTATGTTCCAGTAGAATTATTTCACCCCTTTGCTTGTGTGCCTGTTCCTTATATTGTGTTCTCATCTGTTCTTTACTTATGTCCAGTTATGTGGCAAAATGTATTAGTTTTGCACTGATAGATGTTATTCTCTAATTCTTTATTCATATGTCTTGATCGTGCCTTTCTAAATGTGGCAAAGAGATCATATGAGTGGAGATACCCAGAATACTGACTCTGGGCAAGTGTCACAGCTACATGGATAACTTAAAATTGCCACGGCTCTATGGTTAAAATTTTCAATTAACTTTTGATTAAATGCCAAAAAGAATTCTGAAAAATGTTAATGGTTCAGCTTCCATGTTTAATAATGTGTTGCATTCTTTGCTTCATTCATTAATTCAGCAAGCATTTGTTGAACATTTATTGTGTCAAGTATTTCTCACTATTCATATTCCACTTTCTAAAAGTAGCTTTTTGCCATCTGTGTTTCTTAGGCATTTTGACTATGTTCCCAAAGTCATAGTGGTTTTCTGTGCCTCGCTACTCAAAGTGTGGTCAGTGGGCCAGCAGCATTGGCGCCATCTGGGAGCTTGTTATGAATGTAGAGTCCCAGGCCCCTTCCAGACATGCTACATCAGAACCTGTATTTTAACAAGATTGCTAGTTGACTCAGTGCACATTAAAGTTTAACAAGCACACTTATAGCATATGGATTGTTACCATCTGTGTGTTTGTGTTTTTGTTTTTTAACATTTCAGTACTTACACTCATTCAGCTACTTTCTTAGAGATGACACCCTTTCATATGAAAGGAATTATAGGAATATCCTTAGAAGATCTTTTCTATTTTTAAAACTGTAAGGGGGAAATTGTAAAACAGAAGAATAAATACTCTTTTTCATTGAAAGATACAAGTAAAAGACTGTTAGAAATAGGGTTTAAGTAATTTTCGTGTCTGCTAAAACTTTCACAAAAGGTTTGTAATTGTTTTTATGGATCTTTATGAGAGACCTTGTTGTAAAGTACGTTGTGTAGGGAAATTTTAATGTGGATGTGGTTTCTGTTCCTTTTCAGTAAGGTGAATGGTAAAGTCATATCTGAAATCCATGGAAAATAGTGCTAAACCCTCAGCCTGTCCTCAGTTTGCTTTTGCAAAGGAAGTATGAAGTAAACTGGTACTCTCAAATCCAATCATTACTCTTTAGAATAACTTGTGGTTTGATATCCAGATTTTCATTCTGGGTCAAGTTTGATTACTTAGTGATTAAAGAAAAATAGTTTTGTTTTTGTTTTTTTGTTGTTGTTTGTTTTCTGAGGAAGATTTGCCCTGAGCTGACATCCTTTGCCAATCCTCCTCTTCTTTGTGCTTGGGGAAGATTAGCCTGAGCTCACACCTGTGCCAGTCTTCCTCTACTTTGTGTGTGGGATGCCTCCACAGCATGGCTGATGAATGGAGTAGGTCCGCACCCGGGATCCGAACCTGTGAACCTGGGCTGCCGAAGTGGAGCATATGGAAATTGAACCACTCGGCCGTGGGGCTGGCCCCAAGAAAAATAATTTTGGAAAAATCAATTGCCTACTCCTATTACGAGGAAGAATTAAAGACAATTTTATTTCTTTTATTTAAGTACAAATGTATCTCACCCAGGGGTAACAAATTAAGAATATATATTGGTTGGTAAGTGTTTTAAGTAGTGTTTATAAAGATTGAATTGCATATTTTATTAGCACAGAGTAATTTTGATGACTTGGAAAATGTGCTTCTTTAAATATTTTTATTGCTTAAAATAGTTTTAAGGCTTAAAATAAAATAATTTGAGTAGATCAACAGTAAGAGTCTGCATAAAGACTTTTCCTTTTATTAATATGCCTTTATTTCAATACCACTTATAGGGGTTTGCCACCTACTAGCAGTGTGACCTTGGGCAAGTTACTTCCTGAGTTTCAATCTCCTCATTATAAGATTAGGTGATTCCTCTTTCCCTTGCAGTGTTGTTGAAAGGCTTAATTGAGATAATGTAGATGATGCCACTGACATGGGGCCTGACACAGAAATGTGCTCAGTACCATTGGCTTCCTTCTCTTTCACTGCTTTGTTCCATTTATACACTATCTAGATTTAACTCATGTCATAAATAAGAGTTCTCTTGAATTTTTCTTTCTTTATACTAGTTCAAGTGGAATCAAGAATATAAGCTCCATGATGGCATTAGACCTTGTCATTTTGTTTTATTTACTGATGTATCCCTAGCACCTAGGACCTGTGCTGGGTGCTTGATTAGTATTTGTTGAGTGAATGAAGGAATATTATGCATTTGAAGTAAATTTATGTGAATAAATTTAGACAACACCTTTGCAGTTTATATTTGTCATATATATTCAGTTGAAATTAATTCATTCAACACACTTTTTTCCTGGTGAGGAAGATTGGCCCTGAGCTAACATCTGTGCCCATCTTCCTCTATTTTGTGTGTGGGATGCCACCACAGCATGGCTTGATGAGTGGTGTAGGTCCATGCCTGGGATCAGAAGCAATGAACCAGCCCACCAAAGTGGTGTGTGCCGAACTTAACCTCTATGCAATCAGGCTGGCCCCCAACAAGCTTTTATTAGTACCTATAATATGCCAGGTACTATTCTGTCCTCATGAAACTTACATTTTAGCTGGCGGGAGGGAAGAGGAGAGAAGGACAATAAACCAGTACATAAGTAAGTTAACAGGGTGATTGTAGATAATAATGAGGGCAGTAGTGCTGTCAGGCCGTCTAGAGGAGTGAGGGCCACTACTTTAGATACAGTGTGTGGGGACACCTCTCTAAGGAGGTGACATCTGAGCTGAGACAGTAATGATAGCCTTCTAATATCCAGTAGACGAACATCATAGGTAGAGAGAACAGCAAGTGTGAAGGGCCTGAGGAGGGAATGAACTAAATAGAGTTCCTTAATTCCAATTGTTAATATCCAAATAAAATTACTTTATCTAAATAATATGGAGCAGATGCGAAGACAATGTAAATCTGCATTTTTTTTTTTTTTGAGGAAGATTAGCCCTGAGCTAACATTTGCTGCCAATCCTCCTCTTTTTGCTGAGGAAGATTGGCCCTGAGCTAACATCCATGCCCATCTTCCTCTACTTTCTATGTGGGATGCCTACCACAGCATGGCTTGCCAAGCGATGCCATGTCTGCACCCGGGATTCAAACCAGTGAACCCCAGGCCGCCAAAGTGGAATGTGCGAACTTAACTGCTGTGCCACTGGGCTGGCCCAAATGCTGCATTTTGAGTGGAGTACTTTTAGGTGTAGCAGTGATTCACCGTTACACCGTGGCTCCCCTACAGGAGCCGCCCCGGTATAGCAGTGAATCAAAGTGTGAGATCAATAGGCAACTTCATGGCCGAGTGTCTCAAAAGTCCTCTTGTATGTTGGTTATTCTTTAGTAAACTAGATGTGACAATGCTCTTTGTCTGTTCTTGTGAGACTTGACTAATAACACTGGGATTTTGAGATCAAGAGGCTAGAAACCAGTAAGTTTGAAATATGTGAGGTATACAGCCTATCTTCTCAACCATAATTGAATTAATGTCTGCTTTCTAAAATTTTCTTCTCTATTTTATTTTTCTCTATGATTTGTCTATTTTTCTTTATTGTAATAGTTTCACTGCCTACTCTTAAAAATACTGAACATTCAAAATTGTATTTGTCAGAAGGAAAAACGTCTTAAAGAACTTAAACTGCAATGCCTCTGCAAGAGGTTGTAATTTAGTATTGTAACATGAAAACCTAAGGAATTCTTCAGCGATTATTTTAATCGTATACTGCTGTTGTCAAATCTGATAAATGATCAGAATTCTGCCTTTACTGTTCTTGATAGAGAAGTCTATGCATTCTAAGAAATATGAAGAAGAAGAAAGAGTTGAGGAACTTTTAATCTCATCAGCTCTTGGGATGTAGAGAATTTTGCAAAGAATAATTCCTGCAAACCTTGCACCTTCAGACTGATATCCTCAAAGAACAGTATACAAATAAGATCCTTTTTTAGGAAGGATAAAACTGTATTTGCTATATGCAGTTCTGAACATTGAATTTTAAATATGATGCATTTCACCAAGATGCCTTCAGGGGGGTACTATTTTAAGCTAATTTCTCTATGTGTATATCTTTAGCAAGTCAAGGCATTAATAATTTATTCAGGATGTATAGGTAAGATATTTTTGTACTTTAATGGACAGTCTCCTTTTTAATGGACTGGAGTACTGTCTGTTGGAGATTAAAAACCTAAATGTATTAATTTTGGCACACTTGACCTGATTTAGGGTTTTGCCTACAGTAATGTGTTTTGCTTCTAAGAGCCTCCCTTTTCCATCTTCTTTTTAATAGCAACGTCATGACAACAGAAAAGAGTTTAGTGGCTGAAGCTGAAAATTCACAGCACCAAGAACAGAACGAAGAGGGAGAGGGGGCCACAAACTCAGGCCAACAAGAAACTCGGCTGGAAGAGACTTCTCAAGCGGCCGCTGAGGGAGATAATCAGTGTGAGCAGAAGCTGAAAACATCTAATGGAGACACTCCGACACATGAAGACTTGACCAAGAACAAGGAGCGGACATCAGAAAACAGGGGCCTGTCACGGCTGTTCTCCTCACTTCTCAAAAGGCCTAAATCTCAGGTCTCTGAGGAAGAAGGCAAAGAAGTAGAGTCTGGTACAGAGAAAGGTGAAGGAGGTCAGAGAGAGAGAGAATTTGGAACCAGTATTGATGAAGAGATCATTTTGAAGGCCCCAATTGCAGCTCCTGAACCTGAACTCAAAACCGACCCGTCCTTGGATCTTCATTCATTAAGCAGTGCAGAAACACAGGTAAGGATGTGCTAACGTGGGGGAGGTGGGTGCAATGAAGGTGGGATATACGCGGTATTTTCCGCTTAAGAACATTTGGTTTTCTTTCTTACTAGCCAGTTGACTTAGGCATTGACAGTAATAAGTATCGTGAAGCTTTGGAGTTTCTGCTCTAAAGAAATTAATACAGTCAATGGAAACTTGGTTTTTAAAAAGATACTTATATTGTATAAATCAAAGAAAACAAAATGAAAGAAAAGAATTTCTTAAATGAGTCTATTCAGTCTAGATATCATTTTGCTGTAATAATAGAACAAGTCCAAGATTTTTAATAAAAGGGGAAAAAGAATTGAGGAATTGAGGTGGTTTAGAGTTCATTTTGGTGGAATTGTTAGGAATGGGATAGTTATCAGCAAACATGTTCTTTTATGGGAATCTGCATAAAAGCCATGTGATAGATTCAAGCCATCCAGAGGTATGTGATAAGTTTGAGCCATGCCTGCCTTATTTTTGTTGTTTTCTCTAACTAGATCATATTTGCCAACTAGACCACAGGGTGTAAGATATAGATGCGGAAGTCTAGCTCTTTATACCACCTTTGTAATATATAGTAGTTTGGGGCCTTAATTGTGTCACAGTGTAGGTAAAGTTAACATGAGTTATGAATTTGTTCATGTATCCAAAAAACATGGGAAATATTAGTACTGTAACTCAAACTGTTTTCTAGGAATCTGGTTTGTTTTCAGCCTTAATATCTACAAATTGAGAGTTATCTTCAAAGTCTTTTCATTTCTGAATCTGCATTGTTAAAAGTATAAGTCCCATCTCAGATTTGGGCTATACAGTTTTATTAGAATTTTCTAAAATTACATGTATTTCTAGAAATATTACTTGTATATTAAAAGTGCTAAAGTAAAATTTAGGGTGAAGTCATAATTATGCACTTGCTATTAGTGAATCAAGGTTGTAAACAAGATTAACTATATAATGTAATAGTTAAAAATGTAGGTTATGAGGGCTAGCCCCAGTGGCCTAGTTGTTAAGTTCAGCACACTCTGTTTTGGCAGCCCAGGTTTGGTTCCTGGGCATGGACCTACACCACTCATCTGTCAGTGGCTCTGCTGTCATGGCAGCCCACATACAAAAAAAAAAGAGAGAAAGATTGGCAACAGATATTAGCTCAGGGCGAATCTTCTCAGCAAAAAGAGGAAGATTGGCAATAGATGTTAGCTCAGGGCAAATCTTCCTTGGCAAAAAAAAAAAAAAGCAGGCTATGGAATCAGACCAGGTGGTTCAAATCATAGAGAAGTGACTCTTTTTGCTTTATCAGTTTCTTCCTCTGTACAATGAGGATAATAATATCTACCTTATTTGGCTATTATGAGGATTAAAAGATGAACATGTAAAGCTCGTAAGACATTGCCTGGAATATAATAAGCACTCAATAAATATTAGTTATTATTACTCAGTTAATAAACCTGAACAGTAAAAGCAAAGAATCTCTACATATCTTAATATCATTAATTTTATTTTAGGAATACCAAGAGAGTTAAAGTATATTGTCTTTTAGGAACTTTGGTACTTTCAAGGTTTTTAACTGCTTTTTTCCTCCTCTGCTTTATGTAGGAAAAATCCATTTCTTGTATTAGTTAACGTTTGAATCAGAGCTTGTCTATTTTGTCTAAAGAACATATTATTTGTAGTGAAGTTAAAGCAGATGACACACAAAGTTAATTTTAGATTGAACTAAAGTCTCATTCACTGATACTTCATTAATTCCGAATTGAGATAAATTGTATGCAGGTGTTTGTCTACATATGACGAAAAAGAAACAAATTAGTACTGTTAAATTTCAAGGGGATGTTGTTTAAAGGAGCAAAGTATTTTAGGCCTTTTGCAATCTATTATTTACAGTCAAAACCTCGTGGCACAAAACATTGTGGATAAAGGTTTATTTGGTTAACCATATTTCTGTATTTGTAGTAGAATTTCATTTTCTATCCAGGATTTTTTAAAGCGAGTTTGCGTTATAGGTCTACACCTTCAGTTGTCATCTAGGGTACCTTGGAATTTTTGGAAGCCATATGTCAGTTTTTAATGTTTCTTTATTCATTCAGCAAATATTTATTGACAACCTACCATGTGTGCCAGGCCCTAAGCTGGATAAACAGTAGTTAATGAAAACTACAATATGGCAAAGAGGTTTAAGATCGTAGGTTGTGGAGCCGGACCGGTGTGTGACTTATTAACTGTATGACCCTGGGCAAGTTACTTCAACTTCTCTGGCCTCCGTTTCTCATCTGTCAAGTGGGGATAGTAATAGTACCTTCCCCATAGGGTTATTATGAGGATAAAATGAATTCATATAAGTAATGCTCATAGAACAGTAACTGGAATGGCTATTGGAATAGCTGTATATATGTTTGCTATTATTATGATTATTATTATTATAAAACATGATCTCTGCTCTTGTGGACTTTATAGTCTAATGGAGGAGACAAAAAAGTAGTAAATAAAAAATAACTTATTATTGTAATAAATGTTACGGAGGCAATAAACAGGGTACTGACGTGAAGAATAGTAGAGTGGGGATAGGGTAGATAGGGTAGCCAGTGAAGGCCTCGACGAAGAGATTGCAGTGAAGAGGATCGTAAAGGGCAGGGAGGAGCCGTTTAGACCACCTCTGGTTTCTGTTGCAGGAACCAAATACATCTTTAAATCCCTTTTCCTAGACGTCAACCATGTATTCTTTTGAAATACAGGAATTGGTGAGGTTTAATTAAGAATTGTTCATCAGTTTTATTGTGTTGGAAGTAAGAAAGTATGTGCCAAAATGTTGTCCCACTTATCTGTATTACTTTGGGATAATTTAGTGATTATCCTAGGAGACCCAGATTTCCGTCCATCTCTTGTTTCTTTGAGTTTTTGCATTTAGCATGATTGCTACCTGGTGGAAAGGAGTTAACTGGTAGTTACAGTTGTTAGCTTACTACGTAAGTTGCTTTAGGCTCTAAAATTGGTCCCAAGAACCCCTCTTAGTCATTCATAAAATTTAGAATATGTGACAAATCACATCTCGCTTTGAAATTCATAAAACTTCCTTGCTAAAATTGAGGCACCTGGGGCAGAGATGTGAAAGTTTTGATGGACTTTAATGTATAATGGATAGTCAGGAAGAAAATATAATGCTGAGAGCAATAGACTGGGGTCCCCTTAGTTTACCTGTAACCTTCATTTATTGATTTGAAAGATAAGATTCTATCTGAGAAGCTTTGAGAATAGTGGTCTGTAGATCATTTGGGAGATCATAATATCTTTTACAGAAAAATAATTATTTAATCTTAATGTCACTTATATTTGTTGTAACAATTTTTCTTCTTCAGTTAGTGCTTTTATTGGTAGCATTCTCATAGGTAAAAGTGTATACAGCATGTTTTGTGAAATGTCTTTATTACTGACTTGGTGATATCATGGATATGTAGCCTGCTCAGGAAGAACGCAGAGAAGACCCAGACTTTGAAACTAAGGAAGAAGAAGGTCTTGAAGAGTGCTCTAAAATAGAAGTGAAAGAAGAAAGTCCTGAATCTAAAGCAGAAAGAGAATTAAAAGCTTCCCAGAAATCAATCAGAAGACACAGAAACATGCATTGCAAGGTTTCTTTGTTGGATGACACAGTTTATGAATGTGTTGTGGAGGTGAGTGCATTTTAATTTCCAGGAGTCAGAACTCTTACAAATTGTTTCGTGTAGGGTTGGGCAAGTGGTGCCATGGCCTGAGATAAGACCCAGTATAATGACTATTTCTGTGGACTGAGATGTTAATAATGATTTTCTGGAGGTGGAAGTGTGGAAGGATTATAAGTTAGTCTAATTTTCTTTTCTGTGTGTTTCTGTATCTGCCAAATCTTGTGAATTGAGCATGTGTTACTTTTATAATCAAAAACAGTTTTGTTAAAAGAAAAAAAAGGGTGGGAGCTGGCCCTGTGGCGTAGTGGTTAAGTTTGGTGAGCTCCGCTTCAGCGGCCCAGGTTTGCAATTCGGATCCCAGGTGCAGACCTACACCACTCATCAGCCATGCTGTGGTGGTGACCTACGTACAAAATAGAGGAAGACTGGCACAGATGTTAGCTCAGCGACAATCTTCCTCAGCAAAAAAAAAAGGGGGGGGGTGTATTTATAGAGTGACCTTCCATGACTAAATTTCCTAGGATAGCCTCAATTTCTGTTATTAGGTCCATCTATCTCCATAACTGTATTTGTCAAAAAAATTACTTTCTATTCATTTCTGCTCTCCCAGATCTAAACTTTTAGTTTACTTAATGTATTTCTATAGCCCCATGAGATAGTATATAAAAAATTTAAATCAAGTAATGCCATTTCTTAAAATTCTCTATTATTTTCTGAAAGAATAAGTAATGTATCAGGATTGAATAAAAATGTCAGTTATTCAGTTACTTTTTTGCTCCTTCAAGACAAGTTAAAATCCTTAAAAAACTATTAACTACCTTTTTGAACTGGAGCAATAATTGTCAATTGTGATATGCTTGATATATGATCCATTGTGATTATTATTAACAATAGCTTTTGTTGATAAAACATAATTCACATATACTTGTATCTTAGGTGTGTAACAAATTATTTCTGAATTGAATTATTTATGTGCAAATACAAATCTATTAAAGCACAAATAAATAGTATAAAATATGTGTTATATTAATTAATAGGTATTCTTTCTCCAAGTTTTATAAAGGAAGTCAAGAAAAATGTACTGTTGTACTTTGAAGATAGCTACTACACCTGATAACAGAGGAGACGTAGGGTCTGCTCTTCCTACTTATTACCATTATCTAGTTTAGAGATGGGGAAAGCTATTCTACACTCATTCTTTCCATTCAGACCAAGATCCAGATATAGGTCCCTTATATCTGAACCATTTGAGGGTAAATGTGTTTCAGAATTCAGAATTTAGATGAGCAATAAGTAATATTCTGCATATTTCATAACATACCCAGTAGGGTATGTGGCAGTGCCCACATGATCAAGTATGTTATTTTTATGGTAAAATATATGAAGATTCATTCTAAGATGGATACCTAAAGATCACAAATAGCCTCATAACAGTTCAGGTCAGAATTTGCCTTCAGATGAGCTTTAGTGACCAAAAAACACCAACCTTTTACTTTTTAGAAGTTCTGGATTTTGGAATTATGAATGAGGGAGTAAGGACTTGACTTGTACATGAAGAATTCCCAAATTATCTCTGTCTTTTAGAGTGAAAACATAGGAGGGAAGAAAATGAAGAAGATGATGTAATGTAGATGGGTTAAGTCTGAAAAAGAATTAACATCTATGTGAATTACTAATTGTCATAAAAAATAACTCAGCTCATTGAGAGAAGGACCTGTAGTATATCTGTGCCAAAAAATGACTTCTAATTTTTTTGAAGTTTTAAAAAATATATTTCTTAGAAGGCATTAGCATGTTTGATTTTTTTCAACAATTCCATAGATAGGTAGGACAGGTGTAAATATTCTTATCATTGTACAGATGAGAAAGCTAATGTTCAGAAATATTAATTGAATCAACTCAGGTTGTTTAGCTAATAAATGGAAGAACCAGGACTTTTTGACTCTAAATCTCAGCCTCTAAGTTAGACATTTCTCCCTTATAAATAAGACTACAAGCACCCAAAGGTGACAGTGGTTTGACTTTTTCGGTGAAGACACATTAAGAAAATGATTTGTAGCACAACTGAAAGAACCACTACAACAGGTAATATCCCGTTGGGTGCCTCGAAGTTTAGACCGTATGCATTTTTCTGACAGAGAGTGCAGGGAGTTGAGACAAGGCTCATTCTCATGGGACATTTGGTCTGAGGATGATGGAGTCTAATGATTTGCATAGCCACTATTAACTGTCAGTGTCGACAGTTGATTCTGTTAATTCAGGTGGCCACAGTGACTGACAGCAGCCCATAGCAAGTTTCAGGAAATATTGCACCAAAAATAAAGAATGTGATGTTTAGGATGGAGGGTGGGGGATGGTAGATCGAGGGAAAGAAGAATTGTGCTTTGAATTGGAGCTCTATTTCCAAGCCATTATAAGTGTCTTTTGCATATTTAAGCTGACAAATTAAGAAATAGGAATTTTATAACTCACATTGTTTTCCTTACACTGTATAGCCATCTGAAAGCCTTAGTAACCAAGGATAAAAGACAAAATTGGAAAGTGACACTTTATTTGGTGATGAATCAGGAATAAGAGGAAACCTCAACTAAAGTATGTATGTCTTTGCAGAAACATGCTAAGGGACAAGACTTGCATAAACGAGTATGTGAGCACCTCAATCTTTTGGAAGAAGACTACTTTGGTCTTGCCATTTGGGATAATACAACCTCTAAGGTGAGGGGACTGCTTGTAATGTAAGAAGGTGACAAAAAATTTGAGTCCTTTTATTGCTGTTAAGAATGTACTTATGCCTGCCTTTCCAAGACACGATGTACTTAGAGTTATTCCTGTCTATTCTTGTTTCTCAGATCTTCCCTCTAGAATGAATATTTTAAAGAAAAATGTGTTCTTTCATTGTTGAGAGAAAGTAGCTACTGTGTATTTTTAAATGACAGGGAAAGTACAGAGCTATGATATTCTGAATAGCAAGAAGATAGCAATAAATTCATATATTATACAATTAGTATTGTATCTAATATGTAGAGGGTTCATAATAAATATTTGTTGAATGGATGGTCTATCAATATTACAATTATAGGATAATTATGATATATACTTATGTTATCATTTGAGAGTAATATTATAAAAGAGAATAAAGTCCCAATATTATTGAAGCAGTCATACAATGAATCTGAATTTTTCTTCCAGCCTAAAAGGAAACCAGTAGTTAACTTTTAAAGGAAGTAAAAGAAAGTGTAAGAACTTAGAGGAGGAAAGAAAGGTTAAAAGTCAGGTATTTACTTCAAAAAACTTGAATTATTTCCTGGTCCAATTAACTGAAAATTACACATATTTAACTTAAAATCTAACGATGAAAACTTGAGTCCAGTTTAACAGGTATTTGCAGGTGGTATACTAGATGACATGAACACAGCTATGAATAAGACAGACATGGTCCCTGCCCTCTAGAGGACTAGAGTTTGTCATGATGAGGGTCATGCAGAAGGAAATATGAGATGTCGTGGGAGGATATGGCGAGGGAAGTCTTCTCTGAGGAGGTGATGCTTAAGCTAAAACCTGAAAGATAAAATGGACAAGTGACGCAGAGAGAGAAGGGCTTGTTGAAAGGCCTAGAGTTGAGAGTGGCCTGTGGTGAACTAAGAGCCATCTAGCCTGACTGAACATAGGGCGCGAGGAACGGAGTAATAGATGAATTTGGAGAGCCATGCGAGGGGCCGGGTCATAGGGAGAGAGTCTTGTGTACAATGTATTCAAGCCATTTTAGTTGGTTTAAGAAAAGTTGAAGGGCAGCAGCCTTTAACAACTGCAAATCCTATAGATTGGGTTATTTGAGTTAGATAATACGAACTAGAAGACAGGGAATTACCCTTTGCCTAAACAAAATCTATTTGTAGAATATCCTAGAATATTTGTAGTTTGTAACAGTTTGTTCCTTCTGTGAATGACTATTGACTCAAACAGAAGAACTATGTTTGCCAGCGCTAGGTTAATGTTGTTCTTTAAGACTTAACTTCTGATTTGTCTCCTTAAAGGCTCAAACCAGCCTGTACTGAAGCCTCTAATTTTCGTTGTAAGAGAAGATTGAAAGTAATTAAAAAAACAAAACAATACCCCCAAAACTATCATGGAAAGCTTTCTGCGGCTGTGAGCTAGAAAATTCTCCCATGAATCAAGGAAAATACTCTGAAAAGTATTTTATGTTATACAAGCTCAGTGAGATAAAATTGAATATTTTTATATTGTGGGGGAAAAAACTTCAAGGTTGATTTGAGAATATTTGAGAGTACTTGAATTTGGCATGTACAGAAAGTCTACTGAGTACCTACTTGTTTAATATAACAGGAAATAATTTTCCTATGAACCAAGCATGTAAGCACTTCTAGAAGCTGGTTCATCTAAACTCATGCAGCAGAGGAAATTCTTCCCACTTGCAGTTGAGTTTCCAGGGCCCACACTGGTTCAAAAACTTCCAGTTGCATTGAAAACTTTTAACCATTGTTGGTGTCATCCATACTCTGTCCTGTCAACAAGTTTTATTTCCTTTGTAGTAGTTTTTACTATCTTATTTATTTTTTAACGAGCAAATATTGCATTGCTTTATTTATATTTATTTATTTGTTTATCTGTAAAGCGATGTTAAAAGTGCCTAATATATAAGCTGAATAGACAAGTACATACCTGGCTGTGCAAAAAAAGGGCATTATTGTCCCTCTTGGCTAAAATATTTCTGGAAAAGAAAAGTTGATGTCTCTGAATTATAATCTAGTTTCAACTTCCCTGATAGTTTATAAGCATCCCTTCTGGGGAAGTCAGTGGGCAAGTGAGTCCTGGGAAACATAGGGCTTAGCGTAGTCAGGGCATCTGGCAGGTCTGTAGCATGGGCCAGGTTCTTACAGGATATCCAATAGGAACATGATGGGGGGCAATGGGCTGTTCTAAATTTTCTGCTTCTAAGTTTATTGTGGCCAACTCCAGCTCTCAAAAATAGGTTAAAGCAGAGTATTTCTTCGAGTTAAATTGAGTGTCTTTGGCTGATCCACGAAGTAGGGCGTAGAAGAGAAAGCAGGAACTTCATTAGCACGTAGCCCAAGCAAATCTTGTGTAAAAATGAACCTGGGGAGGACTTCCTTAGCATTGTCAGGTTAAAGGGCCAATACAGTAGTAAGAGCCACCTTGATGATGACAGTCCTTCCTCAATATGCTGTCTGTTGAGTCATACTGCTCCATCTGGATGGGTTGCTCTTTCTGTCTAGCTGTGCCAGCTATTTCCCATCATCATCATCCTCGGGATTTGCTTTGCCTCTCTCCTGTGGTGTTTCTTCTGTTCCATTTATGCTAGCTTTCCTTGTGTTTTTGATAGATGCTCCTTCTGAGAAACGGTACATGAGATGTAATCTTTTTGAGACATTACATGTCTGAAAAATGTCTTTATTCTACTCTCACGTTTAGTTGTTAGTTTGGTTGGGTATCGAATTTGAAACTTGAAATCATTTGCCTTCATAATTTTGAAGGCATTGCTCCATTGTCTTCTATCTTCCAGTGAGAAGGCCAAAGCCGTTCTGGTTCTTGATTCTTTGTGTGACCTTCCCTCTCTTCTGCCCTTTGTAGAATTAAGCGGGTAGAACCTTCCTTCCTTCCTCCCTCCCTGCCTCCCTGTCTCTCTTTAGGGTTCTGAGATTCGCAGTGATGTATCTTTGTGTGATGTGTCTTTGTATGGGGTGGTTATCATTCATTGTTTGGGGCCCATGTCTATATTCTTTACTGGACTCTGATTTCCCAAAAAATGTCCTTGTCTAGCACGTTGACTGCCTTGAGTGTGGTAGGCATTCAATAAATGTTGAAAGAGTGAGACATACTGTTATACTTGAGGGAACAGCTTTGCCACTTATTAGTTGTGAGTTAAGTAAGTTACTTATGCTTTTCTTTTCTCTTTGGTAAAATGAGAATGATAATGAGATCATCTATATAAAAGCCTGTAAAATGGTACCTGGCTTGTAGGAAGCACTCAGTAAAAATTAGGTATTTTCATTGTTATTATGATAGTATTTTTTAAAAATGAAATTACTGACTAACCAAAGCCTTTACTTAAAAAAATTAGATTTGTATGTCATAATCTAGAGGTGCATTGTGGAGCATCCTTCAGTTTGGATAATTTACCTGATCTTTTCTCAGGTAGGATATAGTAGAGAACAGAATACCTTTAACTTAAAATTGATGTATCTAGCCAGATTATCCGGCTTCATTTTAGTTACCCTTTCTTATATATCTACTGTCAGTAAGCCAGATGTCCAGATACTCTCTCTAGAAGTATACAGATATGCATGAAATGATTAAATCTGTAAAGACTTTAATCTTTGTTAGTCATTTATCTAAGTTTTCTGTTATTCCAAGAACACAAAATGCACTACAGCTGTAGAGGCTCTTGGGGCTCATCCCCTTCGTTTTAGGGATGAGAAAACTGAAGCGTGTAAAGGCAGAGTGGCTTCCTCTGAGCTACACAGTGAGTTCACTCCAGAAATTCTCTGCCTGCTGCCCCTCCCTAAGTGATTTTCTTCTTCAGCTTTTTATTCCTCTTTCCTTGATTTTTACATTTCATCTTTGTTTCTCAGATTTTGTTTCCTACCTACAGAATTAGTCCCTCATGTTGTGAGGAAAAATTTCAACCACAGTACCAGGAGAGAGAAATATTTTCTTCTTTCCATTTCCAGTCTCCGGTGTCTTCTTTTGTATGTGTAAAGATCTGTCCTTTGTATGTGTAACTTCTCTTCTTAAGAGCTTCTGGATCTCTCTTTTACTTGTAGACAATTGGGTGCCTCTAGTAGGGAGGAAAGTTAATTGAATTGACGCTTTCCTGACATGAAATGGCTTTCTTTCTTTCTTTCTCTACTGACTGCATGATAATAGGCCTGTTGCCAGACTGAGTCTGGCAAGAGAAGAGGAAAAGCAGTCAGAGGCAAACTTCTATAGCCCTGTGAGAGATTTGTTACCGGTATGAATCAGAGTTCTATGAGTTAAATAGTTGCTTCTTACATTTTATTTCTGCTTAGAATTAGTTATTTATGAATGGATCAAGGACTTTTTCCTTGGAGGAAAGTCACCCACATTAATTCCAACTCCACCCCCACCCCCAGATTCTCTTTCTAAGCAAAAAACTTGAGCTCTTCTAGTAAATAGTGGAAATTTTAGATTAGGGGTTCATTTAATTCAATAGTATACAATCTTTCTCCTTTCTTCCATTTCCTGTGAGGATGAATTATCTTACCCTAGGAGTCAGATAATCCACTCTGGAAAGATAGTCATTCATAGTCAGGAGGGTCTTTCTTTCATCTTGCAAAGGCAAATAGCAAACACCAATGGAGTAACTATTTAATCAAGAATATGAGGAATTTAGTTTATAGTCGTCTGAAAGGATGGATTGTTTTTCATTGATTCATGACTGGTTTTGAAGGCAAGTGCCAGTAATGTTATATCTTTACTGTCTGGTAAACTAGAAAGACTAAAATGAATTTTGTAAACATAGTTACACAGTAGAGAGGCTGCACTTGGGATCCTGTCTTTTACTAGGAAGATTTGGGTTGACATCTCTAGTGAATTTAAATGTGGCTTTTCTAGCGCTTCAGGAGTGAGACGTAGAATTACATGTGCTCGAGAGTTTCTATGAACGTATCTTGGAGCAGTGATTTGCAGTCAACGTACTAACGTGTTACCGCACAAAAGTGGGGTTCATTTTCATTGATTCATGACTGGCTTTGAAGGCAAGTGCCAGTAATGTTATATCTTTACTGTCTGGTAAACTAGAAAGACTAATACCCCTAATCTAAAATTTCCACTATTTACTAGAAGAGCTCAAGTTTTTTGCTTAGAAAGAGAATCTGGGGGTGGGGGTGGAGTTGGAATTAATGTGGGTGACTTTCCTCCAAGGAAAAAGTCCTTGATCCATTCATAAATAACTAATTCTAAGCAGAAATAAAATGTAAGAAGCAACTATTTAACTCATAGAACTCTGATTCATACCGGTAACAAATCTCTCACAGGTGGGGTTCTCCTACGCGATGCACATGAACAAGCCAATTAATGATGGCATCAGCTTTTGGAAGCAGAAATCAGCTTTATTCTGTGAGATTGATCTGCAGAGAGACAGCAGGCATGTGCCTTTAGATCTGTCTCCCCAATTCAGGATTTGGGGTGAAATTTAAGAGGTTAGGGAGAACAGGCTGGCACACAGAAATGCTGGCGGGACAGGTTTTGATTGGTTTTGATTGCTTCAAGCCTTTATGGTAAGGTTCTAAACATTTATGGTAGGGTGGGGAAGGAGTTTTAACACCAGATCTTCCTGGGTGACAGAGCCCTTGCTTCTGATAAGTCTGACTTTTAAGGTCCAGTCAGGTCCAGGTCCTTTGGTTCTGTGGGGAGGAGAATCTTTGGTTCCGTGGTCATTTCAGGTCAGGATTTCTTCTGCGCATCCTTTTTTTTTTTTTTTTTTTAAGATTTTATTTTTTTTCCTTTTTCTCCCCAAAGCCCCCCAGTACATAGTTGTATGTTCTTCGTTGTGAGTCCTTCTAGTTGTGGCATGTGGGACGCTGCCTCAGCGTAGTTTGATGAGCAGTGCCATGTCCGCACCCAGGATTCGAACCAACGAAACACTGGGCCGCCTGCAGTGGAGTGCGTGAACTTAACCACTTGGCCACAGGGCCAGCCCCTCTGTGCATCCTTTTGCTTCATAACTACAAATTTTCTGAAAGAGTGTTTCTCAGTCACTCTGTTGAGAAGAGATGGGTCTGTCTGAACCGGCCCTAAGTGGGCCTGTGGTTACAACAGCAGCATAAACAACGGTTATTCCTCAAGTTAAAGAAGACAGACCTGTGGAGCTTATAGATAAATCTTTTACCTCAAAAGACAAGGATTTATATAAATCACTTATGTGTATGTAGTGGGTTTTAGGACCTCCAGATAAAGCACACTACTGGGTCTCATAAAGCATCATTTACATAAGCCCACCTCTCCAAGATCAGGAGATTTAGCTGATTGCCAGCTCAAGCAATGTTCTTTTTTAGAACTTTATGACCTAAGGTTATAACTGCTGCAAAAGATATGAAAAGTTCCTATTCGGTTTACCTCCTTAAAAGCTTAGTTGAAACTTTATCATCTCTCTTCTGGTTTATTTCAGTAGCGTTCTTCACTCGTTCATTCATCAAACATTTATTGAATAGATAGCATCTGTCTTATGTTGGGCAGAGCTATAAAAGACATAGTCTTTCCTTGGGGAGCTCCTGGGCTGAATATGGGACAGCAGTAGATGGGCATCCACCTAGAAAGGGTTTTCTGCAGAAAATAACTTAAGATCTGAATTATAAGAGATAGGAATTTTCCAGATGAAGAAATGGGGATAGAGTATTCCAAGTGAAAGGAATAACATGTGAGCTGGTGTTTTAAAATAGAGCACATGCGATTCCTGTAATTCTTCAGTTGAACAAACAGAGATCTATGTCAGGATATTGCCGCTCTTCATCTGTATATTATTTTAAAGCTTTTTTAAGCTTGAGAAGGAATGCAATTATTTTTAAAGCACAAAATTTAAATTCTGTTTAAAATGTTTATTTATTTAACTCACAAGATATGATTGGTAAAATGGACTCTTGAAAGGGAATCCTTGCAACTGAAAGTATTCGACTAGAAACTAGAAGGTAATCCAGAAATGCTATTTTAGGGGGCATCTTAAGATCCCTACTAAAATAGAGTTTTATAACTTTTATCCTCTCAATATTTTGTTATTTTAAAGGTTAATTTCTGCCTCTTTCCCCTAGCTGTAACCCTCTCTTTCTCTTCTCCTTCACAACCAATGCTCTTTGAGAAATTAGTTTACACATAAATATCTGTTTCTTCACTGCCTATTACTATAACATAAAACAGGAAGATGTGTCAAATCATACATGTATATCTCAAAGAATTTTTAGAAAGTGAACACACTCCCAAGATCAAAAAATTAACATTACCAGGACTCCAGAATCCCCCTTGTGCCCCCTCCCAGTTACTACCCCCAACCCCTAACAATTGTCAGTCCTATCCCGCCCCCATCAAAGGTAACACTTGTCTTCCTGACGTCTATCACCATCAGTTAGTTTTGCCTGTTTTTAAACTTTACATAGATTAAATCGCACATATGTTCTCTTAGGTCTGACTTCTTTTGTTTGATAGTGTATTTTTGAGATTCATCCATGTTCTTGGAAGTAGCCGCAGTTCATCGTTCCCGTTGCTGTGTAATAGTTCGTTGTTTGACGATGCCACACTTTATTTATGCATTCTGCTGTTGATGGGTGTTTGGTTTGCTTACAGCTTGGGGCTTTTATGAATACTGCTGCTAGGAACATTCTTGTACATGTCTTTTAGTTCTTATTTGTCATATTCGTTTCTGTTGGGTGTATTCCTGGAAGTGGAATCGCTGGGTTGTTCAGCTTTAGTAGATACTATCAAACAGTTTTCCAAAGTGGTGTTAGCAGTTTACACTCCCACCAGCAGTGAATGAGAGTTCCAGCTGTGCCACATCTTCACCTGCACTTGGTATAACTCATTGCACTCTGATTTCTGCCCTTATCAATCCGCTGAAACTGCCCTTGCCAAGATCCTCATGTTTTTCATCCTCATGTTATGTGCCTATTTTGCAGCGTTCGTGGGCTTGACTTTGCATCCTTGAAACTTTCTGTTCCTTTGGATTCCTTGAACCTAGTCTCCTGTTTTCCTCCTACCGCTTGGGTCACTTTGTCTCAGTTTACTTCTCAGCTCTTTGTCCAGTCTCCATCCCTTAAATGTCAGTGTTCTCCAAGGGTCTATCTTTAGTTTCTTACTTTTCATTCTGCTGTTTGCTCCCTGGGTGATTTCTTTCTAATTTCATAGTTTCATCTACTACCTGTATGTGGAAAGTGCCCAAATTTGTATCTCTGGTTCGAATCTCTCTTCTGACTGCGAGGCCTGCTTGTTTAACTATCTATCGAAATATTTTACTTGGATCTCCAAAGATACTTTAAGCATATATAAATATACCATAATTTATTTATTCTACTGTTGATGAACATTTGGTTGTTTCCAGTTTTTTGCTATTTTTTTCTTCTTCATGAAAATGTATTCCTTTTCAGTGTATTTGCTATTTCAGTGAATAGTACCACATCCACCCTGCCCAAGCCAGCAACTTGGGAATTATCCCTTACCATAACACCTTACCAATTCTCATCAGCAGCAGCCCGCCCCCCATACCCTATCTAGTCAGTCATTTTAGCTCCTAAATATCTGTCTTCTCTGTCCCATAGACTTTATCCCATCAGGCCCTTTTGATTATCAATATCAGTACAATTTATTGAGTACTGGCTATGTGCTTTTTATACATCAAATAATTTAATCCACAATAACTCTGTGAGGGAGGGTATTTTTATCCCAATTTTATATATGAGAAAATTGAGATTCACAAAAATTGTCTTATATAAGGTTACACAGCTAGTAAATGGTGGAGAGGTTGAGACAGGACTGGAACTCAAGACTCTGACTTTGAAGCCTGTACCCATAACCATTATTCTCTTCTGGATGCAATTACCGTTCTCAACAGCAATCTTTTATTTGGTTTCCCTGTCTACAGTCGTGCTTCCTCTAATTCACGCCACTCCTTTATTTTAAATCCTTCAGTGACTCCCCCTTGCCTAGAACTTGTTAAGGTCCAAGTTTCTAACCATGGAATACCATGTCCTGCCTGATCTGGCCCTTACCATTCGTTTCCATTTTATATCTCTCCTCCTTATCTCTGTGCGCCAGCTGTACCCAACTACATGCAGTGACTCAGATGTGTCATGTTCTCTCTTATTCTTTATGCCTTTCTAATTACTTCGTCTTCTTTTTTGCCTGGCTAACTCTTGTTTGTCCTTCAAGAATCAGTTTAAATCTCCCAAATGTTCTTTTGTGAAACTATTGCCTAACTGCTTCTTATCTCCAATCCATTTTGGTATACCTCCTCTGTGCTTTTAGAGCTCTCTATGATCCATCGTGGCATTTCACACTTTTTTTTGGCAAGGAAGATTGTCGCTAAGCTAACATCTGTGCCAGTCTTCCTCTGTTTTGTATCTGGGATGCCATCACAGCATGGCTTGATGAGTAGTGTATGGGTCCACACCTAGGATTCAAATCCGCAAACCCCGGGCTGCCGAAGTAGGCACAAGAACTTAACCACTATGTCACAGGGCCAGCCCCTTCTCACATTTCTGTCATGGTAATCACCACATCTAGAACAAACAAATTCATTTTTCACTGTTCACCTCTTCTATTAGACTGACAGCTCCTTGAGGACAGGCAGTATTTTTAAATCTTTTTTTTGTGACTACAGTGCCTAGCACATGGACGCATTCCTCAAATATTTGTTGGCCAAATAAAATGCTGTGAATTGAGTAATTTAAATTGAGCATAAAAGTACCTATTCTTATATACATTGATTTTTACTATCTTGTAACGTTGTTTTTGTTTTTTATTTTGATTTGGAGATCTAGATGTTGAAGCAATAATTTGTTCTGTAATGTAGCTTATACCTTGGAGTCCCATGTGATTGACATAAATCTGTTTGCCCTCTTTCTGTCAAATTGGTAGGAATTCTAGCTCCAGAGTCACAGAATGGCTTATGGAATGCCTGTAGGAAACTTGGCAGCTTCAGTTTACCTTGGGAGATTTCTCTTAAAAAAATAATGGGAAATAGAGAGTTGCCTCATTGTGGTGGGGAGATGCTCGTTCAAAAGAGGTGGAAAGGAGTCTTTGTTAAGAGTTCTGGATTGCATAGTGTAAACTATGGTTCTCAGAGCTTCCAGAAAACTTATCAATTGGTGCTTTTAAAGCCTTTCTTTGTCTCTGGACCTGCAATAATTTGAAGTTCTTTAGTCTTAATGAGAGATGAAGATTACTACTTTTCTGACAGGCCTTAAACAAATGTGTGCTTCGTTTTTATACTAAGGACAGTTTTATATTAAGCAGTATTTTCTAACATATATTTCTTAATCTTCTGTGTTAATTGGAGGGGCAGGGGAGATAAAAAGGAAATTAGTCCCCACTCCTGTGCTTATTGTCTGCTGTGGTGACTATCTTTATATAACAGTTAAAGTAGTGTATAATCAAATAGAAGACTGTGGTGTTCTAGCCCATTCCTTAGGTACGGCAAATGGACGGTCACCTTGTGCTTTTTGCCCTTGTTGGTAGAGGGTCAGGAGGGGGCACCTTATGCCTCTTTCCTAAATACCACTAAAATTCATTTTTAAACCTTTTGGAGGAAGGAATGGGGAGGGGTTAGGTAGGTGGAGGCATAAGAGGGGCTTCTGGGGTGATGGTCATGTTATACTTGTATGTTCATTTTGATATTTTATTGATCTATACACTTATGTTTTATGTACTTTTCTATATATCTCTTATATCAATAAAAATGTTTTAAATAATTCAATTTAGAAGTTTATTCCTTTAAACATTTCTCAAGACCCCTGAAAGACGTTAATGGTGAGGCTCTTTTCAAGTTCCGTTATTTTCATGGTCCACCACAGGTTGAGGAGCCCTGCCCTATGGTGTGCCGACTTTAAGTGGGGTTGGAGAACAGTGAGGGGGGAAATCAGTGTGGGCAAGAGGAGTCAGGGAAAACAGTCATTCACTCATAGAAAACTTGAATGAGACCAGAGTTCAGAGCTGGAGGGAAAATAAGATGAGTGATATCGGTTAATCCTGGTTGTAGATCTCTACTAGTCTTTACGGAATAATAATAGCAAGTGCTTTTTTAGCATTTCTTGTTTGCTAAGAGCTTTACATTTATTAACACAGTTAATCTTCACAATAACTCTGTGAGATAGACACTACTACTACTATCTTATTTTAATTTCCTCTAATAGATGAGGAAACTGAGGTATAGAGATGCCTAAAGTCACTCAGTAGGAAGAAGAGGAGCTGGGATTCAAGCCCAGCTCTCTGGCTCCCTATTTCTGTGCTCAGAATTACTATGCTGTGTGAAATTATTGCAAAGAAGATTGGAAATGTAGGTTGACCTGGAGGCCCTACTTTAAGATGGTCAGTAATCCTACTTTTGGGACTCTGTTGTTTATGTGTTTTAGAGCTCTGTGTGAATGCCTTTTCTTCTTTTTACAGACATGGCTGGATCCTGCCAAAGAAATAAAAAAGCAGGTTCGTGGTAAGTGACTATAACTCTTTTTATAGTTCTTCCTTTCTTTTAGTAGGTCAGAGGATTTTCAACCATTTTCTGGCTCTGAGTCACTTTAGAATCCTGGCTATGGCAGATGGCATTGAAACTGAGATAAAGCCTTCCCCTGGAAGAAGGAGATTCCATAACAGAAAGATACAGCAGAGGTGGATGCTCTTGAGATGTAGGTCAGATCTTGATGACTTTTTTTTACAACCAGGCAAAGTTGGGGATGATAGGAATGGTTGAGAGAAACAGAAGGTAGAAAAGAACAAAGATGAGAAGAGGAAAAGGATATGGGAGTCGGTTCTCAAAAGGGTAGTGATTGAAACTGTAGTAGCCTGCAGTTAGGAGGCTGCTGCCTCATTCTGTTCCTTCTAAATTGTTCTGGACTCTTGCGTTCTAAGCTTCTCCATGTTTTCCTCTCTATAGTTCTTTTTGTCCCTTTTCAACAGTCCTCTTCCAAATCGAAGTGTAAGAGACTATGGAAGAGTAGAAAAGAATAGAAGAATGAGGATTCTTTGCCAGTGGCGCTTCTCACATTGTGGCTTTCTCCCAGCTCCCAGCCCTCTAGGACATACTACTGCTGTACACTCTGCTCAGACTGATGTCCTGGGATGAATGCTTCTAGGTCGAAAAAAGTGTAGATTAGTATTTTGTAGCCCCAGGCCCAATGGGCTAGCTAAAGGATAGAGACTTCTGAGGAAGATTAGCCCTGAGCTAACATCTGCTGCCAATCCTCCTCTTTTTGCTGAGGAAGACTGGCCCTGAGCTAACATCCGTGCCCATCTTCCTCTACTTTATATGTGACACTCCTTCCACAGCAGGGCTTGCCACGTGGTGCCATGTCCACACCTGGGATCTGAACCCGCGAACCCCAGGCCACCAGAGTGGAACGTGTGCACTTAACCACTGCGCTACCTGGCCGGCCCCTACACCCATTTTTGACTAGATGTCCTTTTAGTTTACTTTGTTTTTGAGGAAACTTCTAGGAACTGTAAGAGATGTTATTCATCATGATTAGTAAGTTTTAACTCTTTATCACTTAAAAACAAATTTTGTTTTTCATTTCTTCCTTAAAAGAAAACATTTTTGTTATGTTGAAACGTTTTCCTTTAGACCTATTTATAATTTATATTTCTTAAGATAGAGAAACAAAATATGCCAGTGGACTGGCAACTCTCCACATTCGCTCCCTGCCTATAAGATCTTGTTTTAAAATGCAAGTCAGCAATATTTGAGACGTGACAAGAAAAACAGAACTCCTAGCCCCTTTCAATGAAGATACTTTTAATATTCAATATTACTCAGGAACAAATGATTATGCAGGAAGACTCTTTAAGAAGAAAAGTTAAAACAGAGTTTATGGGACTGGCCCTGTGGCCGAGTGGTTAAATTCACACGCTCCGCTTTGGTGGCCCAGGGTTTCGCTGGTTTGGATCCTGGGTGCGGACATGGCACTGCTCGTCAGGCCATGCTGAGGCAGCGTCCCACGTGCCACAACTAGAAGGACCCACAACTAAAATATACAACTATGTACTGGGGGGATTTGGGGAGAAAAAGCAGAAAAAAAAGAGAAGAAGATTGGCAACAGTTAGCTCAGGTGCCAATCTTTGGGGAAAAAAAAACAAACCCCAGAGTTTATGATAAGTGGAGAAGAGTATCTAGTAGATTACCTTCCTGGCTATTAAAAAAAATCTCTTGCTAACGAAAAGAACCTAAGTGTCATTTAAAAAAAATTTACAAGGCTAGCCCCAGTGGCCTCACGGTTATGTTTGGTACACTCTGCTTCAGCAGCCCAGGTTTGGTTCCCCGGTGCAGACCTATACCACTTGTCTGTCAGTGGCCATGCTGTGGTGGTAGCTCACATACCAAAAGAAGAAGATTGGCAGATGTTAGCTCAGGGCAAATCTTCCTCAGCATAAAAAGAACAAAAAATTTTACAAAATATTAAAAACTCTTCCTTCAGCATAGTAAAGAAAAACTATGTCCCTAACACAAACTTTAATAGGGAATCAAAATATAAACATTTCATGAAGCCAAAGAGAAGATTGACATTTATTTATTGCAAAGGTTGAGTTTTTAAAAAATGTTTTTCATCACACAAGTAATATATACGCATTGTGAAAAATTTAAACATTATGAAAATATATCATAGAGAAAGCAAAAGGCCACTAAATCCTGTCCTTCAGATTTAATCACTGTTAAATTGGTATAGTCTACAAGATTTTTTCTAGGTATATATAGAATTTGCTTTTCAGAAATACGGTCATGCTATACATTGTTTTGTACTGTGTATTAGGCTGTAGGTAGTCTTTGAATTAATTTTTAAGTAGATGATATAAATATGTGGTATAAAATTAAAAGATACAGATAAATATGGTACTAGGTAAATCTCCCTTCTACCTCTGTCATTTAACTAATTTTTTGTCTTCTTTCCAGAGATGTTCTGAGTATATACGTACACATATATTTTAATATAAATATGTATTTAATAAGTATAAGTAATATGGATATATTTATATGTATTTAATATAAATATGCAACCAATCTTTTTATTTAACATAATTCGGAGTATTATTCATATCAACATATATAAATTTGTTGCATTCATTAAAACTTTTTTAATGATTCTATAGTTGTAACATAATATGTATAACCAGTCCTATTGATGGACATTTTGGGTTAATCTCTATAGTCCAAGGTGATACTTTGCATTTAGTTGTCAGATCTCTTTCGTTTTCTTTGATCTGGAACAGTTCCTGAGTTTTTGAAGTATTTTATAACAGTGACAATTTGAAGAGTCTAGACCAGTGATTTTGTAAGTGGGCACTTTGAGTTTGTCTGATGTTTCCTCGTGGTACATGAGTCTTCGGGTTATACACTTTTGGCAGGAATGTCATTGAAGTGTTGCTGAGTTCGAAGGCAGAAATTTTAATATTAAAAATTTTTAGAGCTTTTCCAGCCACCGTTTTTTTCTCTCACTAAATATTCTCTATAGAGTATTACAGTTATATATATTGTATTCTAAAAATGGTCATTGACTAGAGCTTGACTTTAATATTTTTTGCATTCCAAGTGATTAACTTTCAATCACTCTCTATTGCGTTTAACCCTGAGCTTGCTTGCAGGGAAACTGCTATCTTCTTTAGCAGTATCCCAGACTTGTATGTCTTGCATGGAAAGTTTGGGTTCCTCTTCTTAAAAGTGCTATTAACAAAAGTAAAAGAGTTAATATTTGGGTCATTTCTGTTTAGATATAATTATTTCTAATACAGTTAAACTTCCTTATTTTGCATTAAATGGAGAGAAAAATCCAATTGGAATACAGGGTTTTTTTTAATGTTTTCATTTGATTAGGTCTAATAACTTGAGGTCATTGGGGGATCTGGATTAATGGATAGATGATTTTAATATACTAGTACCTATTGTCTTTTGTGCGTCTCTTTTTTAAAAACATATTTTTTTGGAGTTAAGGTAGGTCTCCCTCTTGTCCGTTTCCTCCTGGCCTCTCAGTTTCCTTCCCCAGGAGTTCCCCTTCCTGGTTTCCCAAATACTATAACTAGTTTATTGTGTCCTTATAGGGATGGTCTGTGCATGTACGTATAATCATATGTGTAATATGTACTTTTTCTACCCCCCAGCTTTCTATATGTATACTTTTGGCCTTGATTTTTTTCACCTAACACTGTATCTTGGAGATATAGCTTCTCTTAATAAATAAATATATTTAGGTTGTTTCCAGACATTTGCTATTACAAACAAGATCTTATACATATATCATTTCAACCACATTTAAGCATATGTTTAGATACATATATTTATAAAATGAATAAATAGTAATACTTACTTCCTAGGGGTTTCTGTGAGGATTAAATGAGTTACTGTAATGTAAGAGGGCCAGCCTGATGCCTGGCATGCAATAGATACTGAACAAAATGTCAACTTTTAGCATCATAACTCATCATGCTTGTTTCTGCCTGAGATCAGGCCCTACTCTTTGAGAAGACAATAGTCATGTTAGAAAAACCCTAAAGGTAGCACCTAGCTGGAAAAATTGAAATGCATATTCCATTTAACTTTTACTCATAATCTCTTATTTTCATTGTAGATAAAAAATATGACACTCTTGTGTGAGTCTTAGGATTGAACTCTTGTATTTTTCATACGTAAAATATTTTTATTAGAGCTATAGTTTCTAGGAGCAACATATCTTACCTCTTCCTTCTTATTTCTAAAATAATCTCCTAATCTCACCCATGTTAACAGGAAGAATGCTTGTGTTTATCTGAGATAATATTGAGAGATATCACAAATAAATAATGCCCAAACCAAAAAAGAGCATCCATGGATCACTTGAATGACCTCTGAGGACCCTGAGTAGTATATAGATCACATTTTGAAAACCATGCTGCAAACATGTTGACCTGTAGGATGATTTCCTTAATGTGTTTTGCCTGCATAGTTTTAGTCCTTTGTAAACAAAACTATTGTATTAAGTTGGGTGAAAAAATGAAATCCTCTAACTCTTAAATGGTGTCTAAATAACTTTCTTCTTTTTCTTTTTTAAATAAAAGTGATATTTTATCCACAAAGCATGAAAATATTAAAAGACCTCAGGGGAAAAAAAGAATATTTTGAATATTTTTAGGTGCTTCTAGCAGTCAGAAACTTAGGCATAAGCATAAATTTCTTTTGTGTTTATTTTTACAGGTGTCCCTTGGAATTTCACATTTAATGTAAAGTTTTACCCACCTGACCCAGCACAGTTAACAGAAGATATAACAAGGTAAATAATTTATTAATAGTTAAATAGATAGTAAGTTATTCTCATTATCATAAGCTCTGGGAATTCCCTATGCAGAACTGAAGAAAAATGATGAGCTGTTAACCTAAGATAGGAAGTTTCTGGTCACTTCAAGGCAAGCCTCAAATATCTGTGGCTTGCCTGGAGGAAATTGGCAGGGGCATTAGCCTTGCCTAACATGGATATTATGCCAGGCCATGGACAGGGAACCTATAAATTACACCACTCTCCAAAGGGCAAGACACAAATAGAGTGGCAAAATAGCTCTGCTCTTTGTGGGTTGCTTTTTTTTCCCAATACTCTTCTCCCACCGTGATCTATTTTATAAGGATCGAAAAAGCCAAGTCTCAATGTTATTATTAGCTCTTTCGATCTCCCTTTTAAGGTGCATGACTAGGTACATGATTCTCATGAACTGAATCTTAGTAATTTTTGAGCCCATTAATTTATGAAATAAATTTTATGCTCTTTAAAAACAGCTTACTAATTTCTTTGAAGAAACTAGCCTTTACTGGATTCTATATAAATATTAACAAAAAAAGGAACTGGAAAAGCAGTGTATTGTAAAGAGGTCTACTGTACGTGTTTATGTCCATAGTGTCTTACATGCAGCATTTTACATAGTAGGCGTGCAGCAAATGTTTGTTGAATTGAACTGTTGGTTGTTGAGAAAGTGCTTTCTAATTCTGATTTTGCTGTCAACTATCTGATTTCAGACAAATATACAATCTCTGGGTCTCAGTTTTCATGTCTCTCAAATAAGGGAATAGCCTAAGTAAACTCTTAAAAAGTGATTAAGTACTGTGGAATGTCAGTACTATTTTTTCAAATTATTCTTTGTCTAGTTATCCTTAGTGCATTCTTGAAGTTGAGGTGCCCTATCTCTGCTTGAAAAAATTGTTTTGGTTATTTCTTTTTCACAGGTAATATTGGTCTCTTAGAGTTGCTCCTTGGTCATCTTTCTTCACTGAGGTTTATTATGTGTAAAACAAAACAAATCCCTAAAAATCTTTGCTAATTACCTACATTTTAGAGGAGTTTAAGATTCTTGTGACTTGGTTGGCATTGCTCTTTTTTTTTTTTAAGATCGGCACCTGAGCTAACTGTTGCCAATTTTCTTTTTTAATTTTTTTTCTTCTTCTTCTCCCCAAAGCCCCCCAGTACATAGTTGTATATTCTAGCTGTAGGTCCTTCTGGTTGTGTTATGTGGGACGCCGCCTCAGCATGGCTTGATGAGCAGTGCCATGTCCGCCCCCAGGATCTGAACCGGGAAACCCTGGGCCGCTGAAACGGAGTGCGCCAACTTAACCACTCAGACACGGGGCAGCCCCTGCTCTTTTTTTTTTTAAACACGTAGGTAGTGAGCCTAGAGAGCAAAAGCTATTGCTGTTGCCTTTGTTATTCAACATCTTATTATGGTCAAAGCTAGGATATGATTCTAATTAATATAGGAATTTCAATCTAATCATAACCTTCCAGTTTTCCTGGTTGGTAAAAAGTCTGAAGTGGTCAACTCAGTCAGTTAGAACAAGTGCTAAGGAGGTCAGAGTCATAGGTGTGAACATTATACTGACAGAGAGGAGTGTCTAATGTATGTAGGGACACTCTACGTACGTACAGGTTAAAAACTGACCTGTTTTAACCCAAACTTGAATTCCCAACAGTTTAGCACACAGGTGGAATCAGTCTTACAAGATGATAGTACGTGGAAGGCTGCATGCAACTTAACCCATCTTGGAGGAAAAATACACTGAAAAATGTTCATATCCTAGTGAAAATGTGTCAATGATGTCACCTTTGTATATAAAGGGTAGTATGTACACATTTGGCAAAGCAGTGTGATAGAAAAGAAAGGGTCCAATTCTGGAGTCAACCAGCCTTTATTAGTATCTGACTTTGAGCAAGCCTAGCCTTTGAGGCTGCCTCTTTGTCTGTAATCTGGCACTGATACCCACCTCACAAGTTTTTGTGTGACGATTAGATAATTTATATATGTATGGTACTTAGTGCTCTCAACAAAATATTAGTTTCTTTACCTCCTTCTACTTTTCCCAACTTTTTCTTTCTTTTTTTTTTTTTGAGGAAGGTTAGCCCTGAGCTAACATATGCTACCAATCCTCCTCTTTTTGCTGAGGAAGACTGACCCTGAGCTAACATCCGTGCCCATCTTCCTCCACTTTATATGTGGGACACCTCCCACAGCATGGCTTGCCAAGCGGTGCCATGTCCGCACCCGGGGTCCGAACTGGTGAACCCCGGGCCATCGAGGCGGAACACGCTGCACCACAGGGCCGGCCCCTCTCTTTTCTTTCTAAACTGCTTTCCAACCACGAGTCCACCGTAGTTACAGGGTTTTTTTTTTTAACTTTTTATGTGGAAAAATTTCAAACACATGGAAAGGAAAAAAATGCTGGTTCAACGAACAACTGTATATCCACTACCTAGACTGAACAATTTTTAATATTATCTCATATTTACTTAATCTCTCTTTTTTTTTTCTGTCTCCTTGCCTCCCTCGCTCACCCTGTTCTTCCTTTTTCTCTCTCTCTATTTTGTTATTGTTGTTGTTGCTGACATGGTAACATCTTCTTTCTTTTGGCTATAGATATTATTTATGTCTGCAGCTTCGGCAGGACATAGTTGCAGGACGTCTGCCTTGTTCCTTTGCAACCTTAGCGTTATTAGGTTCTTACACCGTCCAGTCTGAGCTGGGAGACTATGACCCAGAACTCCATGGTGCAGATTATGTCAGTGATTTTAAACTGGCCCCAAATCAGACCAAGGAACTTGAAGAGAAGGTCATGGAACTGCATAAGTCATACAGGTAAATATGTCTCCAGGGTTTTCTTTGTTTATTTTGGCAATAAGTTTAAACCCTTGACCTGGGATGGATTCACGTGTTTGTCTTAGCCAATACGTGGTGCCGTAGAGTCAGCGTGAGCTCAGTTTCCCTCCAAATTCTTTGGGCAAGTCATTTAAGCCCTGTGCACCTCAGTTTTCTCATCAGAGTAATGGGTGTTGCGTTGTAGGATGAAAACTAAATCAGGTAATGTATGTAGGGCATTAAGCACTGGGTGTGGCACATAGTAGGTACTCAGTAAATAGTAACTATTATTATAACTGCCTTACCTTTTTCTCTCTTTTTCAGATTTTAAACTTATTATTCTGTATTAAGTTTCTTGACATCCTTAGAGAAGGGGTTCTTAACTTGAGATCTACGTCCGTGGGTAGACTTCAGGGGGCCCATGAAACCCCTGAAGGTATTTTTTAAAGTCTATTGAATTCACTGCTTTTTTTCATGGCAATAATTGGTAATGTTGGAAAGCACCATAACACAGTAATCAAGAGCAAGGGCTTGTAGTCAGAATGAGCTGGGTTGAAATCTTGGCTCTGCTTGGTCCTGGCCTTGTGACCTTGCGTAATTCACTTAATGTCTCTGAGCCTCAGGTTCCTTATATGTCTGATGGAGATCATTACCTCAGGGGAAATAGGGTGATTTATAGGATAATAAAAGGTAATGTGTGGAAAGACTTGACAGTGTCTTATGTAGTAAAAATTCAATAAATGTTAGCTAATATTGAAGTGCCAGAATAATTTGTTTCTTCTTACCATATATCCCATTATTATTTAAGTAACTTGTTATGGCTAAATTTTACCAGCTGACTTAACTTATTAATGTGAATGTCTGATCTTGGCCTTGAGTTAGTACCCTGAGTTATGTTAGCGTGAGTTGGGTTACAATGCTCCAGAGGTCACACCGCTAAGAGAGAAGTCCAAAGACTGGTCTTAGTAGGCTTTCCGTGGTAGTAAAAAGTATTCTGTCCAGCCATTGCACCATCTCATTTTCCTTGGAGTGACCCCATTAGCATTGCATGGATTGGGGTGCTTCAAATAAGGGAGCTGTAACTCAAGGTGCCCCAATCCTGGCTGCCTTATTGCCCCTGTAGGTTCTGGTGCTTCAGTCGTGGGAACCATAATAAGGGCCTTAATGTCTACAATCTACATAGCAGTGGTCTTATAAGAATCAGTCTTCTCTCCTGGGATCACACTGTTTCCACGGAGAACTGCCAAAGTTTGCTTTTCAAGTTTGGGCATACACATTCCAATGCCCGGATGTCTAAGACCACTAAACACACCACTTTCAACTTGTTGATGTAACTTAAGGATGTTGCATTGTCCTTAAGTACATTTTTAAATATTTTTATTTATATTCTGATTGTGATTCTAGAAGTTTTTATGTATTTGTAAAAAGATAAATATATGTTCACATACATATATACATACAAAAACAAATAATGGGAAGAAACAATCAATTAAAATAATTTGATTTGTTAGAATGTCAGGATTGTAGGGGAATGTTCTTTTTACTTTCTAATAATTTAAAAATGATTTTTATTAGTAGTAGTATAATCTTTGGGCAAATAGTAAAATAATAAAAGGAAATATTTTACTGCTGCTGTGGAGCCAAACAGCGGAAAACAGTGGTGTCAGATTTTCATAGATCCCTTAAATCTATTTCTGATGATTCTTTTGTTATTTGATTATAGCAGAATCTCAGATTTGGGAGGGCTTTATAGTCTCATCAGTGCTTATTCTCCTTTGTAGCATTGTTACATAATCATCATCATAATTATAAGCAGCTAATTATTGTGTGTCTGCTATTATGTGCCAGATACTATGCTGAGCACTTTATATGCAATACCACATTTAATCTTTATAACCACCCTTATGAGTTAGGCTGGCAGTTCTCCAGAAGTGATTTACAGGCCCCTGGCAGTCTTCAAGATTCTTTCAAGGGGTTTATGAGGTTGAAATTCTTTTCATAATAATACTAAGATATTATTTGCCTTTTTCACTGTGTTGAAATGGGTGGAGCACAAATCAAGAAAATGGCACCAAAGTGTACTAGTAGTCATTATATTCTTTACCAATATGTACTTTTATTTTATTTTTTAACTTGAAATTAAAAATAAAACTAAAAGGGCCAGTTCACTTAAAAATTTTCTTGATGAAGCAGTAAAAAGTGTTAATTTTATTAAATCTTAAATATATATCTATTTAATATTGTATGTGGTTAAATGGCAAGCACACATAAAGCCCTTTGGCTGCATACTGTAGTCCAACAGTTGTCTCCAGGAAAAGTATTTGTGTAATTGTTTTGAATTATGAGCTGAATTAGTCACCTTTTTTATGGAACACCATTTTTACTCGGAAAAAAATGAGTGTGATTATTCAGACTTGGTTATTTGGCAGATGTTTTCTCAAAAATGAAGTGAGCCAGTACTTTTAGAGTTAGTAAACAACTGACAGTATTTGTTGCTAATGACAAAATTCAAGCTTTCAAGTGAAAATTAGAATTTTGGAAGACTTATATTTGCTGTCATGATGTTGACAGGTTCCAAATACTTAAAGACTTCTCTGATGAAGTTGGTGATGATTTTAATGAATATGATTTTTTAAATATTATTATACAATGAAATGTGTCAACATTTGGAAAACTTGTATTACTCGATGAACCAATATTTTTCAGACATGAAATGCATGATATTACAAAGTCATGCATGGGTGAAAAAGGTCCACTCAGAACGCAAGATAGATCAATGGATTTTAATGTAACATGGTACAAAAAGTTCATTGGTATGTTTTCAGATTTCACAGTGCAGCTAACATTTAAGAAACTGTCATTATTGAGTTTTGGTGTAGTATCAAAGAAAAATATGTTTGATCATCCATCTTCCCCTTTCCATCTGTGTATCTGTGTGAGATCAGGTTTCTTCATATACTACAACCAAATCAACGTGCTACAGCAGATCGAATGCAGCGGCAGATAGGAGAACCCAGCTGTCTTCTACGCCAGACATTAAAGAAATTTATAAATTTGTAAAACAATGTCACTTTTTAACTACCTTTTAGGAAAATATTATGTTTCACACAAAAAGTTATTCATGTTAAAATATGAGTTTATGATTGTTATTCTTCAAGGATTTAATAAATATTTTAAAGTGTTCTTAGTTTTAATTTCTAATATGGTAAATATTGGTAGAAAAAACCCTCATAAATAAAAGCTCTTTGGGGTCCTCAGTAGTTTTAAAGAGTGCTGGGATCCTTAGGTCGAAAAATTTAAGAACCAGTGAGCTAGGCAATAAGACAAAGGCATAGGCTCTGGAGTCAGCCTATCTTACTTTGAATTCAGATATTCCTTATTAACTTTATGACTCTTAGTAAATTACTTAAGCTCTCCAAGCTTCAATTTTTTCATCTGAGAAATAAGGGTGATAATGTGAATTTTGTGACTGTTAAATCAGAAAATTCATGTAAAGTGCTTAGCACAATGATTATTATATAGTGAGAATTCAGATGTTTGCTAGGATAATAATAATTCTTGGGGCCGGCCCTGTGGCTAAGTGGTTAAGGTTCCACACGCTCCACTTCAGCAGCCCAGATTCATGGGTTTGGATCTGGGGTGCAGACCTACTCCACTCATCAGCCACACTGTGGAGGCATCCTAGTTCGAAAAATAGAGGAGGTTGCCACAGATGTTAGCTCAGGGCTAATCTTCCTCAAGGCAAAAAAAAAAAAATGAAGGAAGATCGGCAATGGATGTTAGCTCGGGGTGAATCTTCCTCACTAAAAAAAATAAAATAAATTCTTATCCTCATTTTACAAGTGATGAATGTGAGTCTGGGTTTAGAGAACCACTCTTTGGAACTTAGAATTTAAACCCAAATAAGTGAAACAATCTCAGAGGACAGAGGGATATGGTCCAGTTGATGTTGTTAGGGATATGGATAGAAATTGAGTAATAATGGATCTCCATGACTAGAAAATTTAGAAGTCTGTCATCCTGGAATTTACTTGCTCCTTTTTGGAGAGATTGGCAACCCACACAAATAGAAAGCCACGTGGAAATTTTAATTATGTTCAACAACATGGCATGTTAGCCAATCCCAAGAAACTTCTGCTTAGGCAGAAGCGTTTCACTCTGCGTTGAAAAGTACAAGCAAATACCACCCTGGTCCTCAGATAAACAGAAGACGGCCTACGTACGTGGAAGCCTTAGTAATGGCCCTTTGCCCAGACAGAGACTTTGAAGCTATAATTAACACTTTACATTTACACTAGCAAATCAAGCTTTCAAATTAACTGCCCTCCATTTTTGGGTACTAGGAAGGTATGTAAACGTTTCAGTACTCCCCCACTTAATTATTTGAAATCACAGTCCTTAATTAGGAGACGCAACTAAATGTTATTAAAAGGCTGTCACGTAACACTGGAACTGACTGAATGGATCTATATCCTGACCCCACTTGCTCAAAATAAACACGGGAAACTTTGTTATAACTTCTCTTTTTAATGAGCAAGAGTTAACCAGCGCCGAGGCTCCCTGGCTGGGTTCTTTTGTAAGCTGCACTACTTTCAAGTTGTAAATTATTAGGTGGTACTGAATAAATCCAAGACAGTACTCGTGGTTTAGAGGTATCTAATCTCTTCCCAGCTGGTTTGCTATTACTTTCAAGAGTCTTGGAAAATTTAGGAAAAACCATGATCTTTAAAATTTAAGTTGAAAATAAGTTAGTTTGTGATATTAAATTTGTAAAATATATGTTATACTTACGTGCACAAATGTCTATGGGTGGTGGGATTATGGGAGATTTTCTTTTATTTCCTATGCTCTTAAAGATATTTTCCAAATTTTATACAATGAATGTGTATGATTTCTATAATCAGAGAAAGCTTCCTGAAACGATTTTGTTCTAAAGTCATTAGGTGAGGTAGAGCCAGATAGCCATTCACGCAGAGGGGCAGACTGGCAGCGGACACTGGGGCCTACAGAGGGTGGAGAGAGTGTGCACGGGTGGGGGCCAGCCTGGCATGAAGAGTCAGAGCTCAGATAGGATGAAGCAGGTAGTCATGTGTGGGCGTGTGATGGTAGTTATCAGAGGCAGAGCAGAGTGGGAAGGGCATCCACTTGGGGTAAGGCCTGCATAGGGTAGAGGGCACCCATAGGGGGTGGTACTTGATACAGGGTGTTGAAGGCTGAGCAGGGTGAAGAAGATGTCCATAGAGGGGGTGGCCTAACACCAGGAGTCAGAACCTGAGAGAGGTAAGGAGGACATCCATGTGTGGGGAGCAGCCCAGCCTGAGGGATTCAGAGTCCACGTGGGTGAGGGCATCCATGTGGGAGAGGGATCAGTGGCAGTGATGAGAGTTATATACAGGGAGTTGATCAAATTAGTCAATATTTCAAGGATAATTAGAGCCAAGTTTCTCGCTGTCAGTAAAAGGAGATACAAATTAAGGAGAGAGAGAAATAAAATGATCTCTGTGGTATTGCATCAGAACGGGAGGTTTCAGTGTGAACTCGTGATTTCTGATAGATAGATATAAATAGGTAGGCACACAGATATATACGTACTCACACACTCTAATTCTACATTGTGCCAGAGGAGGTGTCAAAAAATGATGAGAATTGGTCAGAAGGACACAGAATCCAGCTTGGAGAGGCCCTCACTGAGCGAATCTGGGACAATTTAGGCACTAGAATAAAAAAGGAAAATAATTTATTATATTGCATTGAACAAAATGAGAATCCATGAGTCCATACTCATATAAATGAATAAATTGAAAGTTTGACAAGGAGTAGGATATTCAAAAGGTTTCAAAATACATTCCCACAAAATGTTTATTAATTACAAAGCGGTGAAGAGGAATTTCGCAGAGGAGAAGCCTGGCAGACATCAGTAATCAAAATTAACATCATCTGTGAAGGGACAAATTGAAATCGTGTACCACCTGATAGGACGCAGGAGAACACAGGGCTACTTCTATGATACTCCTGTCAGAGGTGCATAACCTGAAGTAACTCATGGAGAAACATCACACAGGCCCAGATTGAAGGACATTCTATAGAATAACTGGCCTGTAATCTTCAAAAGGTCAAGATTATGAAAGTCAAAGAAAGATTAAAGAACTGTTCCAGACTGTAGAAGACGAAAGAGACAGGAACTAAGTGAAAATCCTGATGCTGAACTGGGTGCCTCTGCCGTACAGAACATTTTGAAACAACTGGCTAAAGCTGAATGAGGTCTGAGGATTAGATGACAGTAATGTGTGAATGCTTATCTCCTGGTTTGGCAGTTGTATTGAGGTGGTGTAAGAGAATGTCCTTGTTTGTAGGAATTACACACCAAAGTCTTTGGAAGTGCTGGGTCATCAGGTTGACAATTTACTCCCAAGTGGTTCAGGAAAAAATTTTTGTATTGCAGGTAACTTTTAAGTTTGTGTGTTTCAAAAATTTTAAAATTATATAAAAAATTTTAAGTGCAGGTATCAGCTAAACCCCAAATATAAATTATCTTAGACTAACAAGGAGGGGCCGGCCCCGTGGCCGAGTGGTTAAGTTCACGCACTCTGCTGCGGCGGCCCAGGGTTTCGCTAGTTCGGATCCTGGGTGCGGACATGGCAGTGCTCATCAGGCCGTGTTGAGGCAGCGGCCCACATACCACAACTAGAAGGACCTGCAACTAAGATATACAACTATGTACCAGGGGGGATTTGGGGAGATAAAGCAGAAAAAAAAAGATTGGCAACAGTTGTTAGCTCAGGTGCCAGTCTTTAAAAAAAAAAAAAGCTAACAAAGAAAGCCATAGTTTTAAAATTAAAGATCTCTTCTTAATATATGCTTAAAGCATGCTCACTTAGAAAAGCATTTAACTACAGTTTGAAATGTAAATCTATATTCAAATTGACCCCATTAATGTCCCTTAGAGTTGGAGGAGTGAGTGTGGGGAAGGTGGGTTTTTTGGGGTTTGTTTTTTTTCATTTTGGTGAGGAAGATTGGCCCTGAGCTAACATCTGCTGCCAATCTTCCTCTTTTTCGTTGAGGAAGATTGTTCTTGAGCTAACATCTGTGCCAGCCGTCCTCTATTCTGTATGTAGGATGCTGCCACAGCATGACTTAATGAGCAGTACGTAGGTGCAGGCCCGGGATCTGAACCCCTGAACCCTGGGCCTCTGAAGCAGAGCACGCAAACTCAGCTACTATACCACTGGGTTGGCCCCGGGGAAGATTCTATCATATTGCTTCATTTAATGTTTTAAAATTTGTCTTCAAATTCAAGTGATCAAAATTATTTCTCTTTTGTGAGCTGCATATGATATACTGCTGTACCATCAGAAACCTAAGGTTGCGATAACAACAAAAATTTATATTTTACAAAGCAGTTTCACAACCGTTATCTCATTTTATCCTCCTAGTCACATGCATTCATTCAGCAAAGACAAAAAAGTCATTGCCTATCCTGGTATCTAGAAGTGGGTATTATTATGATGCTTACTTTATAGTTAGGAGACTGAGGGAGACACCAGGTCTTAAGGGCAGGAGCCAGGATTCCAGCTGCAGTGATGTGACATAGTCTCGACTAAAGCCTGCTGCCTTAAACGAAGTCCTAACTTGCCCATGACCTGTTTCTTCATCAGCGAAATGAGAGTGTTGGACTCTGCAATCTTCAAGCTCCATTCCAGCTTCAAAATCCTAAAATTCCAGCCATCAATAATAATAACAACAACAAACAAAAAATAACTGGGAGTAACCTTAACTAGAAAAGTGTATAACTTATATGGGGAAAAAAAACTACAGAACTTTTCTGAGATGTTTTTAATGACTTGAGTATGCAGACTTGCATATGTGTTAATTTTTCCATTCTCTTTTTTTAGGGTTCAATTTCAGATCCATTAATAAATAGAACTCAGCTATAATGGTTTAGCACTTGTGAAAAGAAGTTTATTCAGGGAGACTGAGTTGTTAACAAATCTTCAGCCTCTCTCCTGAGATGTTTTTTTTCGTTTTTGGTGGTTGTTCCACGGAACCCTTTGTTCTTTTTAATGAGCGTAAAGACAGATGGGTTTGCAAGAGACTTCCTCCTGTTAAGTGAATAGGCCACCGCTGCTTTGTGTAGCTTGAGGCAATCTTACGGGAAAATCTTACACGGGAACTAGGCAGTTACATGGATTTTCTTTGAGGGTGTGGCTGCATTATTGTTACTATGAAGTTATATTGGATTGGTCTGAATAAGTGCAGCTCAAGGAGTCATATCTTTTTTTTCAAAGCTTAACAGAACAGTTCATGAGCACTTTTCAAAAGAGGAAAGTTATAAAGGAGAAGGAAAGACCATCACAGTGAGTGTTTAGACAATGAGACTGGTTGTTTTCAAACAAATCTAATTCATTATATGCCTAGTAATGAAGACATCTTAATAACAGAGAAAGCAGCCCTATTATCTACATGCTTCCATTAACCAATTTATTTTATTTAGATCAGTGGGCAGGACACCATCTGTTACCAGAGATTTTCTTTTCATCAAGCCTGCCCCCATTAAGAGTCTCCAGTTAAGTAACTTCAGCTGCCCTCCTGTTTAATTTCCATAATAACTCAATTCAGGGGTATGGAGAGAAAAAGGCGGCTAAGGGGATATTGTAAATTGTACCATGCCCCCAGAGGATTTAATCTGGTCACCTCGTTGGCAAGAAGAATCAGTGGGAGGAGTTTATGTGAGTTGGAGAAAAAGGCTGGGGAGTGGGAGGGGCAGAACTGATGGCGGCAGGAGGCAGCTCTAAGGAAACTGATGGGATTTTTTAAAAACTTTCTTCGGACAGCTTTTTGGTGACTTGTTTCTCCAATCTCTTTTCTAAGGCGTATTTCAGTTATTTAGACACAGATAGTGATGAGTTCTTTGTAACATTCTACTTTCAGGACTATGAAATAGATCTAAATACATTTTGGTATATGTATGTTTATGTGTTTATATAAAGTACTTTTAATATACAAATGTTATTATTGTAAATGTTGAGACTGTGACGCTGAAGGAGTTTTTTATTTTCATTTTATCAAAGGTCCATGACTCCAGCTCAGGCCGACCTGGAATTTCTTGAGAATGCCAAAAAGTTGTCTATGTATGGCGTTGACCTTCACAAAGCAAAGGTAATGATAACTTTGGCCTTTATTAATAAGCATGTGTGGAACCTGTGTCATATAATACTTATTATCAACCTTTATCTGGGGTATTATAAAACATTCAAAACAGAGAGTAGCTCTTGTTAGAATTTTAAGTCTGGGGATGGCCCGGTGTTCTAGTGGTTAAGTTCACATGCTCTGCTTCAGCAGCCTGGGGTTCACCCATGTGGATTCTGGGCGCAGACCTACATACCACTCATTAAGCCATGCTGAGGCAGCATCCCACATAGAAGAACTACAAGGATGTACAACTAGTATATACAACTATGTACTGGGGTTTCGTGGGGCGGTTGAGGGGTAAGAGGAAGATTAGCAACATATGTTAGCTCAAGGCCACTCTTTCTAAAAAAAAAAAAAAAGACTGAGCATGTAAGGCTCATGTAGGGACAAAGAAATATAAAGTGAAAGAACTGGGAAAGAATTTACAGTTTGCCTGCTCCAATTTAAAAAGAAAAAAAGAGAGACCAGCCCTGTGGCCGAGTGGTTAAGTTGGCACGCTCTGCTTGGGAGGCACAGGGTTTCGCTGGTTCGGATGCTGGGCATGGACTTGGCACTGCTCATCAGGCCATGCTGAGGCGATGTCCCACATGCCGCAACTAGAAGGACCCACAACTAAAAATATACAACTATGTACTGGGGGGCTTTGGGGAGAAAAAGGAAAAATAAAAAATCTTTAAAGAGAAAAAAAGAATTTTAAGTTGATCAATTGACGCAATCAAGAGGATCCAGTGTATAAATTGAATTGTCCCTTTGCAATTCTGCCATCAGAATGAAGTTTCACATCCAAGCCACTGTAAGAATCAAAAGATATAGCACCTAGAGTGAAAGAACTGATATTTTCCTAAAATGCAGGTACTTTTGAAAGTATAGAGTGGCAGCAAGGCATGTTTCACAGCCACATCACCTGCATTGGAATCACCTGGGTGTTTATTAAATATGCAGATTCCCAGGCTCCTCCCAGATTTACTGAATTACTTTGGAGGCGAGAGTAAATCTCAAGATTTAATGAACATCCCAGATGATTCTCATTCATGCTTGAATCTGAGAACCATTGGCCTAAAGTAGTGCTTCTCAAAGTGTGGTGTCTGAACCAGCCTTTAGCATCATCTAGGAACTTGTTAGAAATGCGCATTTCAGGCCCCATCCCAGACTTACAGAGTCAGGAACTCTGTGGGTGGAGCCCAGCCATCTGTTGTAACAGGCTCTCTGGGTGATTCTAATGCACACGGGATCAAACGCAGTGGCTCATTTGGGAACCACTGGGTTAGGGAATTGGAAATTTGAGTTTTAATCCTAGTTCTGCTTAATACCACCTAATAGAATGAATGCTTAAGGGAAGTTGCTTGACTTCTCTCATCTTCAGCTGCTGAAATGGCTGGGGAGGTTGAGGAGTTTGTGAGGGAAGGGGTTCAGGGGATGATCTGAGGTTCACTTAGAGGAACTTAACTAGGACGCATGATGAGGGGCGTCAAAACCACGTCCCATGAGAAACAGGCAAAGGAGCAGAGATACTTAGCCCACTGAAGAGACAGTTTAGGGAAAACATAGTATCTGTCTTCGTGTATTTAAAGGATTGGTATGTGAAGCGGAGATTTTACTATGTCTCCAAGATATAAAACTAGAGTCAATAAAATGGAAAGTGGAGGGAAATACTGTTCAGCTCAATTCAACAAGTTGTCTAATAGTCAGAGCTATTCAAAGATGAGACGGGCTACCTGAGAAGGCGGTGAGCTCTCTGCTGGAGGTATTCTAGGACAGGCAAAATAATCACTTGGTAGGAATTTAGAAAAGGACATTCAAACATCTTGTGGGTGATAGGACTTAAATGACCTTTCAGACTTTTCCCAACCTGAATACCTGATATCTGAAGTTTCTTCTCTATCTAGACTCTATTAATTCTGATAAAATTTCATTGTATGTTAGTGGTTTTTCTTAAGATGTTGCTCTGGATTGTTTTGGGCTGAGTACTGTAATTTCTATGAATCTCTAAAGTAGATGGTAGGAAGATCAGATCGGGTGTATTTCCAGAACTGAAATTGTTAGGTCTTGCTTCTCTATTTCTGCTGGAGGCTGGTGTCGATTCAGTAATTATCAGGAATGAATGAAGAAGTCAGGCAGCGTGTTCCTTTCTCAAATGTTGTAAAGCAAATTGTTTCTCCAAAACATATAATTAAGAGAGCGATGTAACTGTACCCATAGGCTTTAAGAACTCAAGAGGGCATCTTCTGGGAAATTCTCAATTGTGCAGTCACTGAATTGGAGCTGTATGTAATTATTTCTCTGTTGTGCTTGTACATAACACATATAGGCACTAATATGTTTCTCTGTACTCATTTTGGGAAAAGTAGTAGTCTAGAAGCATTGAACTGAGTTTTGATTACTTATCTGAGTAAATAGTCATCTGTAGAGATTAACTCAGGTGAGACTTGTTCTCCTTGAATTATAGACATAGATGGTTAATGTTATATATTTAATTTTTAAAATTTCTTTAATAAAGAGGCATGTAAACATGGCTTTATTTTATCTTACTATTCCTTCTTGATTTGGGGATATTTGTAATTTAATATACTTAACATCAGTAATTATAAGAATCTGAGATTCTCTCATACAGAGTTTATACAGGAATAGAGTCAAATTCTATACTTATCATGAATTTTGGAGGGATGACCACTTTATTATAGAAAAACAAGAATTATAATTGTGCGTGTACATTTGGTAGTATACAGAGCCCTAAGCCCTGGCCTCCAGGAAGTCATAAGGTCTGCTGACTTAAACATAAAACCAGAGCTGCCGTAGTAATTGTTTGCTGGTTATGATAGTGATAGGTGTGAGTATTTCGGAACTGGAGACCAAAATGAGAACATGAATGTTTACCCTAGAATTTTCATATACAGATGGGCACGGTAAAAGTAGATTAGTGTCTCTCTTTGGATTATTAAGGAAAGCCTTTTCAGAGGATGCAGAGGCTCAGTTTTAGGAGGACTGTGGTAAAGATAGATGAGGTACAAGCCCGGCGACGTTTTATAGTGGCTTCAAGGGGTGGCGGTGGTGGTAGCGGTTGTATTGCTCCTTATAGCGGTTGGTGCCTTCAGTGGGTTAGATATGTGGATGTCCGTGTTTCTTGGACAAGAGAAAAGCAGATATTCCCTCAGAGTCACTCATAATGAAGTGATTGATAGTAATGGTTACAGGTTTAAGCCTAATGTATGTTGTTGCTAAAATACCTTGAAATTCTTTAATTTATCAAGCTACATAAATCAAGATTTTTGTAAATCAGAGGCAAAGGATTTACTGATATTTGCCATAATAAGTTATCAATAATAATATGAGTAGGTAACAAACTCAATGTAAGCACTTACAGAGCATGTTGTTGATAATAGATGGTATTTGGGGTGATATAGAAATGATTAAGATGCAGTTTCCACCCACAAGGACTGAATTGCAGTTTTTTTCTAGTTGTTTTCCTGATTATAAAGGTGATATATATATATATATATATATATATATATATATATATGGATATTATCCACACATATTTGTATGTGCCTAGAAAATAGGATAATCTAGAAATTATCAAATTATTACTGGTTACTGTTAAGAAGTGTGGGGGGAGGAGAAAGAATTTTACTCTTTTTTTTATATCCTTGCTGTATTGTTGGAATTTTTTACATATATATTAGTTTTGTGATATTTAAATTTTTTTAAAAAAGATAATACATGTTTATTATAATTTGAAAATGTAGAAAACTAAAATGAAGAATTACTTGGGGCTGGCCTGGTGGTATAGTGGTTAAGTTTGTGCACTCTGCTTTGGTGCCCTGGTGTTTGTGGGTTTGGATCCTGGGCACGGACCTACATACCACTCATCAGGCCATGATGTGGCAGCGTCCCACATACAAAATAGAGGAAGATTGGCACAGATGTTAGCTCAGCAACAATCTTCCTCAAGCAAAAAGAGGAAGTTAGCAACAGATGTTAACTTGGCAACAATCTTCCTCACCAAAACAAAATTGCTCATAATTATGCCACCTAAAGAATGCCATTATTAACATTTTGGTATACTCATCTTTTATGTATTTTTTATATTGCTGGGATTAAGTTGTATATGCAATTTTATCCTGCTTTATTTTATTTAATATTACAACACAATTATTTTCCCATTTATCTCCCAAATTCTTTATAACTATTTTAATGGTCACATTGTATTTCACCATATGAATGGACAAAGATTTAATGCTAACGCTTAGATACTTAGGTTATATCCAGTTTTTCACTCTTATAGCACTCGGAACATTTTCACGTATAAAGCTTTTTCTGAGATTTGAATTGTTTCCTTGGAATAGATTACAGAAATAGAATTACTGAGTCTGATTTGGACGTTTTTAAGACATTCGTGATAGGTAATAGCATTGATTTTTTTTAAATGTTGTGTAGTAAGAACATTTTTACGTAGACTGAATAGTCCCGTGGGTTATAATTGTTAGGGTAAGCTTTATTTTTCATTGTGTGTTCTGTAAGTTCTTTTTGGCTGTTGATATCTTCAGATTATGTAATAATAGTTGACAGTGTGGTGAGTACTTTGTTCAAGACTGAAATGCTAACACTTTCCTTTTTCAGGACTTGGAGGGGGTGGATATCATCCTGGGTGTCTGCTCTAGTGGCCTTCTGGTTTACAAAGATAAGCTGAGAATTAACCGCTTTCCTTGGCCCAAAGTGCTGAAGATTTCTTACAAACGTAGCAGCTTTTTCATCAAGATTCGGCCTGGAGAGGTACAGGATTGAGTTTCTTTCCCCCTGGATCAAATACAGACCATTTCTAAAACATCTCTTCCTTTCTGTTTCCTTGTTAATCATCTAAGAGGTCTCTCTGTAGCTAATTATTCAGGAGCTGATAGTTCTGTTTTCTAAATGAATCAGTCTTGTGATTGCTTCTTCTATTCCTTACTACTGGTCTTCTGGACATTTTTTTTAGGTAAGTAAAAATATAATGACCAAAAGTGAAAATTGGATTGATAAACTTGTTCTTATTGACTTCAGGTAAAATCTTGATGGAAAAATATTTTTAAATTAAATAGCACAAGATTTTTAAATTGTGGGGTTGGATTACTCATGTTTTGCACCACCAATTTTTTACCTAATATAATTAAAATTTATTTGTATGTGTAACTTCTAGTAGTTACTGAGAATGTGTCCTAAGGTCAACTTCTAGATTTTAATAAGGTTGGATGTTCAACTTTGTACCAGATAACTCAGTGATTAGTTGGTGGTCAAGTTTCAGGATGTACTAATGCTAGCCAAATTTAACTGGTATATTAAAGAGCCGTTATGGCACAGTGTAAAATTAAATAGGAATTAAATTTTTAAAAAAAAGTATTCTAGCACCTACTCTGCCATCTACTAAGCAGAAGAGTCTGGACAAATCTAAGCTCAGCTTCCTTATCATTCGAGTGAGGTAACACCTCCTCTGTCATCACTGATTTGAAGATTAAATGAGATGACAGCTGTGAAAGCTCTGAATAAGAAAGCACCACGCTAAAGGGAAGTGGCTTTTTTGTGTATATATCACCATCTGCTGGTGAAAAATGGCTTGTTATCTGAGCATGCAAATACTGGATGTGCAGCCTTAAAAATCTTGGATAAGGATTATCAATGAAGCATTTATTTATTTACCTGTGCCGAGCTCAGAGCAATCGGTCTTCCCTCAGAGTTTCAAATCCAAGAGTCATTCAGCCAACAAATGTTTATTGAGGGCTTTCTCTGTGCAGGGCACCATTCTAGGGGCTAGGAATATAACAGTGAAGAAAAGAGGCCATCACTCAACAATCTTACGTTTTAATGTAGGAAGGCCAAAAAGAAATATATATATGCAAATATTAATAAATATGATAATGGGGAGTCCTTGGTTTCTTTAAATGTCAGCTATATAATATATACTAAAAATGCAGAATTCCTATTTAAAAAAGCAGTCAGGAATAACAGGATTTTGAGGTGTGTAGTTTTCTGACTACGGCAGATGATTTAGAAGTAGCATGATGTAGTGGAAACTGAAATTCTGGTTCTGCCACTTAATAGCTGTGAGACTGAGCACTTAACTTCTCTGACCTCAGTTTCTTCATCTGTAAAAAATATAGATGATAACTGTCAATCATAGTATTATTGGCAATAATAGGCACTAGAAATAAATGACAGTTTCCTTTCCGTCTTATAAAATGTACGTAAGACAGAAACAGAGAGGCAAGAGACTGGCAGCACGGTGTTCCCAGCAGCCCTGGCAGGATGTAGTTTGCTTCAGTCAAAGACGTATATAGATAAGTTAGTGATCAATCAAAGAAAAAAATGAAAATACATTTAATAATTCAAGAATCTGGTTTGAGCCCAAACCTTTAGTTCCTAATACTAAAAATGATTGCATAATAATATTGATTGGTGGGAAGAATCGTCTGCTATCCCATTCCCTGATCACTGAGTAGTCTAGTGTCGCAAATGCAGAGAGTGGCTAAGGAAGAGAAGTGTCTGGACAATCAAAAGGTGACTTAATTGTGGCTCAGAAAAATGTACAGTGTGTGTGTGTTTCTGAATAAAATAAGACACATAAATAATATAAGATGCATTCCCTGGCTTCCTTGTCGTGGAAAAAGCCATCTTCAGTGAGTAAATTTCTTTTGATAAGTGGGAAGAAATTTCAAATGATATTTTATGTGCTTAAACTAGTAACATTCTTTTTATTCACAATGGCTCCTTCTATAGCACCATATTTCGGTGGTACTGTATCACTGTAGTTGAATAATACTTCACGTCCCATGTTTATTTGTGTTTTTATAGCAAGAACAGTATGAAAGTACCATCGGATTCAAACTTCCCAGTTACCGAGCAGCTAAGAAATTATGGAAAGTCTGTGTAGAGCATCACACATTTTTCAGGTATTGTTCTCACTTAAGTATTTTTCAAGGACAAATTAGTTATGCATGTTTCTATTTTAAGGCTGTTATTGAAGTTCTCTTCTTTGTATGGCTGACAGTCTTTTATTTAGCTCAGGTGAGATCATCTTAAGCAAGACACAGTGAATCTGGTTCTCCTCTTTTGGGTTGAAAAACGTGCCTCAACATTCCCAGAGCACCTTTCTGTGTACGGTAGAAGGAAGAGAGGCAGGAGGAATAGGAACCTGTGTTTCCTAGGGGCTCTGTGATTGCCCTACCTGGAGCTAAAATCAGTCCTACAAGGAGGGGGATCCCTGACTTACCTCCACGTGGAATTTCGCTAAGCAGTGCTTAGCAACTTTCTCTGGGGCTTTTATGCTGGAAGTTAAAGATATGAAGCTGGTTGTCATCGTGGCTCTGATCAACCCCAGAAGGGGAGCACAGAGGACCATTTTTGATGCCCAGTTGTATCAGATGATCAGAAAACAAAAGAAAGTTTCATTTCCTCTGCCTTTCAGAAGGCCACCTTATTAACCCCTTGTATTCACTTACCAAGCATTTTCTGTGTTCTCACTCTTTGTGTAGGCACTGTACTAGGCTTTGGGACTCTACCCCAAGATAGTTCTAATCCCTGTACAGTCTCACAGAGAAGACAGACCTTAGATAAGTGATTACTTATATTAAAAGGAGAGCCAGCTAGTTATTGTTGACTTGCCTTTTTAAGAAAATGTCTTTATGGGTGGCACAGTGGTTAAGGTCACATGTTCAGCTTCCACGGCCCGGGATTCGCCAGTTCTGATCTCGGGTGCGGACATGGCACCGCTTAGCAAGCCATGCTGTGGCAGGCGTCCCACATATAAAGTAGAGGAAGATGGGCACGGATGTTAGCTCAGGGCCAGTCTTCCTCAGCAAAAAGAGGAGGATTGGCAGCCGATGTTAGTTCAGGGCTAATCTTCCTCAAAAAAAAAGACAATGTATTTATTATAGAAAATTGCATACATAGCAACAGTAAAGACTAGTATGATGAATCCCCCTTGTACCTATCACCCAGCTTCAATAATTATCACCCCAAGGCCAATCTTGTTTCATCTGTATCCCCACCCACTCCTTCCCACTACTTCCTAGTTTATTTTGAAGCAAATCCCAGACCTCATGTCATGTCATTCATAAATAAACTTGACTCGTTATGAGTGGCTCTCAAGAGAGAGAACCATAGTATCTTTTCCTTCTATTCGTATTTTCGTGTCATACTTAGCACTATAGCACAGTGAACAGGAAGACGTGTCAGGGAAGATAGCATTTCAATTCTTATTTCAAAATAAAACATGAGGGTACACTTTATACTCAATTAAAGAATCTTAATTATTGGCATTAAGATAATTTTTTATGCTTTCATCATCCTCTTCCTTAAAATTAAACCAAGAAAATCAGGTTTTAAAAATGGGTAAGGAAGAGTGAAAAAGAGTTTTTTTGAGTATTTAATCTCTATGGTATAGATTTCACCTACAGCCAATGTATTTCCTTGTAGCATAGCATATTTAAATCCATTGCATCAAAATAAGAGGATATATTAACATGTAATACTTCATTACATAAAAGAAAGTAAATATTTGCTGAATTAAAATAAACCATCCCAGAGGGAAAAATGCTCTCTTTTTGGTAGCGTTTGATGTAGCAATTTATGTATTTATTCAGCAAACGTTTATTGAGTGCCAAATTCATGCCAGGCGCTGTGCCAGAAGCAGAAACACAAAGATGAATAAGTCATAGTCTTTATCCTTTACCCTTAGAGAGTCTTGTAGTAGAGACCAGCGCATAAATAGTTTCAATTCAGTGTAGTCAATGCTGTGACAAAAGGGAGTACAGGGTACTGCATAGAAAGAAGATGGGGTCCCTAACTGAGTTGAAAATACACCAAATAACCCATTAAATAGGTTCCCAGGCCTTAATTGAGTTGGAGTGCATTTGACAAAATTATTATTTTAGTAGAGAGGAAAAGAACTCTGGGCTTGGACTCTGTTACTGCCCAGCCTCTTAACAGTTATGTGATCTTAAGCAAGTAACTTCTTTTTTGAGGTTCAGTGTCCTGTATCTATAAAATGGTGGAAATATCACAGGGATGTAGTGAAAATATTACAGTGCTATAAAAGCATTTTGAAAACCATAAGACCCTATCTATAGAGATGTAAGATATTAATATAGGTCATGTAAATTATACATGTTGCTTTGAGAAATGACATAAATTAAAATAATGATCACTTGACTGGAAATCTGCTTTAGTAACTATAAGGAAACTATAAGAATTGTGAAACATTTTTTAGTTCTTTGTTTTTAATCTCATGGTCTCGTTAGAGTGAAATAATATATATAATATCTGATTATTATATATATTTTTTCTCCTAGGCTGACATCTACAGACACCATTCCTAAAAGCAAATTTCTTGCACTGGGATCCAAATTTCGATACAGTGGCCGAACTCAGGCTCAAACCAGGCAAGCTAGTGCTCTGATTGACAGGCCTGCCCCACACTTTGAGCGTACAGCAAGCAAACGGGCATCCCGGAGCCTTGATGGAGGTTTGTATTGAATATTGATTTCTTGTGATCCTAACTCTTTAGAAAGAGATAAAGGAAGTATGCTTTTCTATAAGAGAGCCAAATGAAACAATCTGAGTGTTAAAATGAAATGGATCTTCCTAATTGTCTAATTTAGTGGAATCATCTTAAGGAAAGAAGAACTGAGGTTCAGAGAGAGCAGTAACTAGATCAAGGTTGATGATGTTTAGCACAATAGTTAGTACTTAATAAGTGACCCCAAAGTATTAGCTATCATTAAGATACTGTTAATATTCTGACTACAGCCTTATTACTTTGTTTTGTATCATCCAGAACCATGCTGCCGTATTTTGTTTAGTTGCGTCACAAGGGCGTATGTCAGAAATACCTAGCTCAGTGGAAGAGTCAGAAATAGATCCACCACACTTGGAAAAGGGATTATTGAAGCAGTGGGGCTTTTGTGCTTCCATACTGTGAGTCGTGCTGCTTTCTTTCTGGTGTGTCTCTACTGTCCTGGGTTAGACGGGGCTGTTTCCGTAATAACAGTACAAGGCAGATTGCAGACTTTTGTTTTATTTAGTCTTCATGACAACACTAGGAATTAGGCTCAGAGACTAAATAACTTTTCCTAAGATATGATAACTGGTAAGTGGATTGGAGTACAGGTTGGTTTAACTCCAAAACTCATGTTCTTTCAGAGACTTACTCACTTATTATTTGGTTCAGCAATTTATTTGACACTTGCTTTGTGTCGGGTGTTGTTCTAGTCACTGGAGATACAGCCCTGAACATACCACCATGGTCCCTGCCGTCACAGGGCTTACAGTCTATGGGTGGAAACAGAAAACAAAACAAAACAATTTCAGATAGTGGTAAGTGCTGTGAAGAACATACAACAGAGTAACGGGATAGAGAGTGTCTGGGGATGGTGGAGATTGGGGAGCTCTTTCAGATTGAGTGGTCCAGCCTAAATTTAGAAGGTTCCTTTGAGGAGCTTTATTTGAACTGAGATCTGAATTATGAGAAAGTCCCAGCCATCCCAAAAGCTGGAGGAAGAGCATTTTCAAAGAGGGAATAGCAAGTGCAAAGACCTACAAGTAGGAATGAGCTTGGCATGTGTCTAGTCAATGCCGTCCCATAGAACTTTCTGTGCTGATGGAAATCTTCTATTTTGTGATGTCCAGTTTGGTAGTCAGTAGCCACGTGTGGCCATTATGAACTTGAAATGTGGTTATATAACTGAGGAACTAAATTTTAATTTTACTTTAAATAGCCACATGTGGCTAATAGCTTCCATACGGGACAGCACAAGTCTAGGTCCTAGTGAATAAAGGGGAGAAGAGTAAAAAATAAGTGAAGTCAGAGAAGCGGGCAGAGGCCAGGTTGTGTAAGGCCTTGTAGGCCACAGTAAAGAGTTTAGATTTTATTTTAATTGCAGGGGAAGGTATTAGAGGATGTGATATAATCTGGTTTCCGTCTTTAAAAGATCACCCTGGCTGCTGGGTGACTGCTCCACTGAATGGGGAGTGAAGCACCAGCTTGGGAAAGTCTGTTGTGGGATCTGAGTAAGAGATCACGATAGCTTGGACTTGAGTATTGGCAATGAAAACAAGGAAAAGTGGTCAGGGATCTATTTTGGAAGTAGAGCTGACAGAATTACTCTAAACTGAATGTTGGAGATGGTAAGGAAAAGGAAAACAAAGTTTATTCCTAGGCTTGATTGAGCCGAGTTGGGGATATGGAAAATCAAGCCTTCTGTTTTGGGCATGTTAAGTTTGAGGTGTGACCGCTCAATCCTCATGTCTGCCGTCTTCATATAACACTATCAAGAGTTTCCTTCCTCGTCCAGTGAGTTACCCTACCTCCAGTTTACCTTAGTCTCGGACAGCTATTATTTTTATCCCCATTTTTCAGTGAGGAAACGAGATTGGAAAGTTTAAGCGACTTGTTCAAGATCTCACAGATAGTAAGTTGCAAAGCTAGGACAAAAACCTGGGTCTGTCTGATACCCTATCCCGTGGCTTTTTCCACTAAATGGAATCTCATCATTATATAGGTACAATGCCTGATGGAGCCTTTCTTTCTTTCTTTTTTTTTTTCCTCTGCTTTTTCTCCCCAAATCCCCCCAGTATTTAATTGTATATTTTTTTAGTTGTGGTCCTTCTAGTTGTGGCACATGGGACACCGCCTCAACATCGCCTGATGAGCGGTGCCATGTCTGCGCCCAGGCTCCGAACCCTGGGCCATCAGAGCGGAGCGCACGAACTTAACCAGTCGACCACGGGGCTGGCCCCAAGATCCTTTCTTTCTAATAACAAAAATAACCAAAGATTCAAGTGTTAACGAGCTTTGGTACCTTGAACAAATGAGAAAGCTTTATTTATAGAGACACTTACATTACTTACAGAAATCACATCTTGACAGTCTCTATTCTTCTAGCTGTAGAAACCTCCCAGTTCAAGACTTCTAAAAATCTTGATGTCTCTGCCTATTGACCATGTTCCTAGGAGGGGAAATCTCCAAAATTTCTCTTCAAAATGCTGTAGGAATGCTTGAGATTCCAGAGCTGAAGCATCTAAGACAACTCTAGAGGAAGAAGGGCTTTAGCGGCATCACCATTAGTGTCACAGGACCTGGGAAAAAGCTGAAAGTATTTTATTCCAGCCACCTAGTTGTATAGAAGTAGATTGACTTTCAGTTGTTAAACCAACTGCATTTTTCGAATAAACTCACTTTGATCATAATATGTCCTTCTTATTATATCATAGGATTTTTACAACTATTTCCATAGGAGAGAGAGGCCTGTAATTTTCCTTTCTTGTAATGCTGTGGTCAGGTTTTGGTATCAAGTATATGCTGGCCTCATAAAATAAGTTGAGAAGGATTTCCTCTTTCTCTGCCCTCGGGAAGAGTGCATAAGATTGGTATTATTTCCTCTTAATGTTTGGAAGAATTCGCCAATAAAACCATATGGTCCTAGAGATCTCTTTGTGGGAGGGTTCTTTACTTACAGATTCAATGCCTTTGTTGGATAAAGGAGTATTAACATGTTCTAGTTCTTGTTTCAGTTTTGGTAATTGTGTTTTTCTAGGAAATATCCATTCCATGTAAATTTTCAGCTTTATTGACATAAAGTTGGGTATCTTTTTAACATCTATAAGATCTATAGCAATTTCCCCATTTGTGTTCCTATATTGGTAAGTTGTGCCGCTTTTTTTCTTGGGCAGTCTTGCTACACGTTTATTAATCTTATCAATCTTTTCAAAGAACCAACTTTTGGTTTTGTTGTTTTTCCCTATTGTATATTTTTAAATTTAAACCAGCTAATATCTTTATTATTTTCTTTATGCTTTTATTGAACTGTTCTTTTTCTAATATCTTGAAATGGATACCCATTGGTAATTGATTTATTTCTTACAACATGACCTTAGAATTTAAGTGACTTGCGTAAGGTCACATTGTTAGTCAGCGACAGAAGTGGAAGGAGAATCTAGGACTGTTCTCTCAGACCCGTGGTTTTTACTCTTCTCCATGATGACTTCTTTTTTTGCAGAAGAGGGTGAATAAAAGTATTAATAGTCAATATTCATTGAGTAGTTAGTATGTTCCAGGCACTGTTCTAAACATTTTACATATATTATCTTTTAAGTATCTGCATTGCATGCAAACTGAGTAGGATAAATTTTTTGTAGGATAAATTTTTTTATAGTTCTGTTTTCAAATGTCTTCTTTTTCTCTGTTATATTCTCAGTATAAGAATTGTAAACATGTCTATGGAAACTTTTTCTCTTCTTTTCCTAGGTATTTCTCCATTCTTCTTCTTCTTCTTCTTCTTTTTTTTTTTTTTTTGCTGAGGAAGATTCACCCTGAACTAAGATCTGTTGCCAATCTTGCTCTCTTTTTGCTTGAAGAAGATTAGCCCTGAGCTAACATGTGTGGGAGTCTTCCTCTACTTTGTATGTGGGATGCCACCACAGCATGGCTGATGAGTGGTGTAGGTCCACACCTGGGCTATGAACCCACGAACCCATGAACCTGGGCTGCTGAAGTGGAGCGCACTGAACTTAACCCCTATGCCACAAGGCCGGCCCCTCCATTCTTCTTAATAAAGAGTCTTTTCCTTATTAAGCCCCCCCCTTTTAAAAATTAATATAAGGCTGTAAGCTAGAGATAGTGTATTAGGGAAACTTTTGCAAGAATTGCTTTATAAGGGGCCTCACTTTAATGATGCAAATGAACATTCTCTTTCTCTTCTGTTATATCTGGTGCTCAGAGCATCTGCTTTACCAGCTGAGGAACTAAAACTGGTTCAGATCCCAGTTTATACAATAAAGTGGCAAGTCACAAGGATAGCTAATAATAATGAGAAGGATTTTTCAGCTTTTATTTTTGTTGCACTTTTTGCTTTTCAAACCATTTCCGTATATTCCTATTTAGTACCAACAACCTAGTGACCAAGAAGCATTTAGAAATTCTTGTTTTACTAGTGAGGAAACTGGGGCGCCAAAAAAATGATGTAACTTGCTAGATTCACACAACCAGGCAGTTCCTCTATTCGGTGAGTAGCAGTTGCAGTGGTTTTTGCCAGGGGAATGCTTCCGTATCATCTCTGGAGCTTTAAAACAAAACAGATGCCCAAGACTCCCTCTTAGAGACCTCGTCTGTCTGTGGTGGACCCGAGCGTCAGCTGGGTTGGTTGGTTTGTTTTCAGTACCCACAGATGATTCGTGTGGGCCCTCTGATAATGGAACCACTGATCTATCACATACCTATTGTATCTGTACCACACTAGCAGAAATTGTGCTGCCAAGTAAAAGACCTTGAACTAGAATTTGTCTCCTTTTACTCAATATGATGGTTTTGAGTTTTACTCTTTACTGCTCTACTATATAACTAAGATTCTGTTGTTTTCAGACAAGAGCAATATAATCCTGGAGTTAATGGGTCCATAAGAGTATCACAGCCAGCACTTTTCTTTGTCTAGACCTTCAGAAATGGGAAATAATCGAATTTTTCAAGTTGAGTATTCTCTGTATATGTGCCCAAATCTTGTAACAGCTAACAAATGGATTCATAAAACTGAAGAGCCAAAACATCTTAAAAAGTAATCACTACCCCCAGCACTGCGAATATACTCAAAAGCATTGAATTATACACTCTAAGTCGTTGAATTGTGTAGTAGGTGAATTATATCTCAATAAAGCTGTTTAAAAAAACAACCACCACGGTCACTACCATGATTCTCTGTTGTGATCCATAGTTTGTTGTCTTCTTATTGAGAAAAGGAAAGACATTTGCCTCTCTCCACAGCTCCCAGGTGACATCTTTCACTTGAATTACATGTCAATGTGTGCATAATTAATTTTGCCCAACATACTCTTGAAATAATATTAACCCATAACATAAGAAATACAAGGACTTAGGTATGACATTAAAAGTTATTAATATTTAGGGTTTGTAAAGTATTTTTATATCTGTTGAGTGTGCCTTCCCCAACTATCCTTTAGAGTTAATATTTCCATGTTTTACAGATGATGAAATTTTTTTTGCCTGTTTCTATCCGCCGGTTTCCACACTCATACCTACTTTTCCACATGCAGTACAGATTGCCAGGGCAGGAATGCTGAAGACATAAATCGTTGGCTTGCAATATTAGTAGTATTGGATTAAGACCAAATGCAAGTGGCAAAATAACACATGGTGAAAGCATGGGCTATGTTTCTGTGACGCCAGGCAGAGTTGAATTAATTCTTTGAGAGGAGGTGTGAATAGACATGTATAATGATACTTTTACACAACTGTGAACAAAATATTTTGTCACATTCTCCTGTGTTAGATTTGGTCTGCCGTCTGTCGTTCTTGCATTGACTGGCCTAGAGCACTCATGAGTAGCAGGCACTTGCAAGAGGCCACAGAGTTGTCATTGAAAGATAAAGTAGATTCTTGTGTTTCTGATGTTTTTCTTATGTATCCTCTGAGGAATGATTTCTTTCACTGAAGATCGTTACAGAGTAACAAGCGTTTCTTTCTTGGTGGTGTTGTGTATGAAGTAGTTGTGAATTTCAATTTTTTTATCTCATTCATGGATTCTCATTCATGGATTTCCTTTGTTTTACCTAATCCTTACTGCTTTTTAATCTAAATTTATTCAGATAAATTAAATTCAGTGTACTCAGTTTAAGAAGGCAGGAAAGTGTGTCATAAAAATTGTGGAGAGGGGCCGGCCTGGTGGCATAGTAGTTAAGTTTGTGTGTTCCGCTTTGGTGGCCCAGGGCTCACCGGTTCGGATCCCAGGTGTGGACCTACGTGCCACTTACCAAACCATGCTGAGGCAGACGACCCACATATAGAGTAGAGGAAGATGGGCACGGATGGTAGCTCAGTGCTAATCTTCCTCAGCAAAAAGAGGAGGATTGGTGGCAGATGTTAGCTCAGGGCTACTCTTCCTCAAAAAAAAAAGTAAAGAATTCTATGCAAAATAATTAAAATTAAAGTCTCAGTACATGAAAGGGTAATGATCTGTTATTAGAAATATTAAATCATGTGGAAACACATTGCATTCTTATACATACCAGATAAGTGAGGTTTTACTACAAAATGTATAGATGTTTTCATTTAGTCCCTGAAAGAATGAAGATAAAAATCACAAAAAGAGTATGAGTGATTGTTTTGAAGTAAGCCATCTGAAACTTAGGTGCCCAATAGTCCAAACCAAAACAGCTCTTAACTCCGTGACGACATCACACTTTTGCCATTAGCCTATATTGTGTGTTCTCTCTAAAACAGTCCATATATAGCTTTTTCCCTAAATCGAAGTTTCTAACCTCAGCAACCTTGGCCTGTACACACTAGATGCCAGTACCCCCTCCCACTTCTCTTCCCGGTTATGACAACCAAAAAATGTCTCCAGAAATTGCCATATGTTCTGTGGGCGGCAAAATCACCCCTGCTTGAGAACCACTGCCCTAAATATATTAGAGAATAGGAGCTATAATACAAATTGATAAGACTCTGGGAGAGGGTAGGACAGAACTCAAAAGGTGGTTGTTGGTTTTTTTAAGAGCTAAAGACCAAAGGTTTTGAATTCATAGTATTTTAATCAAATGACTTATTGGAAAGGAAAGAGTCTGGTTCAAAGATTTGCCCTTAAACAAGCATCAGAAAGCGTACGTGTCTTGTCAGGAGATTCATTTATCAAGTTATTTTGTAACCATTCCAAGGAGGCTTCACAGAAAAAATCAAACTTAATTCTTTTTTTTAAAATATAGTTTTAGGTTCCTGAAATCACCTATAAATGAATGGATCTTTATTTCAAAAAGGCTTCATGGGAAAAATGAGATTTAATTGACCCTTCCTTTTTTCTCTGTAGACTACATTGCAGGTTCTTGAAACTAACAGATTACAAGGTTAAACAATCTTGCTAACTTAAATAAAATGAATTTTCAATTTCTTTTCTTATTTTGATGCGCCTCCTCCCTTATGGGATGTGATCGTCAGCACATTTAGCTTTTCTGTTGAAGATATTTTAGCTTTCTTATTGCCATCAGTTACTTGGCAGAGCACTAATGATTTATTTTTTGCCTTCTATGTGACAGCCCGCTGGACACTGTGAACACTCGCACGTGTCCTGGATTCACAGTTGGTTCGCTTGGTGACTTTGAAGTGGTACAGTGACCCTTGCCCTCACTTATTCTTCCCTTTCCCCTTTCTCGCATAGCAGCAGCTGTCCATTCAGCAGACCGAAGTCCCCGGCCCACCTCTGCGCCAGCCATTGCTCAAAGTCAGGTCACAGAAGGTGCACCTGTCAAAAAAGCAGGGGTTTCTAAAGCACAGAAGGAAACAGCGGAGGCTGAAGTGAAAGGAGAAGAAGTGCCGCCTGAGCAGGCTGAGCCGGAGCCCACGGAAGTGCAGAAGGTGTGTCATGAGTCCAGATATGTAGCTAATTCACTTTCTCATTGAGAGGCGTTAACTCTTTGACCAGGGCGCTTTCAAAGCATTGGTTCTTGTAGAATCCTAACCAAGTTGTTTCTTCCTCGCTCTGAAAGAAGGAATCTCCCATGAACCTGTAAAATATTGTCCTAGAATTGTGTCATGAAGACTGTAGGCTATCCCAGAAGTTTTCAGGTGACACACGCCTTTACCCAACTTGTATCTGAAAAAATGAGGCTAATACAGCACACCAGCTCTGTGATCACCTACTTTTAAAAATAATTTTTACTCATCCAGGAGGAATCTCCACATTCCTTTTTAGCAATAAACTCTGCTGGTATGATTAAAATATAATTTGATTTCCTAAGATGAATATATGTGCAACATATTCAAAGAATATCCAAGTGTTACATAAAGCACATCTACGTGGTTGTTCAAATCTTAAATAGCGTTACAAAAAGGGGAAGATCCATTATGTAGGAGAGGTTATGCTGCTTAGTTGCTTACAGCTCTGAGTTGACTGTACCCACAGTCACTGAATGTTATTGGAAAATCACCGGTTTAGGGGCCAGCCCAGTGGCGCATTGGTTAAGTTCACACGTTCCGCTTTGGAGCCCGGGGTTTATCAGTTCGAATCCCGGGTGCGGACATGGCACCGCTTGGCACACCATGCTGTGGCAGGCATCCCACATATAAAGTAGAGGAAGACAGGCATGGATGTTAGCTCAGGGCCAGTCTTCCTCAGCAAAAAGAGGAGGATAGGCAGCAGATGTTAGCTCAGGGCTAATCTTCCTCAAAAAGAAAAGAAAAATCACCAATTTAATAAGCAGATTTCCCAGGGGTAAGAGTAACTGGACTGATCTTTTGTGTGTTGATAGGCTTTTTAAACACATTTAAGCAGTGATGGAGTTGAGGTATTAGTTCAGATTTATTGAAGCAAATACAAGTCTCACCGTTAACAACAGGAATTAATAGAAGCAGTTTTTATAAGAAAAATTACATTTTTATATGTCTGTTAAGAAATGTAAAACCAAATAAGACCTTATAAAGTGCTCTCACCTTGGCAGATGGATTAATCCTGTTCTTTGGAGCCAGTTCAATATCTAGTTTATCTAGAGCAGTGGCCAATCTGGCTCTGTTTTGACTGTATTAAAAAAAAAACAAACGGTTCAATGTGACATGCAGTTTTTACTGTCCTTTGAGACCAACTTGAGTCCAGAGAGAAGAAAAAATTGAGTAAATGGTGTTTTCATTTTTTGTACCTAGCCAAATGTGTATGACCTTGGTCAATAAGTTCAGTATCAACAGTGTCTTTTTAGTGTTAGACTACCTCAGTTTTTACCTGAGGGAAAACTCACCTGACTGGACTATCCCTCCATTTTTTATACTAACTGGAAAGTGCTGGATTAGTGGAGTTGGCAAGGCATCTTATTGAGTGGTTACGAGTCCTTTGGTTTTCTGCTAACTTACTTGTCCTTTTGCCCATAAGGCCAACACAAGTAAGTTCGAGGATAGGTTCCCTTTGCTTTTGGGACCTTGGCAGAGTGGAGAGATCACTTCCCGGTATATGCTCCCCATTTAAGTGCCAGTAGGGGATCTTCTTGCCAATTAATTCTGTATAAATGTATGTTTTGAGATACTTGTGTTGAGGTCAGACTGAGAGCCACCTCTAATAACCTTTTATTACTGTAATGGTAGTGACAGAATTAAGGGTGGCTGAGTTGATTTTATTTGTAGCAGTTAGAAAGTAATTATGGAATTTACCTGAACCCATATTTGTTATATAAAGCAACAGTAGTGATAAAGCAGCCTCGTAACTGTGTAAGTTTCATTTTCTAGCACTAATTTGGTCCCAAGTAGAGATAGTTTTATGGCGTCTTGAGTCATTCGAGCAATCTGTTTTTCAGGTGTGGAGATAGCGCCTCTCCCGCAGATACACCTTTATCTCATGTAATGTTCTCTGTAGCAGCGTACACAACGTGACTGTTGCTGCTGGCCTCCACTCTCAGACTGAAGTAGAGGCTCTCAGTTTCTTGCTGTTGGATTGCTAAGAACCCAAAGCAAAAAGTCATTATTCACTTAAACGAGTAATTTAAGCTTTACAGAATAATTAAAATCTATCATTTGCTAAGCATTCACAACTCTGTGAAGATATTATCTCCATTTTATCAATAAAAACCTTAAAACTTAAACTGAAATAACTTGCCAGTGGCCACACAGCAAGTATATGGGATTCAGAGTAGAAATGACCCAAACTGTTAATTGCCCCTGGTGGTTAATAGTGCTGTAGCTGGTTGTGCTTATGATTTGACGGTGTCACAAAGTTTGGTGTTATCTTTGGTTTGGTTCTTTACATTCAGCTCTAGAGAGCACAGTGACATTGTACTCCGAGGTAATGCTGCCAACTGTGATGGAAAAGAATATGTCAAAACCACAGATTGAGGAGGTTCTGGAAAGACATTTATGATACAAAGTGATTGATTTGACCCTTAATAAAAACTTTGCTACTTTTGAAATATCCATTGCTTGAGGCATTACTCATTCTGTTATGCTTCCTTTTAATAGTCTGCCTGGGATTTTTTTATTTATACTTACTCCATTTTGAGTACATAAAATGACTATTACTACAGGTATTTCAAAGCTAGCCAGGAGAGCTTAGTTATTCTCTTCCTACTATTAAGGATGAATCTAGTCTGTTTACCAAACACATGAGCTCCAACTCCCTAGACAGAAGGTTACGGCGTGTTGAATGTTGCCCCTGAACCCTGTGTGTGCTTATTTATAAATCAACCTTGGAAGTAATTGCATGTGTCAGTAACAACTTGGATTGAGTTTATTTTGCTGTTTTGTTGTCTAATAAACTCAAGAGTGAAACTGCCTCCTTAAATATCTTGATCAACTAACAAATTTTTTGTATTTATCTGCTTGGTGTCATATGTGGTTTATTATGTGTGTGCTTTAACTGTAAAGCCTTTCTTTTTGTTTCTAACTATCATGTATGTCAAACATTGATATCTTCACTTGTAAATTTGTTTTTAAATGTTATTTAAAGTACTTATAGATCATTTAAAAAAAAGCAAAACAAAAACATATGGCTTACTTAAGCCTAAATAATTATTTTTAGTATGTACTTTTTAATAAATAAGTATGAAAATGTTTTTTTCCATCAATAGAATAATTAATTTTCTTTTTTTGATCCTTCGGCTGTCCATATTACCTCTTCAGCCTTGAAAATGTGATGGTGAACTAACAGATTGCTGTTGAAAGTACTCCCCTTCCCTGTGATAGCCGCATAAGACTGCATTGTGATGATTACATACGGCTTATTTCACAACCAGCTTAAAGATGCGGCTTATCTGGAAACAAAGCTATTCATAGAAACCTACTAACCTAAAATGTTTTTACCACTTTATTTCTTAAATGTAGGTGGAAAAAACCCACATCGAGGTCACAGTACCCACCTCAAATGGTGACCAAACACAGGTTTGTGCCAACAGACCACTTGTTCCTTTTCCCCTCCCCGCCTCAATTTTTTCTCCTCCCCCACTCCCCTCTCCTTAAAAAAAATTATAAAATGAAGGTTCCAACAAACTTCAATGAGCCAATATTTTATCATTTTTCTTTCTTTTTTAAATAATGGCAAAACAGAAGCTTGCAGAAAAAACTGAAGATCTGATAAGAATGAGGAAGGTTAGCCATTTTCCCTTTCCCAAAATTACATCACCATCACCCATGCTGACCTTTACAGTGCATTAAAAAGACAGTGACCCATTCTGTCCATTGATTTCTCTTAATCAAAGACTACTTTCAAGTAGCAGATATATATATATGTATGCGTGTGTATATGCATACACACACATACATGTATACCAAATTATAATCCTATGCTATATATTGAAAAATGTCATTAAACTTTCCATTAGGAAAACATCTTTTTCAATGCCATGAAATAATTAGTGAAGGCCAAATCTATCCTTTTTGTTTAAACTTTATAAACAATATTTGACAATGGCACCATATTCTTGGAATCTTTGACAATGTTTTATATGTATTTGGCTGCTCTGCGTCATTCTTCCCAACTATAGAGTGCCATGAATCAGTTCTTACTGAATAGATTACTGACTGATCATGTATAAAACCCTTAGATCTTTCTTCTGAAAGGTATTAGAGATATATGTACTGCAGTATTACTATGTATGAAATATGTCCAAAAAGTTAAATAATGTTTTAAAACATTACTCCATGGAACATGGAGTTTCAGAGCTTCTTAAAGGCATGCATTTTAAGATAACCCTCAAACAGCTCAATTCCAAAAATGAGCATAAAACAGCTTGTTCTGAAAGAAGCCAATGGAGCCGGGAGCACTGTCTGTTTAATTAACATCATCACATTCCTCCGTTGTTCACGAACAACGTCATCCGTTTTCTAGTGGTAATCGTATTCTCTGTGTGTCCTTGTGGTTCTGTGACCATTTTATGTTGGCATATGCTGCATTGTGGACGTTTAATTTTCTTTTTTTTTGGTTTGCCAATTTGCAGTTTTTCCCGCAAGAACAACACTTTAATTTTTTATGCTTTTCTGTTTTTCCCTCTTTCATTTTCACAGAAAAAGAGAGAGAGACTAGATGGTGAAAACATTTATATCAGACATAGCAATTTAATGTTGGAGGTTTGTATGAACTTGAAGCTTATTTCAGTTGGTTGCCTGTAACCTTCTGCATTCTTTGCTGATCCTCCTTTCTTTCTATGCTGCATTTGGTTTTGCATGCCATTGCATGGGAGAATTTAGGTTTAAAATGCTTTTGCATGTTGGTAAACATGAAGATAAGCAACCATCTCTCCTGACGCTTTTTAGTTTCCATCTCTCATACTTATCTAAAAAATATATGATTGGGACGCCTCTGCCTCTCGTGGTTCCATTGTTTTACCCGCTTCTAGAATGTTCTACATCACTGTTAAAAGTTCCTTGAATTTTCCAAGAGTATAAACTGCTATATGTCCCAAACATCAAATTTGCACAATTTTTTCATCTTCTGAACCAAGAGAGTGTAGGAGAAATGATCACAATTCAGAATGGACTTTAAATTTTGAGGATACCAGAAAATGACAGAACAACAGGCAGGGGAAAAAAAGGTAAGTACAGGTAGGAAAGAAGGGAGCCTAGCATTTAATGAGTAGTTAGTGTGATATGAGATAGTTTAATCGTTAAGAACAGGCCTGTGAATGTGGGATTATTATTTAAAGATGAGATAGTTGAGGCTTAGAGAAATTAAGTAATTTCCCTATGGTCACAGAGCTGATAAATTGTTAAAGCTAGGATTTGAGTTAGGGTCTTTCTAACTCTATTAACCCAAACTTTTTTTCCCATTTAGAAATAGCTACATACTGTCTGCTATAGGAATTGTAAGGTCATTTTCCCATTATATTCAATATTGTTCAGATTTTTACTGGACCTATATTACTATACTTTATCTAGTTTTGGACTCCACATTGGAGAGGTAAAGATAAATCTAATTAGAAGATTGGAGGAACTTTATGAAGAAAAATAAAGGAAACTGAAATTATTCTGTGTGGAAAATATGGGTCCATGTTAGTTAACACATCAGAAGAACTCTTATATAGAAGCTGATGACCTAATTATTTTGCCGTTCCACCCAAGACAGAGCACAGGAAATGGGTGTAAACTCTGACATCAGGAATCTAACTTAAATATAAAGGAAATATAAATATATAGGGAGATGATAAACATGGTTCTTACCTTCAGGAAGCTTACAGTGGGGGAAGTGGGGAGGAGAGACACAATAAATAAGTAAACAAATAGCAATAAAGTGATTACAAGTTGTTATAAAAGCTGTGAAGGAAATAAACAGTATGCTTTGCTAACAAAAGGGATCCACTCTGAATAAGATAGACAGAGAAGTTCTCTCTGAAGAGGTAACATTTTAGCTGAGACCTGAAACGTGAACATATATTAAATGTGGTAAACATTATTAAACTGGAAGTTTGAAGAAGCCTTTTTAAGATAGATCTCTGGTTTAATAAAATGGCCTCTAACAAGTACTTAACCTCATCTTATTCTTTGTCAATACGCATATTTTGAGTGCCTGCTGTGTATAAGGTAGTTTAATAAAAGTAGTAAAGATTATAGCCAGCCTTCATTAATCATATACTCTGTGGTGGATATGATACCAGTGCTTTATATACATTTTCCTCATGTAACATGAAGTTTTCCAAGGCTAGACCCTAGGATATGTCACACTTGGCAACTAGATCTCTTTGCCTTAGCCAGAACTGAAACTAGACCTGAAAGTTTCTGCTTCTGAGATTAGGAAGAATAACAAATGTCAGTTGATCTCCTTGTCCTCAGCAGTGTAGCATCTCCCAATTCCAAACGTGCCTATGTCTTGGCCAGTCCATCTTCAGTGCTCCCTCTTAACTGGAATCTGCAGTACCAATCATATATTTGTCATTGTTCCATGAGGTGTGTTATGGCTTCTGAGACTCACAGAGTCCCTGTGTGTGATGTGTTTTTTTCCCAGCATTTCATTGACAGCCATGAGAGGGGATTTCTAAATAAGCGTGTATTTGAAAATTAAAACTACTAACTACCTTTTGAGAATATTTTATATTTAATGAAGTGTTTGATTTGGTTGCTGCTAAAATTATAAGATGATAGGCATCAAAAAGTGTCTAACGTGAAAACAGCCAAAGCAATTTGGCTAACCATCATTCTCTAGTTACTGTAAAAAGGTGTTTTATTTTTCCCCTAAGGAAGTTCTCTCAAATTATCTGTCACTCTAGCAGGTTTTTTTTTTTTAAGCATTCCTTCCTCCCTCTACTCCTACCCCACCCCCACTAATGCTTTGTTCTGGCACAAATAAGATCGAGTTCATTTTTAGATCTGCCGCCGCCTCCTCTAGCTCCCAAGGAGAACCTGTAGCAAGTGTCTATGACAAATTCTATTTAGAATAGGTCCCTTTGAGATCTTAATTTTACTCTGTGCCCCTACAGGTTTCCAGCAGAGCCAGCTAAGAAGGATGGAGAAAGCTCCCTCAGAAGCTACTGATTTTATTGAAACATTTATTTTCTCAGGTTCCAAGCCAATCAAAAGCTAGGCAAGAAGAGTAACAAATCACTGGCCTCTCATAGTAAGAGGCTAACCCCGAGAGTTATGGTTTTACCATAGCATCTCTTGCTCATTTTTGTCTTGCTCCGTTCATACTTTTAACTCTCCCAACTGTGTTAAGTTGTTCTCGGCCCAAGCAGATTTAATTTTGTCGGAAGCTGGGTCACAAGGCTTACACGCCTGGTGGGTGTCAGTTACTCAGCCTACTACTGAGTCTTTGACTAAGCTTGTTCATGCTTTTCTTTAGCTAGTAAACACGCTTTTCTTGTTTTCAGCTAGAACAAAAGTGCAAACTGTTATTTCCCCCATAGTGAAACCCATACTCGTGAGCTATCCTCACATTTCAGCCTAGCAAGCAAGAGGTACCCTATGAGGGAGCTACAGGATTGCCCTCTTGGGGTTAGTTTTCTCTTTGACTGATCTCAAAGCAAATATATGTGGTTCAGTCTTGCAAAAACAAAAAGAATAGACTATTAAATGAATTTTCTTTTTTTTTGAGGAAGGTTAGCCCTGAGCTATCTGCTGCCAATCCTCCTCTTTTTGCTGAGGAAGACTGGCCCTGACCTAACATCCGTGCCCATCTTCCTCTACTTTATATGTGGGATGCCTACCACAGCATGGCTTTTGCCAAGTGGTGCCATGTCTGCACCCAGGATCCAAACCGGCAAACCCCGGGCTGCCGAGAAGCCGAATGTGCGCACTTAACCGCTACGCCACCAGGCCGGCCCCTAAATGAATTTTCTGAATGAATATCTCCAGAACCAAAACTGTGTCATGGGCCTCACTGATTCTTTTTCCTATGCTGTTTTCCCTTGGACATTGCTTTTGAAGAATTTTCTTTAGTTGAAGCCTATATTGCACCAGGAAAAACTTCTTAAACAAATTATTTTTTTTAAAGGGGTTCCAACTTTTTTTTTTCAAAATGAGGCTGTTTGTCATGGAGCCAAAAAAAAGAAAGGCTAGTCCAAAAATTCACACAGCGTATTTGGAGATATATTTAGTATTATGCTTTTCTTGGATACAGAGCTGCCTTGATATATAATAAACACAGAAATTTTAGCAGTCATCAAGTGAGGAGCTCCCACATGTTTTGATCTCAAGCATAGATCTTTTGAGTTTTTTCAGAGCAGTATCTTGGACAAAAAATACTTGAGTTTTTGTCTTCAAGTTGTAGTTCCCAGATTATTTCTGGCCAAGTCTCCCTTTTGAAAGTTGTTATATGCTTCCTGTTACATGAACCTGAATATTATTTCTCATATTGTTTCTAGCTTTATTAACCTTAGTTTTGATCATTTCTCTCTGGAATATCCTCTTGAAGAGCTTACCCTTAGTTGTCCAGTATTCAAATCTGCTGGAACAGTTGAGTTATTTTAAATTGTCAAGGAGATATATAAGGTATTTGACAAACTCTTGATAAATCACTCCCAGGGCACTGAAGGGTACTGGCAGAAGGTCCCTATTTTGAATTGTACTAAGAGACGAAGTGAAGCTGTTAGAACCTGGAAAGCATAAGACTTTTAGTTTGTGTGAATAGTATTGGCAACGAAAAAAGCCATTGTGTCACATACCCCTGAGTAGTTATTCAGAGACGGTAACAGTCTGCTCCGGAGGCTTGAGCAAGGAATTTCAGAAATAAATTTTTGTGAAGAAAGGGCTATTCTTGTTTACCAAAAGCCAACAGCCACCTAGTCGTAGGGAAGCAAAACTACATCCAAGCAGATATAGAAGGACACCTTACTTGCAACTCGCCAAAGCAGCCAGTGGTGGGAGTTGAATCTTTCACTGTGTCCTGCATTTAACAGTTTCTCCTTATCTATTGCTATCTCCATCCTGCCTGAGCTGAGCCTAAATCAGTTCATATTAAGCTGAGGCTAATTGTGTTGTGGGACTACCTTCTTGGGATGAGGAGCCGGAGATCTAGCGCTGCGTCATAACGGAAAGAAGAGGTGTAAAATTAAGGAGTGAGCCCTTTGTAAGTCACCTAACTGCTAAGAGCTATGGGGTTATGATGCTTTACTGCTTCCAAGAAAAGCACCTCATTTAAAAAAAAAGCAAGCAAATATACCATGTTGTATATTTACAACTTGAATGCAATTTATGGATTAGTAATATCTATCCTGGATGTGGTGTGTTTTCTACCAGTGCCCATAGTCTGTGATGGGCATCCCTTGGTGTGTTTTTTTCCCTGAGCATTTATCGTTTTGCATCTTTGTCCTTTCAACTATAGGATTTAGGCAAGAGTCAAGAAGAGATCAAAAAACATCATGCCAGCATCAGTGAGCTGAAAAAGAATTTCATGGAATCTGTACCAGAACCACGGCCTAGTGAATGGGATAAACGCTTATCCACTCACTCCCCATTCCGAACACCTAACATCAATGGCCAAATCCCCACAGGAGAAGGAGTGAGTATTTGGTCCGTGTGACCAGTTGTGAGAATGTGTGAAATAGATGTGTCTGTATGTTAATATTCTGTATCTGAGAGAAAGTTTAGAGCTGAAGTTTAACTTCAGTGCCTCACCAATTCATTGCAGCTTTAAGGCATTCCTAATCAAACGCTCGTTTTTTAAGTCATATGGACTACCCCCTCCAATTGTGGGGGCCAGTCAGAGGTACAGAGCTGACCAGACTCTGAGAACTGTCTGCAGCTGCGTGCTTCTGGCTAGTGTGTGTTTACAAATTGACCATAAGCCAATGGAACTTTATGTTCAAACTGTGCCTTCAAGGACCAGAGAGTTGACTAAATTTAGTAAGGTCAAAATTGGAAAGGGATAAGCATTTTTTAAAAACTTTATTTGAACGTTTGCACGACTTGGAAATGTCTGGAATAGTTGACCACAATTATGTAATAAACCAAGAAGGCCCCTAAGCCAGAGAACGCAAGACCCTAAGTATTAATGATTGGATTTCAATTTTAGAAAAAGTATTGATGATTTATTTTATTTTTATGAATAACATCAAACTTTTAATACACTGTTTTGTGAGATAGTCACAATTAGAGGAAGCCAGAGATGGCTTTCAGAGGCTCTCCTTTTTCTATTGTTGTTGTCATTACCTGTTTTAGAAATCCTACACCTGAATAAATGAATCTGTGTAATGAGAATATATTAAAAGTTACCTTGAGCATATATTTTAAAATTATTTACTTAATCTTTAGCCTATACGTAAAAGATTTAAATAAATAGTCACAGTGACTCACTGAGTGATTGTACTGGTTTTAAAATTATATGCTTGTTTTTCCCCCAAGGCAGTAGCTGTTCTAGTTAAGAAAGGGAAAGTGGTGTCTTAATAAGTTAAAAAAACCCTTGTTTTTATATTCAGAATTCAGAGTAAATTATCCAACTTATTGTTTAGTTTCTGGAACTGGAGAAGATAATAAAAGTTCGTTCTCAAACTTTTGTATTTTTTATATTTTTTCAAAATGTGATTAAAATTGGCTAACGATTCTCCAAATAAGAGTTGAACCAGTTTTACCGAGACTGGAGAATTCCTGAATGACGGGCGGTAAATAGTTCCCAGGGATGATAGGATGCAGTTGCTCCTCCTCACTGTCTTCTCAGCCTCCATTCCCTGCTGTGAATGGACATTAGTTTTCTATTCTAAACCCAGAGAATGGACCCTGAACTGAGACAGTGATTCTGTTTCCTGTGAGTTTGTGGCTCCATGAGAAAATGCCTTGTTGCTCCCTCTCCTCGGTAACCCTATCTGCGTACCATACCTGCATGTTTTATAGAAGTTTTCTTTTTGACTTTGTGCAAATAATAAAAGATGCTCAACTACTTTGAAAAAGTAACTTAGTACTCTCTTGGATGAGGTTTGGTAAATTTGAATCGGTCTCCATTTCCAGAAAATATCTTAATAGAAACCCTTCAGAAACCATCTCAGGGCTGGCTTGGGGAATGGCTATGTCATTTTGTGGACTTTAAAGAAATGACTTTTTATAAATTAAATTAGATCAGTGGGGAGTACTTAAGCAACTTTAGCTCTATGTTTAGGTGTATTATCCCTCTAAATGCATGATGGGATAAGTAAGAACCATACTGTGATAACTTTTTTATATGGGATAATTCCCCTTTCTGGCATATCTCACTTCCTTAATAATAGGACAATATTTCTGTTCTCTGGGGATACCTCTTCCACCTTTGACAGCATTGTTCTTGCATTTCAAGGCAACTGAATTGTATATAATTTGTGTATGACCAGGTGAAGAAAACCTCTGTCCTTCCCTCGGAAAGAAAGGTTGGTGGGCCAGAGGTAAAGCTGCCGTTATGACTTGTGCTTCTCGATCAGAATTTGCTCTTGTCATGGCACTTAAGCAGATAATCCCCCCAGAACTGAACAGCAGCTGCTGAGTACTTTTTTTTTCTTTTGGCTATCCTAGTAAATTCACACTCACCGCCTTCTGACCTAACACAGAACATTTTCACTGCTGCAGCTTTTGCAGCTTTCAATTTGCTTATTTCGGCGCATGGCTGGTTGAAAAGCTGCATGAAGATGTACATATGTATTCGGAGAGAAAACGAATTTAATTGTACCCTATTCTTTTTATGTTGTCTTTCTTCTCCCTTTTATTTTCTTTTAAAAATCATTATAATTTTGCATCCTTTCTTTTCCTTTTTTTCTTTTTTGCTGACCAGTCCCCCAGCTACTTTCTCCCTGATACGTATCACTTAGGGGTGTGCAAAGAACCAGTGCTGAACTTCCAGACTGATCAGAGAAGGCTGGCTCAACTGAGAGAACTTAGAGCCAAGTTTTTCCTTTCATAGTAACATCTGTTATGACTGGATGGCAGAGTACAGAAATCGTGGGGGGAGAAAAGCTTCTCAATTGGACAATTGGAAAAAAAAATAGCTTTCCTTAAAAGTGTCAAAAATATTTGCTTAATGTGATATAAAAACCTTTATGATGGTCATTATTATTTTTAAACATGATTCTGAGAGAGAAGGGGAAGGAGTTTGTTATTGTTGAGATTTGTGGGTTTGGGGTTTTTTTTTTGGTAGACCTTGGTGGCACATAAACCTTTTATACTTTTGTTTTTCTTTTGCAATCTTTAAAATGTACAGGGTTAAGATTTTTATTCCCACGAGCAAAAGCTAATTGCCATACTGAATGAACTGTTGCAGTTTTTAAAGTCTACATGAAGAGATATTAGGGTAACTTTTTATATTCTGCCATTCTATTTGTAATAAAAGTAACTTTTCTGATGGCAAGAAGAATGCTTCATTATTGGCTTTGCCCAATTGATGTAAGAATAATTGGCAGCACCGAAGCAATCAAAAATGACCCAAAAGTCATGGGTGAATATACTTGAAGGAGGAGTAAATACTGTAACTAAGGAAGTCCAGTGATTCCTTGAACTTTCAGGACTTCTAATGTTCATTCATTCAACAGATTATCCATTGAGTACCCTACTGTGTGTGTTACAGAAACTTTGCCAGGATAAATTGTCAAAGTAAAGGAAAAAAAGAGCATCCAAAAGATCTTCCCAAATCCTTTGCACATCCCCAAGTATCATTTTTGAGCATTTTCCATCTGTCATTTTGTTCATCTTTCTCTGTCTTTCTTGATCTTCTACCGTGAAAGCAGACACAGGAACGTGCTCTGTTAGTGCAGGATGAAGAGAAAATTAAAAGGCAAGAGAGATCTACTGAAAGAGCCTTGCCCCAGCAAGAAAATGAAGAAATTCTTCCCAAGGTTTCTATTCCAATCCCCGAGGATCACAAGTCTCTCAAAAAGTGCCACCTCTACTCTAGTACTTTTCCATATCCTCGTATTCCTTTTATGATGTCTTTTCTTGTGGTTCTTGTGTTGGCTATTTGGTGGTTGGTCTTTCTGTGATCGGAAAACAGGGTGCTCATCTGAAACGTCAAGACTAAAACCCTTGAACTTTTGTCGTTGGCTTCTGCTGTGTTACCTCCTGTGTGATGCCCTCTGATCGTGATAGTTCACTGTCCTAGAGGAGCTCTTGTGGTCACTTTTCTGTCAATAAAATGTCTCTTTGTAGAATGTGTATCGTGGGCTACAAAGGAGTAGCAATGGATTGCCCAAGCCAGCTTTCCTTGCTGAAGTTTAACGCATTTAGATTTAAGCATATGGCAGGTTGGTACTTTCCCCAAAAGCTTTAACTCTTCTATCCTGCATGTTCTTATTCTTCACTGTTGCTGTGCCCTCCTCTCCAATGTTTCACACAAAGCAAGATACTCTGTAGAAAAATTTGATGGGATATTTTCCTAATCTTCTATAGTCATTTGTGTGGCATGGGCTCTGTAGTTTAAGAAAAAAATTGAACTTGCTATCCTTTCAAAAGCCTTAAAATGATACGTTTTAATCTATGTATCCATAACCACTCCTTTTCTTGAGATATCAAACAAGTCTATACAAAGGCCTTTTTTGGAAAAGGGCTTTTGACTTCTGTGGCCTTCTTATGTGTATATCTGAGATGTATAGGACAAACAACTTTATCCTGCCTAATGTATAGAAGAGATATGCAAAGGTTGAACACCATCTTTTCACAGGTAGAATGTTGATGGTTTAAGTAAAATGGTGCTGGTGCCCCTTAGCCTCCAGCCAGGGCTGAATTTCCCAGACTGCTCTGCCCATCTTTAAAAGTCCTGGAATACAGAGTTATTCAAGATCTGTACATAAACATCCCCTTCCCTGAATTAAAATACTGTGTTACCTCTTTATAACTTGAGTAATTATATTGCTAAAAGCAATATTTAGCCATTTAATAGCTTAAAATATGTATCGATGTATTTTGTTTTCCTGATAGACTTCAGACCTGTTTATCCTTACATATGTGTTGAAATCAATTGTTTTTAGTCCATGGCCTTGTGAGCTAAAGTTCTGTTGTGACAAGTATGTGTCCTCTGTTTGCATGTTGATTTTTAAGGCTTCGTGAAGTAAATATGAGTGTGCTCTCTCTTCACAACACAACTTGAATGCCTAATCTGTTGTTTCTTACCTCAATATTAATGAAATTTTGCATGAGGCTTGCTGTTTCTGGCACTTGAATGTACCAATGTGGATAATTTGGTTAATGTTGTCTCAAATATTGGTTTCGAAATCTGAGTTCATAAGGTTATCAAACTGAGATTATTGTACTTTGTTTTACTTCTCAATGCTTTTCAGTTGATGAAACCTGTAAACAAGAATTTTTGTTTTTAAGATGATGGCTTCTTAGAGCAAAAAAAAAAGAGAAGAGTAAAGCCAAGAATCTTTTGTCCTTCAACACCAACCACTATTGTTCTCTTCTCTCTGGAGACATGTAGAAATAATTCTCTGGTGTTTCCTGACAACTGCTACTCTGTCATCATAGGCTTTCCAAAAAAACGGGAAAAGAAGCAAAGAGCGGGTTAAATTTTAAAATCTGGTGTAATTGTGTATCTTTCATGTCACAGGCTATGTCTGTTTATAACACATATTTTGTAATTAAGCATATTTATTGATTCACTCATAATAAGAAGAGAGAGGCCTCAAATCAACCTGAAATATTACAAAGTTATTCTCTAACACAGAAAGTGATCATCATAAGTACTCCCCTTTATCTATGAAATAGAGATGCAAGAGCTTTCCTTATGAAATACAGAACTATAGCATTGGTTAGAATCTTTTAAAATTTTTTCAAGGGACTAAAAAGGAAATAATCTTAGAATTTTATTGATACTTTTATAACTTTCAGGTCATATTTCCAGTTTTCATCCTTGTACATAGCTTTTTATTAATTATTATTGTAAAACTTCACCTTGAATTTTGTTTCCCTTTGTATTAGAGTTATTCCAAGTCCGTTAAGAGTCTAGAGTAAGCCAGCAATCCTTTCAGTTTTCTGAAGTGTGGCAGGAGTTCTCAGAAATCTTTACTGATGGTCAGAGGAGAGGCCCTTTTTTCTATTAATAGGGTAAGAATGGTTGAGAAGAAAAGGGCCAAGCCTTCGTATTGGACTAAGCGGGCCAGTGCAGACTCAAAAGATATACCCATCAGAGTTATCAGTGGAAAAATACTGGATGTTATACCTTTGTACGACCTAAACTTAATGCTGCCAATGTCTGTAACATAAAGCTGTGAATAATCTTGATTTCCTTCTCTCGTCTCATTCCATTCTCAATACCAGAGACAGGTCCAAATAGCTGTGTATCAGTTTTACCCTGGTTCAGCTTCTTAATGGCAGGTTGATAAATAAAAAACAATATCTTCTACAGGTATCAATACAGACCAGTAAAAAGTCTTGGGTGTTTGCCTTGGTTTTGCTATTAGTCGTTTCTCTGAGAAGTTCACTTAACTACTTGGTGCCCAGAATTCCATAGTAATGTAGAGACAAACCTACCTGGTGAGAATGACTCTGTAGCCTGTTCCAGGAGCCAGAAGCTCTGGCTGTCATTCCATTCTTGGTCCTTTGGGGACTGGGAAGATGGAAATTAAAAAACAAAAAAACACATATTAACTTCTTGGAATTTTTTATGTGAAAGTAAGCAATTAAATAGCTGTGTTTATTTCCATCTACTCCTTTGACCAAGCACTTAAAACTGGTAAAGTTAAAAAATGTCTTTCCAGATTCGTCATCCTCTTAAGCAATTCATCTTATCCATATGGTATACTTAGGGTGGACCATATTTGAAAAGAAACCCAGCATCTATATTTTGGACCTATCTTTTAGCCATTTTCTTACACTTGGAATATGAAGGAGATTCTGTTTTCATAGGTCAGTTTTACTACGTGTTTACATCTTTGGTAAAAGTTTTGAAGGGAGAAGATTTTGACTCTGTTGACTAAAATTAGACTGGGATTAACGGTGGGTTAGATTTCCAGTAGTCATCCTAGATCCTAGTACATTTCTTTCTATTAAATATTATTGTAAATTTTACTCTGATATTTCTGTGGGTAGAAGCCGATTCACTTTTTCCTACATTCCTAAGTCACTTCTGTAACTTCCTACAGATAAGCATGTAGGACACACTAGGCATTAGAGGTTTGGTTGTGATTTAGAAGGCATTACCAATCAAAATTTGTGCTTGGGCTTTACCCAGTGATCACCTATTTGCAAAAGGAAGACAGAAAACTCAAAAAGAATATGAGACACTTTCTCATTATTGCTTTTTTTTTGGTCAAGGGTATGGAATATATTAAAGATATATAGAACTTCTCTACAGAGTTCTTCCCTTCTGTTCTTCACAGACATGATAAAATTCCAGACTTTTACAACATTCTCTACTGCATTGAGAAAGACCATTATATAATTTCTATCATACATAGAAATTTCATTTTTTTCATTGCACTCAAACTACCCCTGTTGTTGTAATTTGGGTACCAGAAACAGAGCCAACTCCTTAGTCTTCTCTATGATGCATGGCCTGTGGGATGCTCTATCTGCCTCCTCCACACTGGGCAGTAGTATCAGTGAGCCTGCTCTCATGCCTGCTGCTGTTACCCTCATGCCTCAGGATCTCCTTTTCTACTGCAGCAGAACATGACACGAAAAGAAACACATTGATGCAGACCTAGGAATGGTGGAGAAGGTATGGTTAGGGTGAGGAACCCATATAAAGCTAGGCTGGAAGGAAGAGGGGTGGCTATGATCAACAGTTACAAATTCATGGACTATTTCATTTTGTAAACGAAATTCCTGTCATACTAGAACTTGAAAGGCAAAAAGAAGACAAAGGAATTTATTACTCCCACAGATCAGATATACAGGCTAAACACTAAATAACTTTAATAACCTAACTAAATATATAGATGACAGATTGTTGAAGAAACATCTGCTTTAGGAATGCTTTTCTAATCTTTTGTGATTGATATCCTAGGGGGTAGCTTCCCCCTTTATCGTAGTCAAAAATCCTGTTTGGGGTAAATAATAGAATAAATGTAACATTTCAAAGATGAAGGAGGCGGGGAGGCAGAAAGTCCCAACCATCTCTTCAGGTCCCCCAAAAACAATAAAGGATACAGTTTAGTCTCTCATTTTCTCCTCTACTGTCTCTTTAAGGAAAAGTCTTCAGATGTGCAGGATCTTATTTCAACAAAACAGAATAAGAATTAAGGGAAAAACATGGTTCCTGCTATCGATTCATTTGTTCACTGCCCACTAGGGCATTGTATTACAGCGATGCAAAGAGTCAGCGTTATCAGAAATTTAGAATCGGACAGGCCCCTCATCCAACTCCTCTCCCTCCAATGCTTGATTCTTTTGTACGGTATCAGTTAGAGATTTAGAGACCAAGTGGTGTCCCAGCCTGTGATTAAATATCTCCCAAGATACAACACGTCTCATCTTTGGACATCACTGATTTTTATATAGAAATCATTCTTATATTAAGTCAAAATCTGTTTCCCTATAGCTTTTACTTCTTGGTCCTGAACGAAGGCATTCTGAAGAATTTTCTATTTTCCACATTATAAGCTCTTCACATAGTTAAAAGTAATTCTCACAGTTGGAATTAGTCACAATTCTTGCCCTCAGATACCTTATCATCTAATATTCAGATCTGTCTCAGTCTTCCTCCTAGCATGTTATCCTTCCGCTTTCTTCCTTTCTTTTTCTACCTTTCCTTGTTTTATCAGCTCTTTTTCTTTATTCTGGCTCTATTGCCCATATTGCTTTCCTATGGTTTATTCAGCTTTATGTCCCTACTCATTGACTTACCCTCTCTAAAAGAACATTTTGAAATTCCTGGAAATCCCAGCTTCTTCATAGATAACACAGGTACTTGGAATTTTTTTTTTTAGATAAAAGAGTCGGGGTGGGATAGTTTTGTATGTTTGGAAACTTCTTGTAGCCCAGAATCTGTTGACAAGGTAGCATCACTATTATATTTTGAAGAAGCACACCACCAGAGCCTGCATTCTAAGTTTGCTCGCCTTCTTTGATAGCCTGACTAACCTTTACATGCTTTAGCACACCCAAGTGATTTGATTTATACTGGTGTGATATGATAAAATTATGCAAACTTTAGATCCCCACCAGAAAAAGTGACATTAAAAATTTGAAATGTTGGTAATCCGTCTCTTTTAGTTTGTGCCTGTCTTCTCAAAACCGTGAAATTCTCAAAGGTGAGAGGCCTTGTTTTACTCATCTCTGTTTGCCAGTCTATCACCTTTGTATCTCAGATATATAATAAATAATTAATATTTATTAAATTGAATTAAATGATTAGTCACAGATGGTTATGAATAAACTCTAACTTTTCACTTACAATCTCTTGTATTAGGACACAAATTTGTGCCAAGTTAATTACCATATGCCCACTCAGTACCTGCAGGTAGCCCAAAAACCCAAAAATGGCCCAGAAGTCACTGTCTCTCTTGTTAATCCTGTAGTATGGTCCCTGGTTTATTCAAAGAATCTACGTGTATGACTCTATGGTAGGTGTCAGTCTCTCTTGATAATGTCTTGTTATTTGGTTCAACTAAAAGCTTTTATCCATTTACCACAGGTAATAATCAACTATTTTCACTGTAGAACATATTATTGAGACTGGGGTGCTTGTCTGTATGTATAAATTCATCTTGGAGTGTGATATCGTAAGGGGAACCTGTTATTTGACAATTTGTATTTATCTAAAATACAACACAGAGAGCACTTTGATACATTTGTCCTGTGTTTTACGTGATATGAAAACACCAGACCTATCAAACTCCTGTGATATAAGAGTTTTGTGTATCAGATAGACCAGGGGTTGGCAAACTTTTTCTGTAAAGGACCAGATAAATATTTTAGGCTCTACAGGCCATGTAGTCTCTGTCATAACTCAGCTTTGCCATTGTGGAGCAAAAGCAGCATACGCAATAAATAAACAAATGAACGTGAATGTGTTCCAATTAAACTTTATTTATGGACACTGGAATTTGAATTTCGTATAAGTTTGTGTGTCACTAAATACTATTCTATTTTTTTCCCCAACCATTTAAAAATGTGGCTCATAGCCATACGAAAACAAGGAGAGGGCTGGATTTGGCCTGCTGGCTGTAGTTTGCTGACCCCTGATATAGGTCTAAGAACCAGAGCTCTGATTGATGACATTTTCTGCCTTTGTCCTGTTTTGAAGAGCTGTAGCTGTGTCTTAGCATCTTCATTCAGTGTTGAAGTATTTTTGGTCTTGTTTATGATTAGAAATGGAAAACAACAGACAAGGCATTTGTTTCTGGCTATCTGGCGGTCAGGGTACATCTGAAGTATCTGTAACCACCACAGCACCCCTGCCCTCGTCAGTTTTCCAAATTGTTCTATGTTTACTGTGTCCTAACATAGTCATTGATGAATCCAGCTAACCCTTTTGTTCTGTTTGGTTTTGAAGGGTCTGCCTCCATTTTCCCCTAAGGAATAAAGAAACAATTCCCACATTCATCTTCTCTTTAGCCAAGTTTTAGAGCTATCTAGGGAACATGGTAAAGAAAGTGAAATGATTTTCACTCTGAACTTTTGGTACACCTTAATGTTTCCAGTAGTTGGATATATTTGAGGTTGGGTATCTAAGGAAAACATTTTAGAAGGGTTCCTCTTTCAAAATAGAGATTTGTCTGAGAAGAATTCCCCAATTCAGGGCCTATTTGGGTGGTATTTACCAATAAGCCAGAATAAAATAAAGTTATATTCTTTTGGGAGGGTCTTTGCTCCCTGCTTGATGTGGCTGTGTTCAGAAGGATTTCTTGATCTCTATAGCTTTGGGAGTGCTTTCTAGTAAGTCCCTAAACCTGTGTTCCTTTCAGTTTCCTGGTCCAGGATCCTTCAGCCCTGATGCTCGGTTGAATAAATTGTTCTTCCATTAGCAGTTCGGCAAGGTGTATAAGCCTAAAGAAATCTGCTAAGAACTTCTCTTTGGAACATTGTCTTTGATATTTTTCTCATATTATTTGCTCTGTTAATATGTAAATTTATCATGAATAAATCTTATTGCAAATCTGATTCTGGTTGATACTAGTCATTAAGGAAATAGGAGCCACTAATGTTGTGCATAAACAGAGCCACTACCAAAAAAAGGAAAAGGAACCTCTGCGTCAGCGGATCAACAAGAGGTACTGTCAGCCGGTCTTCTAGAAAAGTTCTCTTGTTGTTCCATGTTTTCACTCTTCTCTGTGGCCCAGTGATTGTCTTTTGCTCAGTCCTAAAACAGAGATGACCTATTGGCAAGTGTTCAGCTCTCAGAATATTAATGTTTTAAATCAGCTTGGAACTCATTTGACTTATTTATACCAAGTTTTAAAAATAGCTTTTTTCTAACCAACTTAATCAGTCACTACAACACATGTAATTGTCACATCTGTTAGAAGTATTTTTAATATGCTGAATATGTCTTTGGCTTTGTTTTTTTAAAAAAGCACTCTACAAATTAGTGGTTATTAACCCTCCAGTGTTGCCACTCTGATCATATTGAAGAGTGAAGAGTGGAGTGGGTGTGGCTATGTGGGTGTGAGGAGAGCTTGCTCCTGTAATGTGGAATTCACAGAAGGTATACCACTTTATCTCTTACTTCACCTTGGGTAACCCTCCTCTCTTATCTTACTCGCACAGTTCTAGTTTCTATTGTATTATCCAGGTGATGACATAAAACCAACACTACATATTTGGAAGTGGTCTGTTTACCAGCTCAAAGTATGTACCTTGTGGTCACATCTAAGTAATATGAAAATTTTGGAGTCTTTCTCCAAAGCCACGTTCCTTTTAGGAATATGTTGAAAATGTTAACATGCAAAGCCATTTTCATTATTACAAGATTTTTCAGGAAGAGAAGACAGTTACTTAGTATCTAATAATAGTTGTCTGTTATATTTAGTTCTGTGGAATCAAGCTGCTGGTTTTTAGATATCAGATGGAGGCATAATATTTTTCTTAAATGCTTATTGTGGCTTTAATCATTTTTGGAATTGGGACTTCTGGGAAGTCCTGCCAAATATATTTAATTATGTTCCATACTAAATGATCAGAGTTTTTGTACTGCTTATGGCTCCTTCGTCTCCATCTCTCCACCTCAACCCTTCTTAATATAGTGAAATAAAATTGACCGGCCAAAGGCTTCTGTCTCCTAGACATGTTTAGTTATCCTTTAATATTTGCTCAATTACTTTGACCTCTATAGCTCTGTTTAGGTTTGAGAACACTCATTTCATCTGTGGAGTCCTTGCTGGTGAGTGCAGTGTTAAGGCAAAATTTTCTATTACCTAATAGTTAAAATTTTGCATCAGGCACAGATTTTGAAGCTGTTTGCTTTTACATTCACCTATTCTGGGGATAATCTAATAACAGTACTATTTAGGAAATTATAAAAACTATGTTTGAAGGATAATTGCTTTGGCAAATTTCATTTGCTGGCATTTGTGAAAGGATGCACTATGGAGTAATTTTCTTATAATAAGCAATTTTACTAACTATAATTTAATAAAAATCAACCTCTTCCTAAAGCTCCTTTATCCTGAAGTCATCTTTATATGCCAGAGAATAACACTGGACCATGAAAATGATTCAAGTTTCGTGGAGAAGCTAGTGAGCACCACCAGGATGTATTTCTACTTAGGGGCCGATAGCATACAAACTTTATTAAAAAAAAAAAAAGAAAGAAAAAGTGAGGTGGGGGTATAGCCAAGAGAGAAAACTTAGAATGAAGAGAAATGTATTGCATGATAAAGAGTGACACCCTAGATAGGAAAGATAGAATTTTTAGATCATCTTTTGCTGGCCACATGGTTTTCCTGTTGTTAGTTTATCCCCATCTTGAGTGTTTGTGATTCTAATGTCTTTTTTCAAACCGCCTGTTGGCCTGAGTTTTCCGCCCAAAGTGTACCAAAACTATTATTTATGAGGCTTTTGGGGACGGGGGGCAGGGGGTGTTTTTCTTTTTTGGTAATTTTTGTTCTTTCTTCATTTGTTTCCTTTTTTGGCTGAAGAATGGGCTACTGCTGCTTGACTTGTCATCTTTATGTGCTGTTTACACATGGCTTTTACAAAAGAAGCCATTACCACATCTGATTTATCTTTTATTGCAAGTGCCCATTTAAAAGCATTTGTGTTAACAAATTAAAAATAAAAATCACCAGGTTAATGTTCCTACATTATTATACAACCAAGGGAAACACTGATATTAATTTTTCAAAATAGGAATAATATTACAAATATTGATAATATATTAACATATGAAGACTTTTGTTTTTTAGAGCTTTTCCCTAAGGCATTTAAAGCCATTCTTTGCTGAGACATAAACTTGCCATGTAGCAGAGAAGAATGTAGAAACAAAGCACTCGCAATTAATTGATCTTATCAGGATTTTTAGTTTGCATGTTGCAGACCATTTGGGGGTGTTATTTAAATACACTGTTGATAGTTTAAGTGACTGTAATATTTATTGTTTACTTTAGTTAAGGACCAGGAGCTGGACTCTTCTGCTGGGCATCTTCCTTCTGTGCTTAGCAAGATAACCTCGATTCCTGCTGGTTCTGTGGGCATTTGCAGTGCAAAGCGTTTCTTACTGGGTTTGCAAAGCAAGGGTAATGTGCTCTGTGGGTGTATGTGTGTCTGTGCGCACCCCTCCCCCTCAAGCCCGCTGCTACCTCCTGTTCACTCCCTTTTTCCTATCAAAACTTATTTTTTTAATTATATAAATCTTATTAAAAAATCTAATGAATTTCCCAACCCTCTTTTTCTGACGTACAGAAACACTGATAAAAGCATTTTAGTGTATTAGTGTTAGTATTAGTATTAACTTTCCCTGAGGTATTTGCGTTTCAGCGGGCCACGGAGTCATTGTAATGGTGATGGTGACGTTATAGAGTAACGGCAGTATTATTTACAAGGATGTACAAGTTACATCCTGACTCTCGGTTTGCTTGGTAGAATGGCAAAATAGAACGAAGAGAATGTGAAAACCAATGGGAGGTTAGTAGATGTGGTGGCTTTAGGGTTCCATTGTGTAAAGTGACTACAGACGTACTATGCTAAATCTCAGACTCTCTTTTTTATAGAAAATTTAGAAAGTTCAGGAAGCAAAATCTGTGGGTAGTAACATAAAACTATTAAAAATGGCCTATCCAGTGTTCTTCATGAGGATCTTGGCTCAGGAACATTTATTAAATATTCTCATGGTGTACCTATTTTAATTCTTATCTTCTATCACAATTTCTTTCTTCAGAGTTCTCCCTGGTGATGTTCTCTAAAATATAATGAGGACCTGGCCTGGAACTTGCTAAGCTGAAAGGAAGACCAACCTTACTTAAATCCATAGGGTTGGCTCACTTCAGGTGCTCAAGAAACGCTTCCATGTAGGGACTAGAGGTTTTTATTGCTCTGGTTCATGTTTCTTTACAAAAAGTAATAGTTTAAGAAATATAGTACAAAGACAAATAATATCTGGTATTTGCCTAGCACTTCATTTTGAACACCCTACACAGTTAACCCTCACGTTAGCCACATCAGGTAGGCAGTGATGTTCTTGCTTTATATGGTGAGACTGAGTCTCCGAGAGTTTCGGAGGCCTGCCTCAGAACTAGCAGGTTTTAAGGGAGAGGACTGGAGCTAGAACCCAGGTCTTTGATGTTTCAGTCCAGTGACGTTCCATTATGCCACAGCTGTCTCCTGAGTCACTGAGTCCCCAGATGGCAGTGTGGTGAAAGTTACAGAGTGAACTAAAGAGAATGTTGGGATTTATGAGACCCTAATGATTTATAAAACTAGGTATTAAAAATGGTTCTCTAAGATCCTAAAGCCACTGATGAATTGATTTATTAATACTGGGCTCCTTTTAACTTGTCTTAAATCCCACATTGAGTCATGCAGAATGCCCCAGAACCTGAAATAGGATCTCTCTCAGTCATTAGGAACCAGAAGATGAGGATGAGAAATGAGGCCTTGCCTCTTGTTGAGACAGAAGGTCTCAGGGCTTTTGTTTGGCCCCAGGGATAATCTGATTCCTGGTATTAAAATCATTCAATAAAAAGATCTGAACTTTTTAGAAGAAATTAGTTAGTAGTTTCCTTTACGTATTTATTGGGGATATTTAGATAGATCAATAGTTTAAATTCCCGTTAATTAAATCAAACCTCAGGCACAAGGTCAGAAGAAAATTAGATTGGTATTTGAAAGAAAACAAACCAAGAACATCTCGTCATCAAACCAAATGACATTTTGTAACTCTAATAATTATTTGTTCTTCATCAAAAAAAGTATTTTTGGTATTCTGTGCTTGAGCCCCTAAGTATATTTATATAAATATGAAATTCTTGCTCATTTGGGATAGGGTTTTTGAGGCTATTTAAGATGGTGTTGGTAAAGTGAGTTGGGCCAGGATATTTATGCAATTTCCTGAGAGAATTTGTGTTTTGGCCTGGCTGGACTATGAAAGTTCTTTTGCAATCATCATTTCTGTTTCCTACTTAATTTAGTCAGTTTGATAGACTAAAATGTCGCCTTAGCCTGTTAATGGCCCTCTCTTAAAATTCATCTTGTATAATTTCAGAAAGTAAGAAAACCCTTATGTATTAATTTGTCTATAATGTCTGTTTGAACATGCATATACGTGGAGGTAAACTTTTCACATGTATTCTAAAGACAGACCTTTGAAAACATTGAATAGAATATGAGGGAAAACATTTTTGTTAAACCTTAAACATATGGATTCCAAGGCTGTCATTAGAAGTTAGCTTTATAACTGACATGATTCTGTTTTCTTCTTTCTTTCAAAATTATTCCATCAGCTGTCTAATTTTGCTTGTGGTGGACTCAGGAGCATTGCTGACTGGCTTATTTCAGTGCTTAGTGTAACATTGTAATACCTGAGAATGCACAAAAATAATAGACACTGTCATTAAGCTTAGAGACCAGCTCTGATAAAAGTTTGCCTTCTCCCCAAGGTTCCCCCATTGCCGCAACCACCATATGACCCTGAATTTATTATGTAAACATACTTAACTGCCATCTGTACGTATCATTGTCAATATCTTCATTCAACTAAATCTAAGTACCCTGGAGATTGGATCATTTCTTTCTTTCATTTATTCCAAAATCACCTAAAAGAAGTTTCCCTCCTGAGATGGCAATTAAACAGCTGTTTATTGAATTTGGTCATTTCATTCCAATGTCTTATACTGATTTCAATAAAATAAGATCTCAGTCTGAGGTGTAGGGCACTCAGCAAAAAGAAAAAATATATATATATATATATGTATTTGTTATTCTGATGTGAAGTATGATAGTGTTGGTCTATATTAAGTATCACTAATCTAGAGGTATTGTTCAGATGAAGTTTTGGGATACTTTGATCTTTAATAGTTTATATTCCTAGTTGCTATCATGACTTTGGCAAAAGAGTGATCATTTTCTTTGTGTCTTTACTGTTTCAAAGGCAGGTGTCTAATAAGAAAATTTACTAATGAATTAAATCACAGATACAACCATATTTTTATTCACATTCCTGAGAATATTCCTGCCATCTCTAAATCAGAAAACACTAAACAAAATGTAATAAAGCTACACTATAAATTTGAACTATTTCTTTTCTGCCCAGATATATTAAGTCCACCATCAACTTTGACTTTCAAAATCCACTTGCTAAATTATTAAGGTTTTATATTATATTCTCCTTATAAAAGACAATTTTTATACTGTTTACCAGTTACTGACATTTCTTATCATTAACTACTTTTTCTTTTAGGAAACTATTAAGGTTTATTTTTAACTGTTTTTAAAGGCTTGGAGGATATTAAGGATTTATCAGCTCTTCCTTCATAAATTATTTACCAGACTCTTCAGATTTTACAGAGCATTTCATTATGAAACCAGATAAAAAAGCTTGCATAAGAAAATAATTTAATAACATTTTTTCATTACAAAAGTAATGCATATTCATTTTAGAAAGGTTAGGAAATACAGAAAAACATAAAGAAAGAAATTAAATTATTTGCAATCCCACCACTGCTGATATTTTAGTATACCTTATGGTCTTTTCATGTGTATGGTTATTTTGTTGTTAGTGCCATCGAGTTGATCCTGACTCCTACCGACGCTGTGGACAGCAGAGTGGAACCCTGCCAGGTCTTTTTGTGCCAACCTCTCACCTTCTGGCGCTGTATCAGACAATGCTCCACTGCTATGCATAGGGTTTTCATGGCCAATTTTTTTAGAAGTGGGTGGCCAGGTCCTTCTTCCTAGTCTGTCCTTGTCTGGAAGCTCTGCTGAAACCTGTCCACCATGGGTGACCCTGCTGGTATTTGAAATACCGGTGGCATAGCTTTCAGCATCACAGCAACACGAAGCCACCACAGTATGACAACCGATAAGTGGGTGGTGTGGTTCCCTGACTGAGAAACAGGCCCGGGCAGTGGCAGTGAGAACACTGAATCTTAACCACTAGAGCACCAGGGCTGGCTTGTGTATAATTGTACACATAGGAAAATATAATTTTTAAATGGGTAAGAAATGAAACATAGCACATTATCAGGAAGAGAGTTTAGTCTTTGAAGTTAGCATTTTTGCCTTCTTCCCTCCTTCTGTCATCTAATCGTGGTCCTGAGATGAAAGTACATCCCTGAAATCACATGAAGGTTGGCAGCGATGCTGCTGTTCTTTACCTGGTCCTTATCCACCTGCCCAGGATTTTAATATATAGAAAGATAAAGTGAGACAATATAGCAGTGCTTGCTTTCTTTTAACAGAGAAAGGAATTGTTTTTCCATTGCCACCCAGAGGTAAAATTGGTCTTCACTAAGCACGGAACAAGTGATCAAATGTGTGTGGGGAAAATTACTACATATGTCCTCCAGAAAACATGGTTCTTGTTTATGTAGCAACATTTTAGAAAGATTTTCAAGATTTATTTTCGTTGTGGTGCTAATAGGATAAGATAGTCTTGTAAGCATAACTGTGGTTCTTTTTATAGTATCTTCAAATATATAAATGCCTGTTTTAAAAATAACCTGAAAAGAAAAAGACTCTGGATTACATTTAATGGGAGTGGCAGTAAAATGCCTGTAAAACACCCATATCCTTCTCTTAATGATATCTGGAATCTCTTAAGTCAAGGGAGAGGAAATTTGTAACTCACAAAGGCACATACATACACAGAGTTTGATGACCCTGTGACATAATCCCTTTGAATAAATAGTTTTCAAGAGAAAGTCTTTAGAAAAAAATCCTTTGTTTTCTCCCCCAAAGAAAATACTGAATTATCATACTTAGCAGGAACCATTGACTTTTTAAGTAAAATTGAGAATTTTCAATCAAATAGTGTTCCTGCTCAATCAAATATTTCCAAAACATTCTTTCTTCTCATATTCTTGGATCCAACTAGATAGCCCTGCAGTACTTTATACAGGCAACTGGTCTTTCTATTGTAGCATCTTTCTCCTTATAGATGCTCCATCAGTCCACACAAGCGACATCTGAATTAACACTTTGGAATCACATTAAGTCTTACTTTTGTCTGTCACTGTGGATCGTTCAGACAGAGTCATATATTTATTCATATCCCTGAGAAGATCCCTTTAAAGTTTCCAGGCCAGTTTGGTATGTGCAGCTCTGCAGAGTCTTACAGAATCCAATGGCCCTTGCTGATGGTCATAGCTAAAGGCACATCACTGTCAGTTAAAATTCCTCACTGCCATTATATGCCAAATTTTTGGTGTTTTAAGTCATGGAGATTTTATATCTTCTTTTTTTTTTTTTTCTTGGTGAGGAAAAGGGGCCATGAGCTAACATCTGTTGCCAACCTTCCTCTTTTTGCTTGAGGAAAACTGTCGCTGAGCTAACATCTGTGCCAATCTTTCTCTATTTGTATATGGGACGCTGCCACAGTGCGGCTTGATGAACTGTGTGTAGGTCTGTGCTGGAATCCAACCCCGCAAATCCCGGACTGCTGAAGTGGAGCAGGAACTTAACCGCTACACCACTGGGCCGACCCCTTGTATCTTCTTTTTGCCTCAATTTTCTCTTCTGGCTTTACAGCCTTCTCCTTATCTCTAAAAGTATAGTGTTGGTCACTAAAATCAGACTCTGCTAAGAGGATTTTGGACAATCTTTGTACCTCTCAAAAGTATAGTCAGCTTTGGTGTATATTCTTTTGACCATAATAGGGCATGTCCTTTGATCTTACCTGAAATACTTTCTGTTGCTGTGGGAAGAAATGGACTTTAGAACCAGGGACCAACTTGAGTTTAAACCCTGACTCCATCACCTACTACCTCTAAGTTGCTTAACCTCTTTGTTTCTTCATCTATAAAATAGAGATAGTGACTACGTCATAGTGTGGTTGTGAAAAAATAAATGAGAAACATGTTAACGTGACCAGCACGATACCTGGCACATGGTGAACCAGCAATAGTGTTCGTTTTTCTCTTATCTTACTGATGTAGGAGATAAAATGCTGGGCTAGACGATGGATCTGGTCAAGTGGGCCACTTGTTATGTTCTTTGTAAACATGTCTTTTCAGTTTGTGAATAGCACAAGGCACAGCAGTTCTCAGGTCACCTGGATTTATTTAGTATACTTTCAACAAGTTTTTACTAAATATCTATTACATGTCAAAAACTGTACAAGAGAGATACCGAGCACGTGGTAAGTCCTTATCTCCCAAGGAACTCATAGTCTAATGGAAAAGACAGATGACTGAACCAATAATAACAGGGTACAACGGGAACAAAAGAGGAATGGTATCTAAACATGCTTTAGACAGCCAGGGAAAATTTCCAGAAGAACTGACACTTGAGCTGAGCATGGACTTGCAGACAGAAGGAGCAATATTGACAATATTTACAAAGGTGTGGAGGCAAAAGAAAGCATGCGCTGTTCTAGCAACTGCAAATAGTTTTGAATTAATGAAGAGAAAGATGTATGTGGAGGTGGAGCAGGGTGAAGCTGGAGAGGGAGGTAGGAGTCAAATTTTACAGTATTTTCTATGTGTTACTAAAGGATCTGAGCTTTAAGCAGAAGGCAATGAGGAACCACTGAAGTTTCCAGCTGCAAAGAGGAATTTTCAGTGTTTCATTTTAGAAATAAATACTTTAGGGGCCAGCCCGGTGGCGCAGCAGTTAAGTTCACACGTTCCGCTTTGGTGGCCCGGAGTTCGCTGGTTTGGATCCGGGGTGCATACGTGGCACCACTTAGCAAGCCATGCTGTGGCAGGCATCCCACATATAAAGTAGAGGAAGATGGGCACAGATGTCCGCTCAGGGCCACTCTTCCTCAGAAAAAGAGGAGGATTGGCAGCAGTTAGCTCAGGGCTAATCTTCCTCAAAAAGAAAAGAAAAGAAAAGAAATACTTTAGCAACAGAATAGAGGATGCATTCAAGGAAGGTTTGAGATGAGACGGAAGGAAGAAAGGAAAGAAGAAAAGCTGTTTAGGGTATTAGTAACCTAGGTAAGGCATTATAAGAGCCTGAATGAAGATAGTAAATGTGGTAACAGAGACAAGCAGATACACAAGGGAGATATTAAAGTAGAACAGAAATGACCTAACGATATAAATCTACAGGGGGTGATGGATGAGTGTAAGGAAGACATTGAAGATGATCCTCAGGATTCTGGCGTGGAAGACTGGGTGGATGATGGTGCCATTTACCAATATAATAGAATTGATGGAGGAAGTTCCAGTGGTGGGTCCAGGCAGCAGCAGAGATGAGTTTAGTTTGGGGCATATTGCATTACATATGCCTGTGAGGATGTCCAGTAAGTTGTTGGCTGTCTTTTCCAGGAGATCTGGACAACAGAGCCAACTGGAGAGGTTGATATGTGGGAGCGCTATAAATGGTAATCCAACCCAACTGTGATCAGTTTTCCTTTTATTTCCAATGACTAACGCATATTAGGTGATCAGTAGGTATTTGTTGAATTGATATTACTGTGGCTACAGCTTTTACTTTTGGTCTCCTCTGTACATGCTTTGAAACAAATGATTGATCTCTCTAATTTTCCTCAGCAGTAGGCAGCTTTGGGCCAGACGATGCTGGCCTAAGCAATGTGTAATTCACAAACGGTTTCTTGATGACAGACCACCGCCTATCCCTTGAGCAGACTGGTATAAAATGGGCTCTTACGTGATTATCTTAGGTATGTTCCTGGATATTAATCAGCCTTCTCAGCTGGGACAAAATTATTTGGAGAAGCCATGAAGTTCCTCTCCACGTGACTGGGTTTGGATATGCTGTTCACAGTGCTGGAGCTGCATATCACAATCTGAGAAAGCCTAGTTGTTTATTACCAGCTGACCTATTTTTGGACAGCTCTGTAACAGCTTGTCTGACTCGAAATGGTGCAATAAGCCCCCTACAAAGTAGTACAGGGTGTTAATAAATAACAGATTCATTCTGGTGTCCCCCAGGCCTAGCATATTATAGGTGGTCACGTAATGTTGGTTGAATTCAGTGAATCCATGTAGTACTTAAGAATTTACAAAGTGTGAATTACTGTATTATATTTACAATAATATTGTATTTGATCTTCAGAACCCTGAGCAAACCAGGTATTAGTCTCATTTTAAATATGAAGAAATTCATATACCCTTAGCAAGAATATTTTATGTATCTCTGATACATGTGCAGACAGTTTCTGTTGTCATCTCTCAATTCCGTTTTTCATATCCTAAGTAATTTCATAATCAATCAGTGAGAGACCTGCCTAATCTGAATTCAGCTGATGCCACTTTGAGATGCTCTTTAGTTGACTGTTTCAAGATGGCTTAGAAGTAAAGTTGGCCTGAAGTTTTTGAGTGCTGTGCATCTTTTCTTGCCTTAATAGAGGACTGGTTTAGATTGATCACAGTGTAGGCTGATTTACAAGTTAAGGAGCAGCTGTGATTTTTAAAAATATGATACATATAACATGATTTGAGTACTAAAATGAGTAAGCTGGTCCAAGCATGTGTCATTTACTCCAGGAGCACCTTTTCAAAAGAAGCCCTTTCTGTTATTAAGTTCTTGTGTGGTATGTAATGTGGTAAATTGGTCTTCCCCAAATTTCAGGCCCGAGTGGGCTTATTTACAGCTTTCTGGTGAGTACATGCACTTGTTACTTTTCTTGACATTTGACTTCTGTTAGATTGTTCATCCTCTTTTCCTACTAGTGTGAATCCCTTCCTTCTCCCGCCTACAGCACCTTAGGTCCGTCTACTGTGATATTATGCTCTCAACCACATTCTCTTGGAAATACTTATTTTAGATCTGTTTTTCCTGTGGTGTGAGGCATTTAGCCCAGGAGGGAACTGTCTGTATTTCCAGGATTTATTTCTGTTAAGAGTTGGCGATAGCATGTCATTCATCTGTGAAGAAATACATCTCAGCTGCTGGATCACTTTTATTCTGTTTACAAAGAGATGTTTCACTATTTTTCTCTTACATTTAATTCCACGACAATGATTGGATTAAGTCTGTGCTGGATGTACTCAGCTTCTATACCCCCACCAACTGAAGTCTAAATTTGAGCTTCTCCCTTAGGGGCTAGTAGGATGATACATATGGCTTAGAGAAATGAAACATTTGTCAACCTGATCAGGCTTCCTCAAGAATATGTTTTGATTGACTCAAATTGCATTGTGCCCGGTGCATAGTAATAAGTTAGGTATTAGGAATGGCAAAATAACTCCTTTAAGTGTGAAGACTGTGTGTTATATGGGGAAGACCGTAGTCATACGAAGTGCTTGGTACTGTGTGAGGCACAGCGAAATTATTTCTCAGATTAACGATGTTGTAACAATATGACCAAGAGGAGGTTGGAACTGCTTAAGCTGCTAACATGTTTAGTGAACAGCACTTCTTCCTTTTGACCAGGTTAGGAGCTAAGATTCCTGGTTTATATTAGTATTAATATTTTTGAGGCCTCTTAAAAATCATTGTTGGGGGGCCAGCCTGGTGGCACAGCGGTTAAGTGTGCACGTTCCGCTTCGGGGCCCAGGGTTTGCCGGTTCAGATCCCGGGTGCGGACATGGCACTGCTTGGCAAGCCATGCTGTGGTAGGCATCTCACATATAAAAGTAGAGGAAGATGGGCACGAATGTTAGCTCAGGGCCAGCCTTCCTCAGCAAAAAGAGGAGGATTGGTAGCGGATGTTAGCTCAGGGCTAATCTTCCTCAAAAAAAAAAAAAAAAAAAAAATTATTTTAAAAAAAATCATTGTTTGTTCTCAGACTTCCCTATATGTCCCACTTATTCCTAATCTTCTTGCTTTTGTATGTGTTCATTCATTTGTAGAATATAAATGGCATTCGCACAGAGGAGGTGGCTGCTGTGACAAAGGGGCCATCTACCAACCCTGACTCAGACTGGGAGGGCCCCAAGCATTCAGTAATTCCTAGCAAGAGCCAAATGACCACCCCGTCGGAGTCTCCACAAAGCTTTGACTTTGGCTCCCTCTCCATAAGCAGCAAGGAGACAGAAGAGAAGGAGCAGGGGGCAGCTGGCTGTCTTGATATTAAGGAAATACCCAGAGGCCCCAGTGGGGAATGTGTGGGAGTAGAGGATCAGGCCAGTGCCTTAGAGTTCTCAGTGTCACCAGCTTCCTCTCAGCGGCAACTTGGTGGAAAAAAGGCAGAGAGTAGTGAAGAACATGTTACACCAAGAGAGCCACTTGGAAAGCAAAATGGATCGTTTCTTGACTCCCGTGTGGGTAACCAGTTCCCCACCCTCATTCGAAGTTTCCAGGTAGTAACTGATTCAGTGACATGGGTCTACTGACTCGCTTTGGGAGAGGGCCAGAATCTGGTCTGTGGAGGAGGTGGTGGTGGTGGTGAGGCCAGTAGCCTCTCTGCTTTGTTCAAAATCACAGAATAAAAACTGAAGCCCTGGGTTACTACAAAGACGTTTATTCAGAGGAGTTAACTCCGTGGCTAGAAATGCTTCCTCCCCTGATGACGTAACAAAACTCTTGGGGATAAACTCCAGCTGTTTGTCTTTATAAAGCTGGTGTGTGTTCCTCTTTTCCTTGCTCAAGTGTGGGCTGTGTGAAGAGGTGAGTTTCTGAGACTTCTGTGTTGAGAAGCCTTCAGTGTTCTGAGGCCGTGCTCAAACAATTCAAATGCTTAGTCAAAAGGGGTAACTGATTTTTTTATGAGATTTCAGGCCCCAAATAATTCTTTATGTATCGTAGCCAGATAGTTCAGCCCACCACTCCCACTGACCCCACTCACCGGGGCTTGCCTAATCGTAGGCACTAAT